>NW_020884896.1:10509820-10953998 GCF_003945725.1 Corapipo altera | reverse complement strand
CTATTCTATTCTATTCTATTCTATTCTATTCTATTCTATTCTATTCTTTCTTGTGCCCATATGCCAATTAAACTAAAAAAAGGCTGTGAATGCATGATTAAATATATGTGGAAAATATGTTTTTTACTCACCCACTTTTGTCATGCATGTCAAATAAAGAACTCTGCTCTCACCCTTGGTTGGTTACCCGACATCCAAAGTATTCATTTTCCATTTTCAACACGGAGACACCCTTCTCTTTCCAGTAATTGCAGTTGGGTTCATGGTGTCTTTTAGTTACCATTACTCACAACTAAAACCATTTGAAGGTACACAGCGTGTCCCTTTCAGTCAACATAAACTTTTCAGAGCTTGCTCCCCAAAGATTTATAACTGAGTCATGCTGACACGACTTCTGCTTGCAAAGACATAGACCAGAAGAAACTTCAACATAGATTTTCACATGTGTTTCTGACGCATTTCATGGGTGAGAATCCATCACCACAAGCTGTAATTTCAGCCAGGTGTGGTATACTGGTCCTGTGTATAGGTAAGCACCACCATCTCAGGCTGTACCAATCCTGTACAACACCCAAATGCCAGAGGAAATATCAGCTTTCATGTTGAGGCAGTGTCACTTCAGATTGTGCCTCTCCATGAGACCTTACAGGGAAGCAGAAGTAACTTGCAGCTTCTGTACTACTGAAAGATTAGTCCCAAGTCAGACTGACTGAGTGTCAAGCTTTGTGATTTAAGGCTCCAGTTGAAGAAACCAGGCAAACACACTTGCATTGTTTTATATACACAAATCCCTAGGAAAGAAAAGCCAAATCCTCCTCTCCTCCAATGTAAACTTGTGCCATCCGAGAGGCCAGAATCCCGCTTTCTTTGGATTTGTACTAGGCAAAGCAGCATTTGCCCAGTGTTTTTTCTGTCTGGGAGTTATTTCCTTCTCATGTTTGGTCCATCTCTGATAAGTGTTTAACACAGTAAACTGAATAACAAAAGAAAAGCAGCTGCCCCAAATTACTCTAAAGTCATCAAGTTTCCCAATTCCTTCACCATCTCACTTACATTTCCCCATATTGTAATAGTAATAAGGGCAAACTTCTGCAGCTAAGTGTTTAAAAGGCAATCACTTTTAACCAATTACAATAAAATTAGTTTGTCAAGTGGGCTGACAATCTCAGCAGCTCTATAATCCTACCAGGGCAAGTTCCCAATTCTGTGGCAGCCTAATAATGTTGTATCTGCTGAGTTTATTACATTTTCTGGTATGTCAGACTTAACTAAAGAAGGAAAAGAGAATAGAAATTTATGTTGGCATCTGGCAGCTGCAAAGATCAGCAGTAGAGCTTAGGCACTAAGGAGCAGAAAAGAATAGAAAATAACCCCAAATTGATATTACCTGGATTGCTCATTATAATTTAAGAAGCTCCCTCTGGTCTCCTTAAACCTCTCCATAAAAAACCCTACATTGTCACATAAAAAAGCAACACACCCTTATGGCTACAGATGGTATTCTTCCAGTACTGCATTTTACTTGAGAATAAGGAGGAACCAGAGACTGAAGCTTTCTTTGGTATTTAACCAAATATTCAAATATTATTTGAATCATAATGGGGTTCTCTGCAGGTGACCTTTCTGAGCATGCAGCTGAACTTGCTTCCTAGACATTTCTTTTGGGAGTAGGAGTGAGTGTCAGTAGGGAGTCCTCATTTTATAAATGTATGAACACATCCTATAGTTATTCTCTGATCCCTCTCAGACAAAGAATGGTTCTCTTTCTCATTCAAGGAGAATTAAGGTGCAGAGGAATGAAGTTACTGCTCCAGATGACCCAAGGAATCCACATTGGAGTGGGAATGGACCCCACAATTCAGCACTCAGTGCACTGGTCTGGTTGTTATTGATTTTTCTGGGACATACCTTTCTTTTTTTTTTAATGGGGCAGCAATGAAATCCAAAAGCAGTCCACCTCAAATCAGTCCCATGAGTTATTTTTGAAGAGAATGTCAGGATCTTTATCTTTGAGAACCCCATCATGCGCCTGGTTATTGTCTAGGTCCTTTTGATATATGTGCCTTAGCCCATTATACTGTTTTCAGCCACTGCAGTTTTCCTACCTGAATGAAATACTACTTTGAAGTTGCACAAAAGCACACCACCTGTAAATGGCAGAGACTGCTTCATTGATATGAGAACTAGAGAAGTTCAACAAAGGTTCTAATATTTCAGCCCTCTGAAAAGTGCATCTTGTCTTAAGGAGAGAATTTACAGCAAATTCATGATTTAGTCCTCCCACAGCATTGTATATAACCAGCTGCACATGGAAAAATTCTCCAAAGGGTGACAAATCTTTTCTTGCAATACCTGGGAAACCTTTAGTTTCTTTGTTTTAGAAGCATGGAGAAAAGATCACACAGTGATTAGCTTACTGCTGAAAATTCAACACCTCCTTGATATTTCATGCAATTTTTTTTTCTGTCACTGGGATAGTTTGGGTGTGTGGGGGAAAAAAATTACTCCACAAGCACTACTTACTATAAATGGGCATACAAAAAGAATTTCATACGTTGTTAAGTTTGTATAGTGGGATGTTTCCTGGATGAAGACAGTATGTGCCATGCTGCAAGTGATCTATGAGAAGAAACAGAGCCTAGAGATGTGAAGATAGAAGGCAGGAAGCTTTGGAGGAACAGAAAGGCAAGGTATCAAAGCAACCAGCCACTGGAACAGAGAGTCCCGTGCTGAACAACTCTTTTGTCTGCTTGGCTGGTGCTGCGGGTGTAATCATGCCATAGTTATACCAACACTGGCAGTGAAACAGAGGAAGGTTTGGCACTCCTTTTCCTTTACTGGGAAGGGATATCATGTGAAAATATGGTAAAAAAAATAAGTGTGTAGGCAGAACAGAACAAGCCAAATCTTGAAATACTTAAAACGCTTTCTTACTGAAATTTAGAAGTGTGTCATAATTTGAAAATGAAGAAAACAATCCTCCCCTGGCTAATGATTGATTGAAAGGGGTAAAGAACTGCAGAGACTAATAATTTTCCTTCTATGTTTTTTAAATATAATTTAAAAATTCATTCATGTCTTTTGTATTTTTTACTGAAAAAGAACAAAAATATATCTGAGACTGCAATCTTGCTGCTTTTAATCATACTAGAGGGACTTCACAGAATCACAGAATGGCTGGGGTTGGAAGGAGCCTCTGAAAGTCACCTTGCCTAACCCCTCTGCTCAGAGGCACCTAGAGCAGGCTGTCCAGGAACATGTCCAGTGGACGATGTCTGTTTCAAATACCTTATGAACTGCTACGGTGGGGATCAGTACTGGCATAAGGGTTTTCATCCTATTTCCCACTTGAACCTTGTGACCCTTTTGTGTAAAAACTGTGCTGAGATAATCTGATGTTCTAGATCAGCATAAGGAGCAAGAATGACAGTGCAAGTGAACGAAGTTTTAGGGCACGAAGGAAAACACAAATCAGCTTTTAAAGTCACTACCTCTGAATTTTCAGCATGTAAAGCAGAGCATGCTAACCCTTAGATAATTTGTTAATTTGTTCTTATAAAAGCACACAAAACATTTAATACTGCGTCAGCCAGTCCAACATGCTCCATTTACAGCATCAAAGGGACATGAACTTGAACCTCAGCTGAAGCAGAGACCATTCTAGATAGTGCCCCAAGATTAAGCAATGTTTTGAAGTCAAGTTCAACGTAAGTCTTCTGTTCTCTGTGGAGCAAGTTATCACTGGTTTTGCAAACAGAAAAGAATATCTTATGTTTCCCAGAGTAAAAAGGATCTCGCAGATTGAGAATCCAGCCAAAACCAGAACAACCTCACTGTATATCATGTTTATTTTAGCTGTATATCTTGGGCTAATGAAGTAATCACTTTTGCAGTGGGTAAAAGGACAATATTTATAAAGTTTCAGGCAACTAAGTATTTATGATTTTACTGTATGTACATACATCTTTCTAAGGCAACAAACATACAGCACACTGAATATTTTTCCCCACTTGAAACAAGAGCAAAACTGAAGAGGCTGAAGAGCCATTGTGTTTTAAATACCATGAAAAGGATTGGTGCTTTTCACATCTATATTTAGCAACAATAAACATTGCACATAGAGATTCATAAACCTAAAGAGGGTACTGGAACCCTCTTGTGCTCTTGCAAGGAATATAGAGATACCTGTTCTCTTAGTGAGGAAAAATGTAGCAATTGTTTAACATGAAGAAAGAGACGTAACTGTTCCCCAGGAAACTGTCTTGTGGTTAACACAGGTATTAAAAGACACAATCCATAAATCCTGTTAGAATCATACACTGTTCTGCTTCTTTTTTGTTATAAAGGTGATAGTGGGAGTCAAAGCTACTTCACATTCTTACTCAGTTTGAAGAGCCCAGTGGTCTAAAAATCGTGAGCCAGAGACCCAAGGAAGAGAGAGCCCCAAGGTGCCTACCTCTGACACCTAACCCAGATCACTCAGATCACTCTAAGTCCTGGACAACGCGTGACATTTCATGTGATGGTGCATTATGTAGGATGCTATAAATCCCACAGATCTCAAAAGGTGGATGTCCAAACATCTTTTTTCTACATGGGTGCAGATGAGGCACTTCCTTTCATGTCTAAATCAGTTAAAGAAGAACACAGAATCATATAGGTGAATCAGCGCTGCCAGGTGTGGTCACTTGTTTTTCACCTGAAAGTATTCAAGCATGCCACAAAAATCTGGACATGCCTCACAACATTGCTGTCAAAGTAAAGGAGTTGTTCTGAGTAACAGCCCTGAAGTAAAATCTTTTACTAAATTTAACCATGCACGTTATTCAGTATTCTGTCTCCTTCACCTTTGTCCCTGTACAGAGGTATGACCGATGTGCCTGGTGACTCATACCAAGGGACAAGAATAGCATCAATGAATTACTTGAGTGTTTACAGCAGAACTTGCCAGAAAGGTGCCTCGTTCCCAATTTTAGATAAGACTCCAGCTGCAGTTTGTTATATGATATCCAATTACTCTGAAACCTGAAAAACTGTGACTTTATTAAGCTTGTCTCAGCTAAAAGTTGCTATTTCCCTATCTTACATTAGCTGAACATCCACACGGGTCTTATATTATTGAAACACTTTCAGAAATTTCTCAGCAGGAGCAGCAAATGCCAGTGAACTATAAAAGTGAACCATCCATTTCTAATAACATACTGAAGGAGTGTGATAACTTGAGTGGTTTATCAGGGAACTTTCTTACATGATAAATCTCTTCAGTCATTAAAAATATGGAGAGACTGAAACAGGTCTGGAGAAAACAACTTATATAATGCAGATCTTCCCAGAACCATCAAATGCTGGGGTATTTTTATTTTCTGAATTCTACCTTTATTACCAGAGTGTTGCTACAACTCTCCAGAGAAGACTGTGTGCTCCAGACCTATGAGAAGTGTAATTGTGAAACAAGGGTACTAGTTCAAATGTTTACTGGTGTTCCTGGTACTGGAACAGTAAGGTTTCTGCAGAGAATATTCTGGTCAGATGCAAAGACACTTTTATTAGACTTCAGTTTGAAAAATGCTTTAAATTAAGCTAAATTTGGTGGTAATAATCCTCTAAAAAGGCAACAGGTTGCAAATTATTTCATCTGTGAGTGTAAGACTATGTGTATAGGTTTATCTTTGGGTTGTTTCTTAGGGAGGCAGAACCTGGATCCTTCTTAGAAGGAGAAATACATCTACAGATGAAAAAGAACTATTGAAATCCTCTGGAAATCTCCAGGAAGAGAGTAAATTGTCTATTTGACATTTCTAGTGGTTTTAAAATACACAATGGGCCCTTCTCTTTTTTCTTCCTGTGGGTTATTACGAAAACTAACTCATTTTGAATCAAAATTTATGTGATAGAAAACTACAAGAACTACAGAAACACTGCTCTGTGGCTCAATATTTACAGCCATCTTCATTCAGGAATCTCTAATTGCCCTCTACAATTACCTGAGAGGAGGTTCTGGTAAGGTGGGTGTCGGTCTTTCTCCATTTAACAGATTACAAAACAAGAGGAAATGGCCTCAAGGGGAGGTCTAGATTAGATATTAGAAAAAAAATTTCTTCACAGAAAGGGTTGTCAAGCTTTGAAAGAGGATGCCCATGGAAGTAGTAGAGTCTCCATCCCTGGAAGTGTTCACAAAATATGTGGATGTGGCACTGGAGGACATGGGTTAGTTTTGAATGTGGTGATGATGCTGTATTGACTGTTGGACTTGATGATCTTAGAAATATTTTCCAACCTTAACGATTCCATAATTCACATTCTAGTGTCTCCATGCTCCCACAGTCTGAATTGCTCTACACAAATTTATCCACAGAAGAAAGACTGTTCAGGTATAACTGTGCTGGATTGTTTATGTCTGCCAGGTGCAGTTAGAGCTCTTTTTTTTCCTTTACCTTTTCTGCTAAGGCCACTGTGGAGCTACTGTTCCTCGTGACCATTGCATGACTCTTTTGAGGTGGAAGCAAAGCCTACTCATCCGTGAGTCTGCTGTGGAACCTGTGGTTTCATAACTTAGCAACTTCAAACAGAAACAGGTATGGTATCACTCTTCTACCTCTACCAGAGTAAATACCAAGTGCCTGAATGTGCCGTGACTGGGCTGACACAATCGGGTGTTGTGGAAAAAAACAGCCTCCTTTTTGCAGCCTTTCATTTCACTCTTTTATTTCCCAGTACCATTCACACTTCTATGTTGTCCAACATTTGATCAGTCTGCTAAACAAAATGTTTTAGCTCTTGCAGGTAAACATCTCAGAGACTATGTCTTTCAGTGTTGTGAAGGACAAGGGCGTGGGACAACAGACTTACCATTCCCAGCCTTCATACAGTCCTTCACTACCTCTTGTCTTTCTGTCTGAATACTGTCGTTTTAATCAGTTTAACAAAGCTAAAACTTGACTCCTCACGTGTTTTCCAGTGCTTCACCATTCTTAAATGCACAATCTCTATTCTCTCACTTTTTCTCATTTACTTCTCAGTCACTCCAGGAGTATTGCTGGACCAACGAAGAACAGAGGCCACTGCTCAGGTACCACACTCACAGCTTTTAAACTACCCCTCTATCTTGGAGTTCTGAGCATCTATACACACGAGGCAGAAAAAGGAAAAGTAGTGGACAAATGGTGGGCTCTGCAGTACAGCAGGATCATACATAAATCCAAGCCTCCAGTAGATTCCACTTCTTCCTCTAAAATCCCTTCCCTTCCCTTAATTAAATTAAAATAATTTTGGGGGGGGTTCCAACTACAAAAATTTCTCTGCAGAGGAAGAGGAGCAGTGTTGCTGATCCTCAGAGTACATTTTGCCATGATACTTTTACATCCTTATCCTGCCCCTCCAGCAACAGAGAAGCAGCAGGTGCCTTTAGATACCTGCAGAACCAAGGCACTTGGTAGCCATGAAGTTGTTATATATAGGAAACAAGGCAAAGATTGTGCTGTCAGGGCAATTTGAACCACCCCCTTTCCCCCTTTTGTTATGGTCAACAGTTGTTTTCATCTCTGAGACTTTGTTGAATTTACACTAATTCTTAATGGCCATCTGTCTGTATTACAGGACATTTTATCAAATGTGTACTTTTAACAGAGGAGCTGAAGGAAGAATGGGCAGGAAAACTAAACTGCCCCGTCATATCCCATTAGGACAGCCCTGGGCAGACAGAGCTACCAGCTGATGAGTGAGGTTTGGGCTGACAACTGGTCCTAACCAGGTCTAACAGCAACAGACTTGTGCCTCCATGGTTGTTAATACAACACTCTCCCACTAACTGCAGCCACCCAATTTCCTTCTTCACACCACAGCCCACTGGGGGTGTGAGACGCTGAATTTGCACGTCTGAGCCCTGAGCACAGAGACATGGTGGCACAGAGACATGGTGAGCCAGGGCAGACACTTGCTCTGAATGTACAAGTGCAGTGCTTACAAAGGCTGCTGGGGAGGGGGGGGGAAGAAGAAATAACACTGGGTGCAGTTATACAGTCTGTCCTTACTTTTGGTTTAAAGTTAGTTCAGCTATAAAACAAGATAGATGGAAAACTTGAGGAGGGTGGTGGCTGAGGTATCAGAGGGTCAGCACCTATTTCTGGATGAGATGACTTTTAGGGGGACTGTAGCTTGTATTGATTTACATTATACCTCACAGCTGAAAAAGCTGACCAAGGCATTTTTATTAAATGTAAACACATTTTCCTTTGACAGTTTATTAAATGAAATGTTTCCTCTTGGAAGTAGTGAAACATTTTTTATTTTGAAGTTTTCCAAACGAAACTTACCTTTTTGAAAAAGCCTATTTTGCTAAAACCGTATTTAAAAGTAAATGTCTCAAGAAGAGAACATTGAACAAACTGAATTCTTCAAAAAGTAGAGTTTAAATGGTAATGAAACACAATGTTCATGTCCCCAAAATATTCATACTTTAGTTTGTTTATAATTAAATTACTTTCCTCTGACTTTTTTTTAGAATTGGGATACACTGGGTGAAAAAATGCTGTATTTTACTACCGAGTAAATGACATCAATAATGCTACAGAACATGAGTGGAGGTTAAGCTCTGCAAAGGCTGAGCAGAGACAGATGGCAGCAATAAGCCTTTCCAGAGACTACAGCAAAAGCACACCCTTGCCACTCTTAGATCATTTTCTTTGAGGAAAACAAAGTAAAATGGCTTGGAAAGATGATGTGCTGTGTGTCATTGGCAGTAGGAGCACGCAGGAGGAGATCAGCAATGGAAACTGTTCCTGCAGAAGATGCTGTATCTGCTAGGGCTCTTTTCTCCTCACAAGCTAAGTGTTAATCAACACAGAGAGAGGTAAGGGCTTGACTTTTGGGGGTTTCACATAGTTGAAAAATCTATTGTAGTGAAGCTGACTTGATGTACAGTACGTGGCAAGAAGAGGGATGCCAAAAGCTCTGTGTTGTTTTTAGACTTACTAACGTATCAGAAGCTTTATCCCAAATTTAACTGTATACTCAGAAGTTAGATCTAAGTAGACTTTGTCTTTTAATTAACCCTCAGTGGTAATAAATAATATGAACAGAGAACTGGAGTTACTAATAAGTTGTAGTATACTGCTTGCAAATTTGCTGCTTCAAGTATACACTAACTTAGTATCTTTCATATGAATTCCCACTCTGCAGAAAAAGAAAGCAAAAACTGGGCACAGTGTCTTCCTCCAGATCATCGAAGAGAGTAAAAGAACAGTTCTGGGCTCTCACATTGAACTTTTTGCTCTCTACCATATATGTAATTACGTGAGCCCACTACACTGGTATATCATCTCCCTCATCTGTCTACATTTTTACCACAATTCTAAGCCATGTTGCCACTAAATGAACCAGACACTTGATCCGCAGAGTCTTCATTCAAGTACCAGAAGGATTTTGTGGTGTCACTGAATCTGTCTCTTGCCACGTGTCCTGTAATCCACTGTCAAGATATGTCAGTCTCTGCCTGTAAACTAGGCAAACCTTATACCTGTTAGAAGAGAGGTGCCCCAGTCTCAGAGAACTCTCTTGTGATATCAGTGGAGCTCTGTTTTGTGCCATGTTAAGAAGTACAACTGTCCTGAAACCTTTATGGATGAAGTGATCAACACTTACCTCTTCCCCTTATACCCAGTAGACACATAGTGTAGTAAAATTCTGGAAATCAGTGGCTTTAACTTCTAGCATCACCATTGGCCTGACAAGTTGATTTTGACCAAATCACTTTTCTTTCAGCGCACATCCCTCTAGTACTTTGATTAAGTTTCAACCTGATTAGGGTTTCAGTTACTGACAGTGTTCACAGAATGATAGAATCATAGAATCAGCCGGGTTGGAAGGGACCTCTGAGATCATCAAGTCCAACCCTTGATCCACTACCGCCATGGTCACTAGACCATGGCACTAAGTGCCACATGCAGTCTCCACATTCAGTTGTTGAGTTGCTATGAACACCTGATATAACTAGTTCAGCATAAAACCTGGAGGAAGTTTATCTCTGTTTTCTGGGTCCAGCTCTGACATTTGACCCTGAATCAATCTGATGTCCCAGTCTCAGGTCTCAGTTGTGATCTATAGCACAGCTCTGAGCTGGAGCACAAACCAGTTCAAGGTAACGGACTGGACCTGAGCATAGCCAGGGAAATCCTGGGAGTTACTGAGCCTAGCTATGCCATAGCAGTTGGCTTGCTGTACATGTCACATTTTAGTGAGAACAGTAAGTGATAGACCAGGGAATCTGGGATGGTACTATAATTAATAGCACATGTTTAAAATTAAAAATTAAACATGGCCAGTGTCCATTATTGTAGGAATATAGGTGGTTCAGAGCTATTTTTCTTAGCAAAAGAATTAAATCACAGTGAGTTAAACAGTTTGTGGTTACTTGACAGTGTGGCTTTATCCGGCAGAAACCAAAGAAGTCTCTTTCAACTGATGTCTTCTTTCCAGAGAGGGTTGTGCTCTCTCCTAAAGCTTGGATCACAGACAGGCCTGAACCAGACCACCATGCAGCATGAACCTTGGCTGGTGACTGATATAAAAGCAGTCTGAAATCCAGATCTATAAATCCAGGAATAGGTTCCACCTCTGTAATTTGTCAGATTCTAGCAATTTGGGAGTGCACAAGCTCCAAAGCTTGTGAAATCTCATGATTTTCTCCAAAAAGGCTTAACAGGAACCTGGAACTTAAACACTGTTCCATATATACAGAGTAATACAGGCACAAACTTAGGTTGCAGAAAGAGATCTCAGATCGATCCTGATTTCTTCATCCTTATATTGACCTTCTTTTAAATATACTTCTTGTAATGGAGGAGAAAAAAAGCTCCTTTTCTGATCTGAGAACTTCTTTGGAACATAAATGGGAATATAAATGGGGAGATGGACACAAGTCCATCCTAGCTTGGTTTCTGACATGAATAGTCTGTACTGCAGATGCTCATCAACATGGTAAGTCTTGTGAAATACAATATCCCCTTTATGCTCCAAATTTCTATTGAGCAATAGAAATGCAAGGCATTGTATCGAATCAACAGTGGTATCTCGTGGTCACTGGGTGATCTGAACAGTCCTTTCCAGCTCCCTCTGAATATGTGGGAAACAGCAAGCAGGTTGAGCATAGCCACTATCCCCACAGATCTCCAGCTGTTTCATGAAATATTCTATCAAAAGGTTGTAAAAAGGAGGCTTTTCCTTTTGGATCCTAAGTCACTGCTGGTGACCAACTGTTTCCAGATTTACTTTATAACCTGCCTCCAGCTTGAAAATGAAAAAAACCACAACCAACAAAAACAGCTTTTTTTTTTTTCCCAAATACATATTCCTAGGCTTTTGCTTGGTTTAGAAAAACATTATTTTAGGTTAGATGTTTAATATTAGCAAACCATTAAATTATAGATTCACTTGCTTTCAGCCTCATGCTTTAGAAATGTTATTGTTGGTTATGCATCTTTTTTTTTTCCCGGACAGAAATGGTGAAGAAAATGTGGATGATGATCAGATGAGCTCTTCAGCTTTGATAACACAGGCCCCCATCACAAAGAGACCAGGTGGGAGCAGAAAGTCCCATACATCTGTGGCCAGCACAGGACCCACACGCAAAGATGAGTTTTATTAGACTTTAGAATCCAAGCCTGGCTGATATAAGAGTGGGACAATTCATGCATCTCAAACTCTATTTCTTCCTGGCAGAGCTGGAGAAATGCCCTCTTAAGCCCTCAGTCACATCAGTGTTTCTACCTAGATAGGGCCTGGGGAGCAGGAACCCCCTCCATTGTATTCAGGTTTTCTTTGCAACATAAAAGGACATAAATTATTACTTCATTTAGATTCTTCAGAAGCTGATTGAGTCACTGAAGAAACATTGGTAGGGAAGTATCACTTCAATCCAACATTCACTAACCGTTAATAGAAATTGCCAAACAGACCTTTAAGTTCCATTTTATGAGAAAGCTCAGAGAGAATATGAGATGTGTCAGCTTCCACAGAAGCTGGAGCAAACCTTCAGGATGAATGGAACCGTCATGTAACTCAGCTTTTTGCCAACGCACTTCATTGCCCACGGTCCAAGTGCTGCCTGTGGTTCCCGTTCCACATTTCCATCACTTGGACTCTTTCCCTTGATTAAAGACAATACTTTCCCTTGATTAAAGACAATAGGTATTTTCAGAGCCTATTACTTCTTTGCTGCAGTTTCTTTTCTTCAGGCCTGGGCCCCCTGCAATTGGCCATGGCGATTTTCATTGTGAAGGAGGTGTGAACAGGTTGGTCTCCTGGGACACCCCTTGACTGGGCTTTTTTCCTCTGGACAAAAAAAAGGAACAAAGAGATCAGAACATTTGCCTAATTAACACAAATACGTATGGCTTATCAGGGTGTTTAGATGTAAAGAACAGTACAGAGAAGTAAGACCTGGCTTTTCAAAAAGATTTAATTCAGCCTGTAATGGTACGCAGACATATCCAGCAAATCTCCAGATAATTAAGCCTGTCTCTGGCATACCAAAGCAAATTGTTTACATCTTTTTCCCTTTAAAATCACATTATCTGGAATGCCTCCACTGCTAGCAGAAGGAGGAATCTCAGGGGCAAAAAAATACTTTGTCCAAGACAACACAGTAATGATCTTTTCCACTCATTTCTGTGAACATCCTTTTTCTTGGACAGACTGCCATAAGACCATCAGGCAGCTTTCAAAGCATATGCATCACTTACCTCTGCTGAAGCAGCAATCTGGGGCAGGAAGGGGCAGCAGCACCTCAGATAGGTGTCCAAAGAGCATCTCAAACATGAAAGTACCGACAGATCACTGCTCTCTCCCCCTGCCCTGCCTTCTCAAAGCGCTCTAATGTATTGTCACTTCCATTACCACTGAAATGAAAACACACAGGGCTTTCCTGCTGGTGGAAAATTAATGTATTTTCATCTATCACAAGCCAAGCCAAAATTAGTAAGAACTTCATTTTAATACCATGCTGAGATTTTATTCACTGAGCCTCCTTGACTCAAGACATACTGCTGCCTTAGAGCAGAACTCCCACATGTTCTAGTTTATTACCAAAGCTCACATTTTATAGGCAATTCTTAATCCTCATGTTATTTTGCTACTCAGACAAATTTATCTAAATCTATCTGCAAATTCTTGCAAATACAGACTGTGCTGTCTGAGGATGGAGGAATCTGGGACTAGCTGCATAAGGGCATACAAACATCATGGGTTTTATTTGCTTAGAATTTGCAGGCCAGGAAGCTCATCAGGCTGCTTGAAAACTCCCCTTTGCTGCACTCATGGAGGCAAAGTCTGGCAAAACAAGGTTTATGAACCCCACACCAGCCTAATTCTCATGGCAGGAATTGCTCTAAACCTGTAAAAACCAGGACTCCTATTTTTTCTTCTCAACTGTCACTTTTTTGTTCTGAAAAAATGTGTAAATTCATCATAATTCAATTTTGTTATATCTAAAATGATACATCAACATGCATTTTTATGCTGTACATCGACCCCCTCAGATGCAGAGCATGCAACTTAGATGTCCCTTTGATGTGAGTATTGAATTCTGGCTAATTTTCTCAGTTTACCACAGCTGAGAATCTGTCCAAAGAAGTGTCAAAGTTTTTTATAATAGCTCTTCCTTCACCAGCAATGCAAAATTTAGGTGTGTCCTTCTGTCGTGCCTTAAAAAGGTAAAAAATCCTACACTTTATTGATTCAGAGGAATGCAGGAAGGGGGTGTTAAGAACAGATTTGATTTGCTAGTGTGCATTTAAAAACTACCTAGACCTTCTGCAGGATCTATCAGAAAGGTTGAAAATTATGTCAATTATACATATATTTTAAGTGGAAGGCTTTCCAACAAACAGCTAAATAAATAAATATGCAGTAGAGGAAAAGAGAGCTAAACTATTGCTTCACATATTTTTTCTATTTGTATATTTGCAAAATGTTTATCAATGGATGTACAGATTCACTTATTGCTAATTGAAGCAGACCCACTTTCAAAGCTCCCCACCGAATAGATGTCCCACCAAACCGCAGGGACCCACAGGGATGATTAGGTGGAAACAACTGAACTCTATTTCCAAATATTTCATTACGCCATTCACAGACACATTCATCCATTTTCCACACATTGTGCTACAACATAAAGAAATGGACCCATATTATCCCTTAGTTTACACAAGCTATAATTCAGCATGGTAGAGAAGCAGGTGATTGGTAGGACCACTGAGGCATCAGGCATGTCCTGCTTGCCATGAGCAATGGGAAAGAACCAGCTCCCCAGGAGAGTTCTGATCTCAAGCATTTCAATGTCAACCTGAAGCAGCTGCTCTGAAATTAATGGATTTGCACCTGCATGGTTGAGAGTAGAATCTAATTCTCAATCTATAATTTAGAGGAGGATAGCACTGGTATCTTGCTATTTTCCACATTTTGGATTGTTCTAAAGTGCATTCTGCATCTTTAATATGCCTCATTGATTGGTGGAAAATGCATCATCATTAAACTAATTCCCTTTAGACAATTCTGTTCACCTGGAAGTTTCTATTCGATGGAAAGAAAAGAAAATAAAAAAAGGAAAATCTCTGGAAAATCAGGGATTTCACTTTAGCCATCGCTTAATTATAGTGTTGAACTAAACCATCAGCTTTCCAACTCAGGCTAGTTCAACAGTGAAGTTGTAGAACAGTGGGAGGAAGAAGGTATAGTGAAAATTTGGATCTATATTGCAGATACTGTCTTGTAAAGATGTTCAAAACCAGTTAAGACATGTTTTTGTGTATAGACTATTAAAAACTGTATAGGGGTATCTCAGGATTCAGTAAATGATGGTGTTCTGGGTTTCAAATTCTCTGAGAAGTATTTCTAGGCTTACATGAAAGTAAACTTCATTATCATTAATTTTCAAATGTGAGACACAGAGGTTAATCAAATGATACAGCTTTTAATTTTCCTCTTTTAAATCTCTGTACAGTGCTTGTGATTTAATATTTCATCTCTAACAGTCTGCCCACTGGGAATGCTTTTGTGTAATGGGAGGTTGTGTTCTCATTTTCAAACTTCGGAGGCACCAAACATATACACAGGAAAAAAGCTGTAAAAGGAGAAGTAGATCCATTTGGTGATGATGCAGGTTTCCCACTGAAACTCTATAGACGTGGAGCAAGAATAAAAATAGCGTGTAATAACTAATCTGGACTTTTAATGTAAGGAAGGGGAAAAGATCATACAAGTATTTGCACTTCTAAAACCTTAGGCTAAATTGTGATAAACTAGTAAAAATTTAACCAACTTAAGTTGCAGTGTGATGGAGAAAGAGGATGTTCCCTCTCCTCCTATCAAACTCTACTTGCTTTTGTCCATTTTGGTTTTGTTTATAGAGATGCATCTTAGTCAAAAATCTGATTTGGAGCAATCCCCATCTATGACTGCCACAAAGGGTAGCATTTTCCTTATGTGGATTCATGCATTTCTGTAAGAAAACTAATATGGCAAAACCATGGAGTCAGGTTGTTCCTAATTAATAGATTATCCTTAACTCTTTCATTTACTGCACGATGTTCAGTGATGGCAGAGGAATTGCTCCTATAACTGAAGTCTGCCATCCCCTTAAACACACGGAGGATGAGCCAAGGAGCCCTGGAGTGGGCATTTGCTGGATGCTCTTCCAGGAAAACATAAGGTAACTCTGCAAAGTTACAGGTTGCTTTAAGATTGAAAACCCATGAAGTGGGTCAGTCTCACTTCCAAAGTGAATGTCAGTTAGCTCCTATAACTGCTGATATTCTGAAATGCCACTCCAACATCCCATCTACCGTAGTAGTCCGTATCTTGCCTGTTCTTGCTGGAGCCTTGGTGAGTGCTGGGCCACCACCAGTGACAGGGTACAACCTCAGAGCTGGACAGTACCAGCTCCAGGCAATCAAGGGTTAGGGGGAGAAAGGACTTTTATTTACAGCAAATAATACACATAGGGAAGGAATCCTAAGTTAACAGGATTCTGGATGCAGCTCTGTGAATGAGCAGATCAGAAGAGCAAACAACCCTTGACACTGCTAATGAGTCACTCACACTGTGTAAAGGACGGTGATTTTGTGGAGCTGCTATTTCACAGCTACTCTACAGAAGATAAAATCTGCATTAAGCGATTTTTTTTTTGTTTTGTTCCATGATTCAGGGAAAAGAAAAAGTGCTATAATAAAAGGAAGGGCTGGAAAGGAGATAAGGATTCCACTCTGAATTCTGTTAAAATCTTTCTTTTGTGAGCCAGTTATTTTCTCTTTCCATAGCTCAGTGCCTGAGGTACATCCTTCTGCGACAGATATACCCATGATGTAGCTGAAGTTTGATGCATTAACATTTGAAGAAATATTTAAATAAATGTGAAAGACACTTCTGCATTTAAACTAAGGTATATACACACCATTACTGCATTCATTACTATTCTTTGTATACAAATAAAGAATTGTATTTGGACTATTTTGTATAGTGGATTCTCTCTGTCATAAAGAAGATAGAGATTCCATCTTGATTAAGAAATGACTGTAAGAATGAAAGGGTTGGGCATCTAATTCTCGTTCACTTAGTGCAGAGGTGTAAGATATGCCTGTAGAATAATATCATTTGCAGGAAACCTTTCAAATGCATGATTCTGGCAGATTCAAACTTCCCTTCACAGTCATATGAAAGTGCATGATGTCATTCTTTTGGGAGGTTATTAGGAACCAAATGTCTATAGAAATGTTGTTGGTGTTCATGTGGCCTGTAGAACAGAAGGTCAAGCCTTAACACTGACTGTCAGAAAGTCCATTTCACCTTGGTTTCTACTTCCTTAGAAAGTTACCTTAGCTTATTTTTCCTCCTAAGAGAGGAAAAGTTTGGATTTTTTGTTTGTTTGTTTCTGCTTCCCTTACTGATACTGAAGAAAATTAGAGAAGAAAGACAAGTTCAAGAAAAGAGACCAATATTGCTGTCTGGGCTGGAGAACCATGGCTTCTTTGGAATTGATAGCAACAAGCCAGAGAGGACAGAAGTTTTACAGTTTCTAGGCATCTCTGACTATCCCTGGTAATCAGAATTGCTCTCAATCAGCTGAGAAATGAGAATAGAGTGACAATTCAAACTACCTTTTGCCATGCCATTGCCAGGATGGTAATGACCTACAAGTAAAGTGAGGATGTAATGATGTTATGAGCAATGATGTTAGGGCTTTTTTAAGTGCTGGTATCATCACTATGAGGTCCAAGCAAAAAAGGGAACAAACTGCCTGTATAAAAATTTCCTTGGTAATTCTAAACAACGCACTGTTAACTTTGATGTGAAGTGACTCCTAAAATGTGCACTGATAAAACTTAAATCTTCAAAATATACTGCATTATTCAGTGTTTGAACTAGGATCTACATGGAGAAAAACTAATTTCCCTGGTGCTAGAATTACAGAACTCTGCAATGGAAATTAAGTAGATGTCCTGCATTGATCCAGGTCATAAGCTTTTGTTGCTTTTTTGATGTTTTGTTTAGCTTCATTTGACCAAAGTGAATTTCCACCATACATTTATTTCTATGCACCTCAGAAACAAAATAATTTACATTTAAAACCATGTTCAAATGACAGAACGAAAGAAACCTGTAAGTTTAATAGAAAATGTTTCCAGTGTCGAGAATATTTAAGTAAAATGGTTACATTAAAGAAGTTATTAAGGTGCTGCTTTCCTGTGCTCAAATACTGTAACGGAAAACACATTTTAAAGCAGAAAAGGAGGAGGGGAAAAAAGGCACAGAGAGAAATAAAAAGCCAAACAGTCATCAAAAAAAAAAATAATCTATAACTGAGCTGGCAAAGCTACATGCCAAATTTCAGCTAAAGACATTGAATTTCAGCTGACTGGTTCATCTAATTTACTGCTTTGTTTTGGACATCAGGTTAAAATGCTTTAAAGAAAAGCTGGACCAAAACAGCTCTGTCCTGAGTTTTCCAAGCGTGATGAGCTTAGCTTGGAGAAAGAACTGAGTACTTGACCTTGCAGGACTTGAGTTCTCTATTCTTCTTTCTTTCTTTTCTTTCTTTTCTTTCTTTCTTTCTTTCCTTCTTTTCTTTCTTTCTTTCTTTCTTTCTTTCTTTCTTTCTCTCTCTCTCTCTTTCTCTCTTTCTTCCTTTCTCCCTTCCTTCCTTTCAAAAGGTTATTAAACCATGTATCTTATCAAGAGAATATGTTTTCAGTGCAAAGATTTAAAAGCTCAAGGAGGACTTCAGAGAACAGTGAAGTGAGGACTTGTGTTTAAAGGTGAAATTCAGACTGTTACCCAGGTGGTGTGTACGTTTGGTCTTGGAGAGCAATCACATTTCTTGCACTCGCCCCTTGCCCAGCTCAAGAAGAATCTAACTACCAACTAGAAATTTGACTGCAGAAATCTCTTCATTTATGTTTAGGCACCCACATGTGTTTGTGAGGTTTGTGTACTGAGGTGTCAGAACTTTCCTGCCCCTGGGACAGCAGCAGTGGCCTAACAGCCCAGCCCTGCTTGGGAAGAGGGTCCCACTTAGGTGCCATTGGCCTGTCCTACAATTGTATGGAGAAGTCCTGGCATTTTGTTTAAGCATTCTCAATCACTTGCAGGTGTAGATAGCAAGTAGCAGTTATGAGATGAGTCATCTCTACAATGTAGGGATTATTGGTCCCTAAAATGGGGTGCATGACAGAATAACTCATGCAATTGGGTCTTCTGGGAGAGCAATTTTAAGCACATACACAGCACCTAAACCAACATCATTACATTAATTATTCCATTGTCAAATGATACTCAAATACAAGGCTTTGGCTTTCCGCAGTCATTAAAAAGTCCTAAAAATAGGAGTACTATCTCCAGATTCCAGCTAAGACATCTACTTTATCTTTATTTCCATGTGATAGTATGGCAGGGAGCAACACATCCTATAGTTGTTATGTGTGTCATGTTCTTGTATGATGTGCCGTAGGTTTGTGTTTCCTTATGATAAGGTGGTACATTAATATGCTGGTCTGCATTTGTGTAGCCCCTAAGTGACCTCTCAGATGAAGGGTGTTATGTAAACTTAAGTACATCTTAAGAACAGCAAACTCACTTCCACAAAGCCTTGAAATTTAATCTTGAAAGTTCAGCTCCCATTTATAATTATTAATGTCATACCTCACTTTCCAGTTCCCAACAGGAGGAGAGACACTTGACATATGGACAAAAATTTCCTGTCCCACTTTGCAGTAGATTAGAAATGTTTCCCCCATTGTGAAGTATGTCTCAGTGGAAAATCAGAAGCCTGGGCTGCTACCACTCTGCTGCTCATTCCCTGTCACAGTAGCCAAGATTTTCAGCTTCCAATGGCATGGTGAGCCATAATGAGCAGCAGGACCTTGCAGCTCCCAATGACTCCTCTTTGCAGCCAATGTGAGTCTAGCACAGGTTTCTCATTGTATCCTAGGGTCAACTCCAAGAGCAGAGCACAAAGGCAAAGGAAGTTGCTCATCCAATTATATTCTCTGTGGACACATGTCCTTAAGTGACAAACAGAAAAACCCAGATGAAATGTTTTGGAATTCTGCTGCATGAGTGAAGCTCTCAACCCCAAGGATTTCTAGTAACAGAAGAGCAAGTGATGCTGAAGATGACGACTTAGATGAGCTGGCAGAAGAGCCTGAAGTCTGTGCACACTGCTGCCTAGCCATGTTTTTAAATCGTTCCAGTTACCAAAATAGTCTAGAAAGTCTGCTCTGTCTTTCACCTTCCCAACATAAATAAAGTAATGAACATGTTGGCGAGATTTAATTTGTGTATCTTTGCTTTCTGCACATTCTTTCTGGTTTGGGATAGAAAGGTACAGTCCTCTCATCAGCCCCAGTTGTGGCAGCAGCTATTCAAGATTAACCATATCTGGGGATGAAATGTACTGCACAAAAATGTCTGTTACTGTCTCTTCAGCTCTATGCTTTAGCTCAGTTCTGGAAGGACCTGCTAAAAAGCACTTCTCTTCCCCAGTTTTCTCAGCATTTTACCTTTCTGCAGTCAGCCCAATGCCAGATAGCTATGATGAGATACTCCTGGAGCATGGCTGCATGGCCACGGAGAGCAGACTGACACTACCAATAATAGGCATTAAATAAGGTATGAAGTGGATAATACTTGCTTGTTTCCTACTTGGAAACCCTCTGGACAAAAAAAGTTCCACTTTCTGAATAAGCAGAATTTTGGTAGATGTAACCTGACTGAAAATGATATCTACATGAATGAAACTCAGAGTATGGTCCCTTCCAATTCAAAATATTCCATGATTCTAATATTCTATGAGTGCTTCTGTCCCCCCTGATGCCATATACACTCTCAGAAGTCTTGGTTTTACTGTTAATGGATATTGTTGCATATCTGTTTCTTGCTCTCTGCAAATTTTGCTTGTGGTCTTTTTCTCAGGAATTGCAAATGTGGTGATTTAATCAGTTCCTGAATGTCAAGCCCAGGTATATATTTTCCTACAGTTTCAAAATAAGTCTTTCATGATTTATTTGCTTTTTTGTCTGCTATATAATTTTATCAGTGTCACTTGTTAAAGAAAAAATGTAGCAAAGGTCAAGCTGGAAAGCACTATGCAGTTTTGAGGCACTTCTCATTGTTAGGGGAAGTAATATCAAAAGAGATACGGAAGTGAAAATCATTTTTGGATTCCAAGGTTGTGGAAATGTTTGTTAAGTGTCTGTATTATGCAAGGTTCTAGCACCCTTTTATTTTTTTCCCCCTCTTGTGAAAAATAGTCAAGTTGCTTAAAATTTCTCAATGAGTTTGTCCAGAATTTGCAGTTCCATTCAGGTGACTTTCCTTCTGTTATTGCTGCCACTTTGGAGATATGGTCTTCTAGTCCACATCAATGGCAAAGTAATCTAAGTTCACTCAAATAACCCTGCTGGTGACACAGGCCACAAATGTCCAACTGATCTTGATTTAAGGCATAAGAATATATATATTTTTTTTTTCAAAATGATTCTCTCATGTGCTAAAGGTTCCAGTGAAAGCTTAGTCCCTGTGGCACTGAGTCAGAGATGTTCTCAGCACACACAAAATCTCCCGCTGTCACATTCACCTCTTCTGTGAGGTGTAGGTGTGATACCAAGACCCTCATTTGGGGTTGTGATTTCCAGCAGCCCCTGGCAGTTTGGTGCTCACTGGAAAACATTTCATTACTGCTGGTGCCCTTTAGTTTGAGTCTGAGCTCTCCCAAGATGCCCCACAAACTGCTGATCTATGGATATGAAAAACTGCAGCCATCTCCATTTTGGAAGACATCCTGACTGCCTAAGCAGATTTAAGAAAATCACTGATAATAAATCTTCCAATATTTCCTTTGTATATAAAGTGGTATCTCCGTTTCCAATTTTCCCTGATACATTTTATTCTGTGATTTATATCCCATGCAGAAGCAATGCTTTTTAAAATATAGGAGAAGATCTAACAATGCCCAGCTGTAATAAATGCTTTGTAGTTCAATTGTTTCCTCAGTTTATAGATACCAGGAGGTGAACAGCCTGCTATTCAGAAAGGATTGAGCAACCATCCTTTGTAAGCTGGATCATTTGAGGGAACATTAAGTTGGGAATCCCAGAACTGAGTGCTTAAGTGCCTAAGCCACTTAAAAATATTTAGAACAGAGAGCTCACCTGACAATTTGGGAGCACTGGAGTGCTCACAGGATTTACATAGATGAAAGACTTTGTGGCAGACTAGCACTCCATTGCCAGATTCCTGTTGGATATGTAACTTAATTTGGAACTTAAAGCTGCTTAGGTTATTTGATTCTTTATTGTGTTTATTGAGGATGTGCTCTGTGAAAATGTTCACAGATTTTACAACCAAAGGAAAAGAAGGATTCTAGGAGTTTAAAGATGAGAGTGTGTTAACCCCTCAGATTTAGGAGAACAGAGCATTGTACAGCAGACTATATCTTGCTTACAGGATGGGGAATGTGTACTACCAAACTGGCATGCATAAAAAAATTTGACAATGGATGTTAACCACCTGGCCATAACACTGAAAGAATCTGTTTTAAGAAGTTGTGTAAATAAACTTTGATAGTTTGCATAATAACATGGTCTTATCATCTCTGAAGCTCATGAGTTCAAACAGCAGGACAGGGGAGATTAGCAACAGGAGCCTTTCTTTGGAAATGAGATTCAAATTTGTCTGTGCTTTGAACAGACTGGAACATTTTTTGCCACCATTAGAAGCCCTCACAGACACATTATAGAATTTTTATTTTGCATTTTTTTACATATTTATTTTGTATGAGAAATGGTACCTACACGCTTAATTCAGGACTTTTAGTTGCTTTTTCACACTGCAGAAGGTTTTCATTAAAACCGCAGAAAATGTAGTGCAACCTTTTAAATATCAGGCTAAGAAAAAAAAATCAAGGAAATGCTTTTTATGACAGGGCTATTTAAATATAATCACATGTCTGTCATCATACAGGCCTGCTTATAACAGGCTGTCAGTTCTCCTGAAGAGGGGGTGATCTGCAGTCAAGGGTTTTAAATAAGGAAGTGTAGGATTTTTAAAAATCTATAATGGGCACCTAAGAAAGAATCTGTAATTTTCATCATTTAAGTCTATTAAGGCAACACTCATCAGTCCCAAGTTAGGGCTAGAGCCTCAGTGTGGTAGGCACATGAATCAACAGATGTGTGCTTAAGCAGCTACATATTTATCTACAGGCAGACCTCAGCTACAGTGAATAAACTCTCTGCCACCAGCAGAAATGCATCTGGACAATGAAGCATCTACATAATTTTGAAAACCTAGGGCTCAATAGGTGCTCTACAAAGATCACAGTCTTCCAAAACAGATCTTTTACAGAATTTGTCTTCTAGGGTGTTTGGTCATAGACATTTTGTCTAAATTAGCAAATTAAAACTGTGTAGGAGCTTTCCTTGGCACGGAGGGGACCTAGCACAGAAAAGCACAGATTCTGCTAGACACACTGCTTGTAAGCTTCCTGGCCCTGCCAGCAACTCAACCCTACCTTGGAAATTTTTAGATCTGTGGTATTTGTAGGCCAAGGACTATTCTAATAACTTGCCCTCACTGTACTGATCTGAAACATCTCACTTTTATTTCATTGCACTCTCTCTGCATGTTATGTCTAGCTTCTGTTTCTTAGCTTATTCTCAGACTGTTGGTTCTTCTGGACACACAGTGATGGCACTTAAAAATGAAGTTTCTTTCTTGGTAGAAAAAAATAATATGAAAAAAATTTTACTCTGATTTAGAAGTGATTTTCTCAGTCAAAACTGAGAATACCCTCCAAAAAACCATATTTTCAACTGAAGTTAAACAGTTAGATAATCAGGGGCAGGGGAAAGGCAAATATTCTAAAAGCTTGCTCAAATACTAGTAAGCCAGTACCAACAAGAACAGTGCTTAATTATGGTCTGGGAGATCAGGAAAGTGATACACAATCAGAGAACTGAGTACTTTCAACTTCCACTGCTGTAATGAACGAGATCTGACTTGGGCTCTGTTGTGTTTTATGACAGCTTTGGTTATGCAGCCTTACATTCTTGACTAGAATATTAATTGCATTAGCTATAGGTTTTTTTAGTTTTGAAAGATATGTGTTAATCTCTTCACACTGTAAAATAAATAAACAAACTAAAGTTAGGGAATCTGGAAAAAAAAAAAGATCTTAAGATAATAGCCTATTTTTTTTTTTGCTGAATTTTATGATTCTTAGATGCTTATTTCCCAAGTTGATATCATGTACTAGGGGTTTTACACTTCAAGTCCCTCCATTTTACAGAAAAGGGAAAACAGTTCATTGTTCCTTCCAATATGTACCTTAGATACTGTATTATCTTAAGAGAAAAATCAACCAGGGAAGGTGTGAAAGAGTTAAAAAGGCAGTTTTAGTGAAGAGCTGAGCTCAGGATTCCACACATACTGGAAAGAGGCTTTGCAAGTTAGTTCTAATAAAACATCAGAAAACAAGGTTAGAATATCAGACAGGAATTCTTCAGGATTAAAGGTAAAAATAAACCAGGCCAGGCCAGAAGATTTATGTATGATTGCAGAACTTCTCCAAAAAGAATGGCTTCCTGACCATCCATCTGTCTGGGTGGTTACACTGCAGTCAGAGCACTCCGTAATTCCTCCCTGGCACGGAGGTCTCACAGACCATCTCAGGGCAAGGCTTCCACCTTCCCTTATTGACCAGGAGACATCAAACCTGGCAGATTGCCTGTCGTTACCTCCTACCTGGGCTGCAGCTCTGCAATACTGGAGGTGAAATCACCACTTTTTCATGAACTACAGCAGAGTCAGGGCACAGCAGTATGTCCCAGCAGCAAAAAAGGGGTCATCACATTTCTTCTCTGCAGAGACAGGTTTCCCATGGAACAGTCCCATCCAACTGGTACTAACAGGACTTTGATTACTGTCTTTTTTCAGAAGAAATAACCTGTGGTCCAAGTAACCAAAAGCCTCTCCCTGATAGAGGGAGCCGAGAGCTTCCACTCCATCCTGTACCACTTTGCAGTAGCAGTGGTAGCACATGTAGCAAAGAATATGGGAATGACAAGAAGCAGCTTCTGATGCTGAGTATGGAGAAATATAGAAAGAAAAGCTTATACAGAAGAGAAGATCTGTGGCTAAGGAGATTGAATCCTTCTGCCCTATTCCTAATCCTTCAAGTTAAATTAATGAAATTGTTCATGATCTTCCAGATGCTCAGTGCCAAAAAGTCAGACAGGTGTTAAGAAAGATCATTGATCAGTCACTCAGACTTCCATACATGGGTAACAATCAGCAGTTCAGGAGACAGCCTTGTGGTTTTTCCAAAGCCATAGAGTGTACTTCTATGGGAATTAAATATAGCCACAAACCTCACCTCCTACAGACACTGCAAACGTGCCCTTTGCAACAGCCTGAGATGGGAAGGCCCATCCCTTCCCTCACACGTGTAGGATCTGCTGTATTTTGACGGAAGTCAGAGGTCACTGTCCAGGATCAAACCCTATGTCTGATACTCTTTTACTTATTATCTGTTTCAATCAATTGTCTCTTTACCCACTGGAACAAACTAAAAAAGCCAATAAATATCGTGAAGACAGATGCAACTCTAGCCAACTTCAACATTTTTTCAGCATGTGATCAAACATCTCTATAAAAAGCATGATAAAATCTTTGGATCCTTTAGGACTTGAACCTGGAGAGACATCCAGCTCAGCTGAACTCCATGTGCCCTTCCGGAATTCCTAGACTAAGGACATAATCCCCTCAGTTCAGGAAAGTTTTTTTTAATTTATTTGTTTATACATTGCTGAAGCTTCAGTGGAATAAGAAATGGGGATTTGTCTACAAACAGCAATGCAAAAGCAAGACATTGGAATGATGGAAGCAGAAATTCAAATTTTGTACAAGTAATTCACTTTATTTTTCTGGCTCCCAAATCAATTTTAAAAGCTGTTTTGCTAAGATTAAGCACTGCCAGGGAAATAAACCTGTCATACCAACTGTTATTACCATTTATATTACCACAATTCTCAGGAAAAACTCCATGGCATTGGGTGCTGTGTAAACACACAGGAATAAGAAAGTCCCATGTCCACAGAGAGCTTACCTTGAGATCCTACAACTGATGGACAATATGAGGCAATAAACAGTACAGCACAGCCAACAGTCAGAGCCTGACAGCAAACAATGAGATATTGTTGGTTTAAGAGTGATTTAAGTCCAGGAAAGCCTAAATGTTTACACTATTTCAGTGTTGTAAGAAAGGCTTTGACAACATTGATGAGGAAATCCTTTTAAAAATTAAGGGAAGCCTCAGAGGTACTTTGTGCAATATTTGCAAGAATAATAGTGGATAATGGTGCAGACAGATGAAAAAAAGAGGCTGGAGTTGGTATCTTAAAAAAATCTTGGAAAATACCTTGCAGATAGGAAATGACTATGCTGTGAGGCACACTGAAATATGTGAAGGTGTAGCATATGCTTGATGCTAGAGAGAGCTGACAGCTGAATTCAAGAAAGCCATGTTTCAATCATCACCCTTCAGGCAATGAAACCAACACTTGACAAAGTCACATTTTGGGTAGGTAAGAGCAGGACAAGATTCTGTAACTAACAGGGTGTGTTGTAGAAACTGAGACATGAGGTAGAAACCTCAAACAAATGTTCAGACCAGAGAGAGTAGACAAATGATGGAAAAAAAATCTGCAAAAATCCAGACACTTTCCAAATTAAAAGACCCAGTGAGATGCTAAAGCTGAATGAATGCTGGAGTTCTAAGGCTTGTCTGTAATCAGCAGGATTGCTTGAAAAAGGAAAGGAGTAACATGAAGGAATAATGAACAGATGATTAGGAGTTTTCAGCTACATTACATTTTATAAAGTTAAAGGCAGATAAAGGCAGATAAAGGATGAGACTTCATTAAAAGAAAGAGACCTTTCTGGAGCAGAGGGTGAGGGCTCTGACTCAGTACAGGTCATTGCAGAACTTTGTATCATTCACAGACAGAGTGTGCAAAGGGAAGAGGGAAGGAAGAGTGACAGTACGTGGGAATTGCCACCAAAAGGTGGAGATGGGGTAGATGAAGACTGTTCAGCCAAGGACACGATGAAGATGCAGTTTCCAAAGTATGCAGAGAGTTGGAGTAAAGAGAACTACAGAGGCAAACAAAATGAAAATTTCAAGCCTAGAAGACTGGTTGTATATGTTGAAGGCAACTGGCAAACCAAGACTGACAGTAGTTAGCTAACAATGCATCATTAGAAACCTTGCTGAGAGCAATTTCAGTGGCCAGCATGACCAAATTAGTGGGATATAGTACAGGAGTGAAATAGAGGAAGCCGGACCTCTTGTTAACAGCACATTTCATGAGTGTAAAAAGGGAAAGGGAGGTACTGGTTAGTAGTATTTTTTTTCCCAATACAAGAGAAATTAAATTATTTTTATTTTGAGTTAAAGGAGTTGGATAGTCACTGGGCTGCAAGATTTGGGAGAACTAATTAGAGAGATGAATGTAGAGTGAAAAGGATCATGTGACAGTCATTAAGAAAAAACTTTGCAGAGATTAACAAGAGAAGCACAGTAATGTAGGGATAAATGCATCTATTTGCTGCCTGAGAGAAATGTATAAACTCCACTCTCCAGTTAGAAGCAGGAAAATTTATTTATTCCACCTAAGGGTCCAGCCTTCTTGTGGTTTATATCATAGAGTCAAACTTACGACTGAATTGAGTCTCTTCCCAAACTGAGGAGAACTCAGTAAGCAGCCTTTAATGCTGAGGTTTACTATTGAAGTTCTGTGCTGGAACATTCAACATTCCTCACCAATTTCCTTACCTGACAACAGTCCTTATGCTGTTAAACTGGCAGGTCAGAATTGCTTTGGAATAACCTGATTCCCCTCTCTGAAAATTTCTGTAAACATTTCTGAGTTTAAAATAAACAATTTTCCTAGACTAACTTGTTGGGATTTTTTGCAAATAGCAAATTAACTCTTTCCTGGGACCACTTTAATTGTAAATAAAACTTCCTTTCGAGACTGTGAGAAGCTTGAGCATGGATTAAATCCTCACCATTTTTTGCTTATTGCTGTACAAGCTACTCCATAAGCTTTCTGCATTTTAGGAGAAGGTGGAAAACAATTACTATGGCGGGTTCATCTGAGCTGGGCTGTTCTTAGAAAGCAGGTACATGCCTGCTCTCAGGTACCTGTAGCAAGGTAGTCTCCCCTACTGTCAAGACAAAAACTGTGATATGCAGAGGGTATCATGGTGATACTCTTTCACAGTATACAAAGCAGGAAAGACCCTGTACCAAGCGTTTAAAAAAATGTATAATCTTGTGATTACAGGTGATGCACTTAGACAGACCAGAGGCAGGTCACAAAGTTGCTGAGACTCTCCATCCACTATTATTCTTGCAAACATGTACAAATACATATTTTAAATCAGCAAGCTTGCTATATATTGGAAAAAAGATGCTTGTGCTTCTATATAAAATATATCATCCATCCTATTGCACTTCTCTTGGTTAAATTCTGTATTTTTCCTGTATTTTGTGCACTTCCATGTAATCTAAGCCTCCTGTAAAGAGAATCATTCTGTTCAGCATCCTCAAGTAAATAAAAATTTTAATCCCCTGCTAGTTAAAATTCATAACTAATCCTGTTATGATTCAGTAAATGTTTCGTTTTACACTTAGTAGTGAATTTGTGAGGCAAATTTTTGTCACTCTCTGCTTGAGACTTCATTACACCCTCTGCACCTTCCTCATAAGGTTTAAGTTCTGCCACACGCACGTCTGATTTGGATCTGCGATAACAGCAGCACTTTACAGCACTTCCACTGCTTAGAACATGGCAAAAATGCAAATTAAATCCATCTTCTTCACTCAACTGCATAAAGGAAAGGAAAATTTAAATGATGGGTTTCTCAGTAGCCCCCAGCAAGTTTCCTTTGGATTTAACTGCCATTTAGTCATTGATGCTCCTATGCACTGCTTGGTGCATTTCAATTTTTTACTTTCTCCTGTGATTCCATTTGCTGAATGTATTAAGATTCTGCAAAATGGTTACATCTCTCATTCTTGGTGATCTCTGTGTCTTAGTATCAACCCCAGATAACTTGGAAAACATCACAGCTTTAGTCAAGTGTGTCAGTGTACATAAGGAGAGGGAGGGAACATGCAGAGACCTTGATGATGCTGACACACATTAATGCTTTCATTAATGATAAATCATTATATCAATAAGAACATCATTAAACTGCTGACTCTGCTTTGCTCTGCTTACAACACGTCACACTTGCGTGCTGTTGTCTCAGATGCAGGGTTCACTTCACCAGGGAAGTGATGTGCTTTCCTAAGCCCTGACGTATAAAGTAGATACTAAACCTGATGTGTTGCCTTCTCATTAGTAAATAAGATAGTGTTAGAACAACTTTTTAGTTCTCAAGGACAATAATTGCAATGATAGCTTCAAAAATAACATTGCAGTTCCACGGCAGACGGAATTCATGAGTGAATATACAACATAAGGGTAAATTTAACTAAGTATTTGGTTTTACTGAAACAACCTCTTCATTAACATCTAACTACTCCATAATATTGCAGTTTAATGCTAGTTAAACACTATTTACACCCTGAGCTCTTGCTGGGAGCTCTGAGCACTGGTATTCACATGTACTCTGCTTAAAGGAATGCCTGAGATGGAAAAATTATGGTGAGATCTAACAAAGGGTTACAACTTGCTAATGCTTTCTGCTGTAGCAACGCTTTAGAAAGCTACTCTTTCACATGCAAAGGCTGAAATCCTCACCTCTGCTTTGACTTCTGTGCCTAAAAGAGGGCAACGGAGAACAAACCAGATCTATAAAGGCCAGTTACATCAAGGGTAGAACTTTGCTACACACAAACTGGCACATGAAACAGCCATTAGGTATTGTTTTCAGCTTCTGGTGGGATTGTGTGTGCAAAATACCAGGGTGACAGGCAGAAAAGATAAAATTCAGATTAGGCAGCAGGGTCATGATTTTGAACGGCCACAGGAAACTACTTCAGATGGGAAGGACAGGGCAGGGAGAGGAGCCTTTTAAAGCCCCATTTACCCAAGTTCCTCTTGGCAGGAGATTGCAGAATGCCTTGCAACAACAAGAAAATACCTTGGCCCCGTTAGTGATTTTAACATGAAAGGCTCCTTTCCCTTGCCTTTAGAAACAACCTAATTAATAGTTTCCTAGAGCATCAGCTTTGTGACCACAGAAATCTCTACTGGGCAGTGCCTCCCTGGGCTCTGGCAAAATGCACAAGCCCAGCTCGGTCCCACAACTGCCAATATACACAAAGGCACCATAGATTTGTTTGCACAAGGAATGTGCCAGCCTGTGTACGCACAGGCTTATTGTTTTAAAAATACTTAGAAGTTGGAGGTGAAGGTGTCATTTCAGAGATGACGACTGAAAGCCATCAAATGTTCAGCTTTATGATCTGAGGTAAACGCTCACGAAGATTCTGAAAGATTTGAGGCCCTGCCTAAGCTAGCTGAGTTAGGCTCGGCAGAAGCTTTGATGCACTTTGTAATAAAACAGAAATTACAAGCAAATTTTGAATGTTTGTAAAACTCAGACTTACTGCATCAGGCTAAGCTGAATATATTTCATCTGGATGGAAATCAAAGAAAGTTAGCTGAGTTTTATAACTAGTGTGTAAAAATGTTTTAAATATTTCAACAGATGAACAGACATGAGGAATAATCTTTAGTGGGGTGGGAGGAATGACAAAAAATCAACGTAGTTACACTACTATTTCTGGGACTCACCTATAGTAGATCTTACCAATTTTTTGGTATATGATGCTTTCATTAATGAGAAATCACCGTACCAATAAAAACATGATGAGCAGCACAAATAAGGGATTATCTTCACAGGCATGTCTTCAGTTGTATTCATGCACACGAGAGCCTGGATTAGCACTCTGTAACCACGTGTTCTGTGTCCAAGCTGAAAAACTCTTATTTAAGTACGATATTTTCTAGAAACTGCTGTTAAAATATAGTTCAACCATAATTATTATTAAACAGGCACCCACATAGCGCAAAGTGTGGTACAGTTTAGGCAGTGTGGTATGGCTAACAAACACTGCTTCAAGTGGAGCTCAATGCAGAGATCTGTTCCAGTAGCTACATTTGCTGTGGGATCTCTGCAATAAACTGAAGGCTACGGTCAGGCAGCCCATGACTCATGCAATACACCACTTCTAATTTCTCTTATGTAGAGAAATGAAATAAAACCAGATCTCCTGTTTTCAGACCCGTGGGTAACCCTGAAGGTGGGGAGTCCTCATGACTCACACTATTTTACTGACCTTGGGTCACTGATGGAATGTTTGACACCCACGGCTGCAGAGCCAGGGGGAAAAGGAGGTGTGAAATGAAGAGCATTTCTTAATTAAAGGATTTTAATCAAGCTGTAACACCTTACAGCAGACACATTTCATAACTTCTAGATCTATGTTCACACAAAGATTGACAGACAAACCCAGCCTTGAAAGAAAACATAAAATTTTTTAATGTTTATTTTTCCATGAAAAAGCTTTACAAGGAGAAAGAGGTTTCACAGAAGAAAAGTGTACATTCTTTAATCGCTGTTTATTTGTCGGATTGATATCCGAGGCTGACATTTCTTCTACAGTGTATTTATTTGTTCTTATAATATCATAAGACATCTACCTTTTATTTAAAAATGATCATAATCCATGAATATTGTTAAGAACGCTGTCAGGCAACACTCTCTGTGAAGCATTTACATTACCTACTGTAGATGAAGTGCTTTCGTTTTAATGCTTAGCATATTATGTAACCATAAATATAAACCACATCTTTTAAACGTACAGATATTTGAAAGGCTTTGCATCTCATGTAATGGAAAAACAAAGGTTTAGTATCTCAAAGAGCAGACAAAAATATCCCAAGGTCCACAAAGCAACCCTGAAATTCTCAATGAAAAAGAAAAAAAATCCTGTCTTTCCCCTTAAATCACATGGAGACATTTATTAAGGTGTTAAGTGCTCAAACGTGACTTTCTCCACTAGTATTACACTGCTGAGATTTTGATATCCTAGCATCAGAACCTAAATGAAGTTACATGGTTTCACAGTGAGAGAACCCAATCCTTCCTTGCTACCTCTGCACACAACCTTCTGCCATGAAAAGAATCTCTGCTGATCTGTAGAACAGATGAGAAAGAATCCAAAACAAAGACCAACCCTGAATCCCTCAAATACCAAGAAGCATCACTTTTGCCCTTTTAGATCAGTGCATGTTTTGCCTTTCATCTCACTCAAACCACAATTTCAGCAAGCTGTTTGAAGTCTCCCTGCCAAGTTTATTCTGAAGTGCACAGAAGAGGTAACAACAGTTTCAGAAGTAAGTTCACAAGATTGAGAAGAAGAAACAACCACATTTTAAAGTATTTTGTAAGAAAAGTAGCTTGACAAATAAGCACCTTAATTTCAACTTAATTCAAAAACATGAAGAAGGAAAACTCTTCACAGTTCTGGAATTAGTAGAATTAAACCCCTGTGAAACTTGCAAACCATGAAATTCAAATACCTTATTTCAATCAGTACTCCAGACTTCTGTAAAGAAACACTTTCAAGTATTGTTACAAAAGGCACTGATATTTTTCCTTCAGCCATCATGATGTAATGAAAAGGCAGAATTTCTGTCACATTGGGCTGAACTCCTGGCCCTAAGGACATTTGCCACTAATTTGGAGCACCTGGATTTCACTCAGTCGCAGTTTTACAACTACCTTATTTTTCTTTATTGATTTCTTCATAAAATCATATAGATCCACCACAGGTTTTAATGATACAATGATTAATGGTACATTAATGGTAATGACTTAGAGAAGAGAATGTTTTAATTGTTCTAATTCTACTTTAAAAGTGAAATTAGAAAATTTTGAAGTTAAATATTCGATATATAAAACATTTAGCAATTCTGTTCCTCCACTTTACTATCAATTCAAAATTTTTAAAATCTGATATAGGCAACTCTTAGGATGGATTCCTTAAATGTACAGTTCAAAACCAAGCATTTCAGTTTAATCAAAAGCTTGGGAAATAGGCCCTTAATTTCTATAAAGACATCAATTAGGGAATTAAAAATCAAATCGGGAATTGTTGTCTTGCTTTCTGTGAAGTCTGACAATGGCCAGATGGGTTGAGTTGCTCAATACTTAGTCAAAAGGGGAAAGAATGCACGTGTGAATTATCACTTTTCTGAGTCATGTTGAGTAAAGAGCATTAAGTTAAGGTACATGTATAAACAGATTTTTTCAAATGGGATTTCTTTAGCTCACAATGGTCAATATTTCAAAGGAACTAGGAAAGACTTGAAAAATAGTTGCAATTCTTTTGCTTAGACCTAGAGCCTGCAACTGGACAAAGAGTTCCCTGGTACACTTGAAAGCAACGGACCACCAAAGAGGTAAACTAAGCAAAAAGTAATTAATTATAGCTATGCAAACACTCCTCCACTTACACCCCAGTTTTCTTGCTTCTCATCTGAGACAAAAGTGAATTACCTGATTACAATTAAGTGCAACCTGCAACAAGACAGCAAATTACATAACAGATAAATTATTTAACCTATAGCATCAAAGTTTCCTGAAACCAAGAGCCATCAGAATCCCTGCACAGGCTACTCAAGTTTGACAGGATGTTCTGGGACATCTGGAAACAACTTCAGGACCTTGCTGGACAGGGCCAGAGGTAAAAATTCTGACAGTAGCTGCATCACTGTAAAGCCTGATGAATGTCACCTGAGGACATAATGTTATTCCAATGCTCCCTAAAACCTGCTGTTTACATCCCCACCCCTACAGCAAGGGAAGGGCAAGCAGCTGGTAGAGGGAATGATCTTTCCTACTTGGATCCCTCCGTGGTAACAAGATACTGGCTGCATTTCATTGTGGAAACTACAGGAAGAAAAGACAGGCTCAAAAACCTAACCAAAATCCCCATGACAGTATGCCAAAGAAACTAAGATAAACTCGGAAACTCAGTGATAGATGCGCTGAATCTTGAACAGGAATGAATCCTAATCCTTAATGAGAGCCGTGATTTTACCTATCATAGCACAAAAATTATAAAATATAGATAAGCTGCTTCTCATGGAAGAGAGTAATCAAATTTCGTTATATGAACACAATGGAATGTAATATACTAGAAATATTGTTTTAAATTCATGATCTGTCGTTGAATACAAAAACAGATGTGGTGATTTAATTAAAAAACAACCAGAACTCACTTTAAAAAAGAAACTATGTCAAACTACTTGTTACTATTCTTACCCTTTCCTTGCTTGGGACAGAGAAGCTCCTCTAATCCCTGACAAACTGATTTCAATGAAAATTGTAATGATAAATTGCAAATACTATATATTTGCTAACACAAACCAGTAATTTTAATTGATTACATTAACAACTGAGCTGGCAGATTTGTGTGGAGAGTTACTGGGGGGTGGCTGATGAGCTGCTGCACATGGTAAATTTTCCTTAGGTAGAACAACCACAGCCTGGAGAACACATACACACAATGTGTCACAGCTCCTCTCCCACATTATACCAGGAAAAAAACCTTACTTTTGAGTTGCAAAACAAAGTTTATGAACACACTTCAGTCGGAGTGTAGGTGCAGTGTGTCTTTGTGGTAAGTCTTAATGAATAACAGTGATTTTAGAAAATTACAGATCTTAAGAATGTACATAAATCTCTGCTATTGCCTGCTAAACTACAAGCCATTTAAAACTAGATGTATCACCTATAACTCTATGAAGTCAGACATTTAAAGCTTTCATGTATGTAGAAAACCTCGTTAGGAATCAAAAATTCAAGAGAATTTGTGGTCAATAATACCTCTCTCTTTGCTAAAATAAATAGTCAATAATTAAAGGAACAAAGGGACATGCCCCTAAACGAGAAGAAAAGTCTCTTCATTCTGATCATCTCCCTCCTCTGAGCAAGAGATAGTGAGTATGTTTTTCTTGATGTTCTCTCAACAAAACAGTGTTACCTATGGTTTCAGCTACAATCTTTGCCTATTAAAATAAAAAAAAGTGCATTAAGAATATATACAATATACTGGAAGCCATATGCATCTTTTCTCTAAGCAGGTAAGGCATTTACATGATGCTATAAAACTACTTTCTCATGTATTACCCATCTGGTCTTAACTTGCTTTGTACCACATTACCACAGCATTATACAAACATAATGCTTGGCAGGTAGAAAACCTGTAGAGGTTTTCCTTGCCTGGTCTTCCAGAAGACCAGGCAAAGCACAAACTTTGAAGAAGTGCATCCAACAGAAAAGCCCAGAATGATGTAAGAATCTAACACAAAAAGAAATCAACTAGAAACGTATGCATCAAATATGTGCCCATCAATAGGTTTACACAGTCACCATCCCTACCCTTCTTTCAACAGAAGGGAACAAACTACTAGAAGGATACTGTTGCATTCAAACAATATGAAAAGCTGTTAAAACTAACTATGCTCCCTCTTCGAAACCACATCATCTTTTTTCTAGTCTAATAAAAATTACTGTACTGCAATTAAATAAAATTTCTAAAACCATTTAATGGAACTATTAATATATTCATTCAAAATCAAAAGCTGTCCCAGAAAAGCAAACACTACAACTATAAACTTAAAATGCCACTGAACTTGTTTCCATTATACAGATCAACCATGACCAATACTCTTCAGAGATTTGCTAGTCAATCTTACTTCATTAAGGTCTGACATAAAAAACTGTTAAAGTCAGTAGAAAGACATGTTTTGAAAAGGCCTTGAATTACATTTACTGTAAGACAGAGGTCTGGGAGTGCTGAGCCATATCAACCTGCTTAGAACTTTTATATCAGGAAACACCACAAAGCTAAGTTTTCATACAAAGAGGCAGCAGTCATCAATATATCTGATTTTTCACTATGTAGACAGAGTAGTAACATCTTTTATTTTTCTGTATCATATTTTGAAGATGCTTTCTGATAGTTAAATGAAATAAATTTCTGTAGCTTTTACATGCCATACTGTTTGCCTGTCTGGTGAAATTTATGGCACTCACTGTTTTACTGTAAGAGCATCTTGTAAACCCTGGAGGAAGAAATGGAGACAGGATCCCTAAATATCACAAGCTTTCAAAAAATGTGCTTTTCTAATTACAGAACATTCAAATGTCTGCACACTACAAGTGAAACAGAAGGAGTGACTCTGGGAATGTGTATGCTGTCCTCTGGACAAACAAAACATAGTGTTAGGCTGTATGACAAAAGGCCAATCACAGTGAACACACAGACTGAGTAAGGAGCAGAACATTTAGATAGAAAATGTAACTACAATACTATAATTAAACATTATACACTATAGCTAAATAAAGTGACAAATACAGTCTTTCCCCTATGGCAATACATTAATTAAACAGTGTCAATAACAAAACAGATTTTTTTTTTTTAATACTGGAATACAGGCAGAATTTGATCTTATCTAACTAAAATAGAAAAATACGTCATTCTAGCTGAAAATTTGAGTTGGGGTTGTTCAGCCCGAAGAAGGCTTTGGGAAGACTTCATAGCACCTTCCAGTGCCTAAAGGAGGGCTACAAGAGAGATGGAGAGGAACTTTTTACAGGGCATGTAGGGATAGGACATAGGGGAATGACTTCAAACTGACAGAAGGTATATTTAGATTAGATATTAGGAAGAAATTCTTTACTGTGAGGGTGGTGAAGCACTGGCACAGGTTGTCCAGAGAAGCTGTGGATGCCCCATCCCTGGAAGTGTTCAAGGCCTGGATGGATGGAGCTTGGAGCAACCTGGGCTAGTGGAAGGTGTCCCCATGGAGGGGGGGTTGGAACTACATGATCTTTAAGGCCCCTTCCAACCCAGGCCATTCTATGATGCAATAAAATGAGAGAAAAAAATCCACCTGATGAATTACACATTCAAGATAACTAACAAATTGGTTCCTTATTCTGAACTTCTGAAACTAATGCTTGTTTTTTTCAGAGAGCAACAGAAAATTTTTGGGGTATCTAGACGCTGATCTAAGGTTTCCTGGCTTCTATCCAAAGGTAAACAGACAAAAAATTGTGAAAGTTGTGCTAAAGTGTAAACAATAATACATGCCCAAATCAGTTTCTTTATCTTCATCCTTCCAGTAGAATTTGCAATCTGTGAACAAAGTAGCAAAGCTTTTTCATTCTTCAAAATGGCATGTGAGAACTGAGAGGCTGAAACACTGAATTAGGAAAGCTGCTTAAAAACCAAACACAAGAAAAATAATAGTTCAGCCCTTGCCTTACTGACAGGTGAGATAACAACCATTTCTGGTACCACAAAGAACTCTCAGATAGACTGGCATTTCAATGGAAGGAAAAAACACACCAGTCCATATGGTTCCCTTAAAACAATACTCCTGGGTTCATGACCAACATTTCAGTCAGTCTTTAAGTAAGAAAAAGCAACAACAACTGACACTGGGGATTTACTGACAAGTGTCATGAATAATGGTGACTGTTTTAGAAAAGACTGTATAAAAATTCTTTCACTACTGCACTTTATTACATATGTGAAAAATACTATCTTCAAACTTAAAACAAAATCATCTTCTCAGCACTGATCATCATGACCAGAGAATGGAGCCTAATCCAATTACCACTGAGGCATGGTGGAAACTCTTCTAGTTCAAGTAAGAAACTTGCACACACACACACACACACCCTCCCCCATATTCCTGCTACTTACTGTGGCAAATTGAGGGAATTTTACTTGCAAAACCTTTAACCACTAAAGGCAGAGTTTTGCAATACAGCTTGAAGCACCTGACACAAAGGTTAGGGGTTACCATTTTTCTAGCAAAAGATCAGAACCTCTAAACATGAACATAAATAATCCATTATTAAATATACAATTCTGGTTCAGTGGCCACTATTACAAAAGTGGGGACTAACAGTGACTTCAAAAGACTCTGAATCAGACTTCAAGAGTATAATATTCTTCACAATATTACATATTTTCAAGACCAAAGACTTCACACAAGTCTTTACAGAGAAATCATAAAAATAGGAAAGTGATTCACCCTGCTTGAAATGGTTGACATTTAATTTTTGCCATTTAGATATTCAACCATTATCTACCACCTTCTATAAAATGTAAATTAGTATGTATCAGAAAAGCTCCAGCATGGTTATGTGGTGTTTTCTCTTTATATATATACATTGCAGAGAGGCACATTCTTTGTTAGAAATCACCATGGAATTCTTCCGTAGAAACTTGAACACTTCCTTTCACAGAAAATTTTCCATGAACCTACGCTCTTCATATAAGGCGGTCACATCGAGTTAAAGCAGTTACTCAGTTTGCATAAAATTAGAGCTGCACCTAGTTTAAGATGTATTTTCAAAATACGTGTGTCATAAATGTCATTACAGAAATATAAACAAGATAATTCTTTTACAGACTGGAGAAGGAGGCCATTCCTTCCAACATTCTATTACAATTTAATAAGGGCACGAAAGGAATTTCGGACTGTTAGTCCAGAATGATCTAGCTACTCTAACAGTATGTACAGTGCAAAGAGCTTACAGTAACATCACAAAGTAACACCAGCTCTTTCAAAAGGGCTCTAAAAATTGTTGCTCATTACTTAGATTGGCAGACATCCAATGTGTCCACAACTGGCAGCAGAGTCCACAGTATTACAATGTTATTGCTGCTACTGTAATGCAAAGAAATGAGGTTGTGATGATAAATTTTCCCATTAAGCTGTAGGGAACTCTACCTTATTTGAGCAGGTATATTATTTCTTAGCTCTGTCATAAATTTCAGGAAAAAACAGAGAAAAGTTATCTATTTTTACTTTATCCTGTAGAAATGGTGGATAGCAAAATGAAGTATGAAATTAGCTGGCTTTGGGTTAGTTGGTTAAAAATGTGTGTATCAGTTCAACTTGAGTTGAGCTGCCTTGGTTGGTACCAGTTATCTGTAAAGGCTGGTTGAATGAGACTCCTTTCATCATACAGGCACTGCTACCTTTGCTGCAGTAGTAGAGGCACGCTTTGATAGCCAGGACAGCTTCAGCTGACACACAGCTCCTGGGTAACTGAAAGGGAATGACAGTTTGACAGGAAACATCCTTGATTTCTCCAGTCAGACACTGTCCTTGAAGCAACCACATATTATCTGTAAGTGAACAAAAAATTTTATCATTAGGGTATTTAACATCATGTCTGAAACCTACATAAAACATGACAACAAGGACTTTCTTTTCACATGAGACATTGGCAGAGATTTCCTTCCTGATTTTTCCAGTTGTGAACAACAAAAAAAGCAAAATTAATTTACAATTTTATCAGTCATTTAAAGATGGAGAGACCCACAGCTTTGTGTCAGCACTGCAGGTGTATATATACAGCACATCTCACTCAACTGCAATAAAACTGCAATTTCTCCTATACACTCCTACATTTGTATCAGAGATCTAATACACCAGGTAAAGTATCTGCCATAAATGCACAAAACTGCAGGCAAGTTATGACATTTCCAAACAGCAGTGTTGGTCTTACCAGTGGGTTGGTGCAATATAGCAATGCTCAGGCTGACTGTGAGAACAAAACTCGAGTTTTACATTACTTAAATATTTGAGAGCACATGAACTGAAAAATGACTTGCACAATACATACACTTAACTCACTGCATTGTACTCTGTATTTTACTGTGAGATGGATGAAGTGTTCTTTTTGGCTTTTTAGAAAATACCTAAAAGTTGGCTCTAGAATTTGTGAGCTTGAAAAGACAAATTTCACTTGCTTACATTTCCAATTTTTACTAACCCTTGAAGCCATCACATATATCTTTACTTCAACAATATTTGGAGATTCTGTAGGCTAAAAACTATGCCAACTCTCCTGGAAACAGCCTATTTGTACTCCCAAATCACAAACTGGGATAAGAAACTACATTAAATCATAAGGCATATAAACACACTGCAGTGTCTGTATAGTATTTTACAAGTATAATTATGCAAATATGAATTATAAGAAAGTAGGTTCAAAGTGGTTAGGTATAAATGTATCTCAAATACTTTCTGGAAGAGACAAGAGCCATAAAAAAGGAATTTCTTTCAGGAATATGCTTTGTCTTCATGGTAAGCTTTCTCCCAGAAACAGACAGTAGGTCTGGAATGAGCTGTACACAGAGACAAAGGGTAAGCACTGAAGGGGATCAGTACCTTTTCAAGCCCTCTCTGGCAGCTCATTCCAAGGAAGTTTAAAAAACATAAAATAATGCAGCATGTAATACTTCAAGCCCAAGCAGTCTAACAGGTGTTTGCTCTTTCTAATATTTGCACTCCAGCTGTTAAATGTATCAACTCTAAATACCACGTATTGCATCACAAGGTCAAATGGGAACACAGGACTGTGAGGGACATCTTGATTCATCAGACTGAGATCCCCTGTACTGCAGGACATGATGATATAAACCTATCTTAACTAGTTCTGTTCAACTGATAAAACATAGGCACGCTACCTTCTGCTGTGATAAACCAGGAATTGGGTGCTTCTTCATTCAGTTTTGAATCTGCAGGAAGAGTCAAGTTTAGTAAAAACTGAATTGTCTGGCCAGGAGCTACAGTTACTGCAGGAAGTTGAACATTTGGTGCGGATTTAGGCAGTTTTGGAAGGTTTGTTATTTTATCCTTTTGTACAGGCAGGTTATCTGGAACATCACATGCTTCTGGCTTCAGGATAGGCAACTAAAAGAAGAAATCAAGCGAAATATTTATTTTTATTTGTACTGAAAGCAAATGGGCTTTCACAATACAATTACAGTTTGAAAGCTGACAAGGACAAGGAAAAATGACACATGATATTATGGCTATTGGCCTAAAACTTTCTGACAGAGTGCAATAATACTACAAAAACAAAAGGAAGGATGAAATGTTTTTTTCAAAACGAAAACCCCCTGATTTATCCAAATAAAAGCAATATTTACTATTAAAACAAAAAAATCCATAACTACTTTAGAGTATCCCTTAATTTAACATTTTAACAGTTGCATTACATTTTTACTTGAAATAAAATGTAAAAGTGTTTTCTTCTAATCTGGTGGTAAACTGCATGCTTTGGTAGTAAAATCCAAGATTTTAACTACGCAGATTGCACAGTAAAGTAGAGGGGAGTTTCCCAGAAAAGCCACCAACACGTTATATGAAATGAAAATTTAAACACACATCAAGACTATGTACTATTAAATGCAAGAAACATACAAGAACACAGCTGGACCATTATATCATAGACATATATATGTATGTCTATATATTTGAAAAAATCATTATGACATAGTGCCAGTGTAAGATGGAGAGGAGCACAGTTCTTTTTAGAAGCAAATACAGCAGTGCTCAATTATGACAGTGGTTTTGATTTGACAATTTGGAAGCCCACTATGTATCCTGCTTCAAGTCACTGACCTCCCAAAATCATCTCTTACAGTTTAATTATAGGTCTTGGTAATTGATTTCAACTTCCAATTGTTACAAAGTGCTCATGAAATGCTTTTCATACTGAAAAACTGGGCTGTACTTTTTAATAACTCATATTTCTGTGTTACTCTTTTCTAGAGGATCGTCATTTTCTGCTTTCATTCAAAAGCTGCCTTCCCAAAGACCAAAGCTTTCAACAGCCCTGCTAATGGACAATGTTTATTTGCCTGATCATCACGGAACACTTTGTGAATATAGCTACTGTACCCAAAGTTAGCTATATCATTTTTATACCACTTGCTAAACTTATATCAAGGAACACCACTAACAGCCTGTTTAATAAATATTACTTGCCATGGAAAGAATTTTTGTTTCCAAGTCCAGCACTTTAATCTGATGATTATTTGTGTCTGCAACATACATCAAGCGGCCATTGTCTTCAACACACAAACCTCCTGGCTCATTAAAAGTTGACTGTGTAAAGCTGGAACCAACAACATTGCCTGCTTCTCCTGTGCCTGCCAGGGTAGCACAGTTCTTCATCTTGGGATCTACAACCTTAATCTAAGACAAACAAAGACACAAAAAAACTTCACTGAAAAAAACCCAGCAGTATTTAAAAGTTCTGTATCATCTTATGTCCCACATTTTCAGAAGATAGCACTAACTTCTGATTACCTTAACTGTGCATCCTGGAGTTATCATTCTTTAACAAGTGACATGTCCCATCTTCTGCCCTCCCCATTCCCTGATGGACTTTACTTCTTCCTTTGGTCTTCATTCAGTGTTCCTTTCCCTAATTTCAAAGGTATCTATCTCTCTAATATAAAATGGCTTGTTTTTCTAATGTTTTTTGCCTTTCTGGAAACATGTGCGAAACAGTAGGAGTATAACAGAATTGGCAGGCTAACTTCTGGATTATTTTTCTTCTAAAAAGAAATGTATTTTTTTTCTTAAAGTAGTAACAAAAAGTTTACAATGTTTTATACAATATCTAAAACAAAATATCATTTGCCACATAAATTTTGATAAGCAGTTAGTGTTATATACCTTATTCCTCAAATTAAACTAATTACTTGTCTTTTAATACATATAATCAGTGTACAGTTTTAGACATGAATGCTTACAAAACATCACAAAAGAACAATCATAAAAAACAATCTTGCTTATCTCAGAGTTCCATGGAGGCAACTCACAATACTTCCCAAAACTTGGGTGGTTTTTTTAAGGGAAAAGCAAGTCCTCGTTTTCTCAGTTTTATCAAACCTGCAGTATTCTTTACTAAGCACTCCTAGCTCTTTTATTCTACTTCAGAATCTTTGGGAAGACACAAGGAAAGAGTCTTTAGTCTGAACTGTAACTTGGCACTTTAAATTCATCTCCCCCAAGAGACCATCACATCAACACAAAAGAATGTGACAGCAAAACAATGGTAAATAAACGGACCCATAGGGAAGGAAGGAAGGAAAGAAAAAGAACCCACAAAGAAACTCATATAATTAGTTTCCTCAGCTTCACAGAAACAAGCACAATCATTGTATGTTACTAAACAATTCTTCGTAGTAATACAAATTCCAATGTCTGTTTATAACAAGTTACATATGCTTACCTTGTGATTATAGGAATCTGCCACATAGAGCAGCTTTCTTTTCTTGTCCCATGTTACTCCTAAGGGATGCTGCAGCTTTGCATTTATGCCTGCTCCATCCACATCACCAAAGGCAAACAAGTTCTGAAAACGTGTTTTATTTAATTAATACACTAGATTATTCAATGTTGACATGAATGTAAATGATTGTAATTAAATGGAAATTCACTGACTTAAAAAAAAAATCAAGACAATTTTAAAAGGATATTAAAAACTGGGAAGTGTGGACGCTAACCATGGAAATGAAAACTCTCACATCTAAGTGATAAATATGAATCCAGCTGGTTTAATGACCACATGATGCTCAATTAAATTGGCTATTTTAAATATAACTACTACAACCTGAGCGTCACAACTGGTACACATTTGCATTCCAAGCAGTGAAGTTAAGAAATTGATGGCCATGGAAACTGATTTACCCTCTCACCCCAAAAGTGGTTCCTCCAGGTCAGGCTTGAGGAATATTAGTAGGGCAGTGTGGGGAAGTTTGAAGTGATTACCAATGGATCTCTCTCTCCTCCTACAAGGTGCTTCACTGCTCCATCCTTCAGCGAGACGGTTCGCACGGTGCTGCTCTCGCTGTCCGCCACAAACAGGCAGTTCCAGGGATCCTCGGGAGCCAGGGACAGCCCCGAAGGCTGGGCAAAGCCTGCCTTGTGTGGGTATGCATTGTTCCTGTTCTCCTCATTTCCACTCCCAGCAAATCGAAGGCAGACTCCTTTCTTTAAATCACTAAAGGAAAATAGGGCCCAATTTCAATACTGAGTCTGAAATATCTCAGACATTATGCATAAATAGAAGCTACACCTGTGAGTTATAAAACCAACTGTACTGCAGCACAAGGAATCATTCAATGCTTTTGTGCTAACGTTTTTATCACCTCAGTATATCATTCATTACTAGGTAACTTGGCAAATGCAAGGAAAAGTAACATTCAATTATACGAATGCACCTTACCAAGTCATAGCTGTATAGCAAAAGCAGTATCTTTAATTTCATCCAACAGATGTGGGAAAAAGCAGACAGACTTTAAAGCACACACGCCTTTAAACTAAATTATTTTTAGTTTAATTTGATTATCTCTCTCTTTGGGGTTTGAAAGCTGTTTATCACAACAAACAGCAATTTCACCTGTCTCTTAGCATGGTTGCTTACCTTCCCTTTGGTAGTTTTCCATCTTCCAACATCAGTGCCCATATCTGATGGGTGCCTGCCATTGCTATCCATAAAACATCATCTTCCTGCGCTCCTGAAGCTTTTAAAAAGGGATGTATAAAGCCAGATGAAAAAAAAAAACACTTTGGAATTGTTTTATAAAACAAACAAGTCATCAAACCAACCCTGCTGTCCTCCTACTCCAGCTCATCTTTTGCCATGGGGAAGAAAATAAAAACCCAACCAAAAAAACAGACTAAGAGAAATAGAGAGAATATCTTTCATCTACCAAAACCTGCTATTTTTCTTCTGGTTTTTTTCCAGGGCTATAAAGATAGTGGTTTTAATATCCCTACCTGATAAAGGCAATATTTCAAATGGGATTTGCTCTCTGCAACATTTTGCTATTGTGTCTGTTTCACCTGTTATTTTTTGATTCATACCAGCCAACAATAAGTACATATCTTTCCTAAGCATGGTTTTGGGGAGCGCAATCTTGAGGTTTTTTACTACACTAGTGACAAAATGATATACTCCAAGAAAGAAAATCTTAATGAACAGAAAGGTGACATTCAAAAACTGCATTAAAATGGGGACACTATTATCTTTCTAACATGCCCCATCTAGTCAGAGAAGACATAAACATGTTTTTTCTAGTTCAACGTATCAGGTATTGGAATAACCATTAGCCACTCAACAGAAAAATACCTTCAAGTTGCTCACAGAAACCTTTTATTCACATGAATTTACGAAGCATTAAGTATCTCACAGCTGTTCCTGAAAATAACCTCATGGATAATCTTCCCCCCACCAAATATTTCGGAGTTTCAAAATAAAAGCAATGTTATGTGAAATGCTTGCAAGTACTATCAACCCGAGAAGTTAGTCCAAAAAAATGAAATTACCACCATTCTCCCAACTGAGATCCTGCTGTTTTTCTTCTAATCATAAATCCTTCCTACACTACACACTGCAAGAAGGGCAAAAAAGGCATCCTTCTGTCTCCAGATCAATTTTCTTATACTGTGAGCTCTCTGCAGAATAGAAGTGGTATGATTTTAATGTAGTTTATCTTCAGCCTTTTCAGTTTCTTGGATCAAGATACAAGTTTCCAAGACTGTTATCAAAGTAACTCTGGCGACTCTTTCCTGCATCTCCATGTGGCTCCCATGTTTTTTACATAAACTAGAGCTCCAAAATTAAAAGTCAAATTTGCAAAGTACCTAAAAGCTTTTTTTTGAACAAAAAAGGTTTGAAAAATTAGTTGCAAAACATACAATTTATGAGTTACTAGAAATGCTACCAAGATTCCAACAGTGCCAAAAACATTCCAATAATAAAACCCCAGAACAACACCTCTCTGCCCAAAAAATCGCTTTTTATTAGAGCTTGTTTCTAAGAGATTTAAATTAAGAAAACAGCCTATGAGATCATTTCACTACTTTCTACACAGTAAATGCCCAGCTTTAGGATTTAACATTTCCATTATGCATATCTTGCACTTTTCAGATGTTACTATTTTAAGTACTCTAGAATGAAAAATGTTAAAATCACTGGTCTATTCACAAAGTGAGCTTTTTTATCTTGCTATGCTGTGCAATTCATTCTGAGGAATCTCAAAGAGTGCTTTGTTAATTATTTAATATTCACTTTATCCACCAATTATATGAAGGAGTAAGACCTGAACTGTTCCATCCATCTATCCAATTCACTAATACCATACACTGAGAACTCCCTTGTGGCAGCTACGTGTTGAAAAATTGAAAAAGGTTTCTTACTCTAATTCTACACACTAAAAGACCTTTCAAATATAAGAAAAAACTATCAACATCAAATTCAAATTTTACTGAATATGTAAGATGGATAAAAATCCTTTCTTCAACTAGAGAACAAGGCAGTAAAAATAAGTAAGAGCTCCATAACCATCATAAATTTTAACTCAACTTTCTACTGGATGGCCATTAGAACAAAGAGAATGGATACAAGCATGGAAACTGCACGAGCATACTCAACTGTGGAAAATATGTCAGAGCTTTAATAAAAAATAATTATATAAAACCATAAAAGTAAAACTAATGCTTATAGCTGCACAGCTAAGGTATTTTATCAAATAGTGGTCCTCACACTACATATTTCAATGCTTTATGTTCTGAAACAAAAGAGAGAAAAACTTTTAGGATAGAGTAGTTTGAGGATGTCACCACTGCTTGTTATCCTTGTGCTGTTCTTGCAGGAGAAGCAGGCCAGAGAGAACTAGCATGTAAAATTATGGTAATGCCATCATTATCATAACTCCTTATCATCCCTGAATGGAAAGAATTTATTTTTAAAGAACTTATTATAAAACAACATAAAAGAACAAAGCAATTCTTTTACATTTATTCAATTAAGCACTACATTCCAACCTATCTTGAGCTGTTTTAAAAATCCAGTGTAGTTTCTCCTTTTTAGGGTATGTGCTTTCTTATCTTTAGTGCTGCCTGTATCAAAGTGAGGTATGGCTTGCAAATGTGATATACTTATGTTACAAACATTCACTAATATTGAACCAGAGCTCTGAATGCACCAGTATTCCACATCATGATACTTCAGCAATTAAATGATGTTTCAGCTCCTGAATGTGCCTCTCCTATACATCTGTGTTTTAAGAATTCCCATTCCTGTCTATACACATGCACAACTTCAAACAGTAACGCTGCTGACTATTAACGGTGAGTCAATCTGAATGCACAGAAATGATTTTGTTTTGCACCAGCCAACAGCAACATCTGTTTGAAGGGATTCCATTCCCAGGACTGCCCACACTTTCAGCTTCCCTATCTGGGGACTGCATGCTTGCTTCCAGTCTGGGAATTAAAAGCCTGGGAATCAAAGTTACATTTTGTGGCTGGCACCACTGACATTTTCTAAATAGACTGAAGTCTGAAAATATTACTCCTGTCTACTAATTTTATCTTTAAAGGAAATAAAAAAGCCAACAAGGAAGAAATCAGTAGGTATGCTCATCCCCTGCAAATTCTCAAGGAGCAAAAGGGGCTATACAACACACAGACAGGCACACTGCCTCTGTGCACAGTGAATGCACATCTCACCTTCTCTTAAGTCAAGGAAATTTAGCAAATTAAATGTAAATCTGACTCACAGAACAACTAGAGAATCATCATTCCTCTTCAGTGAGACAGACACCAAAGCCCTAAAGGCATGCTTTTGCACTGGAAGTCTGGACTGTTACAAGCACACATCATCCTTTTCGGACAACTAAAAATTAATTTTCTTTTTTTTTTTCCTGTGCTACCTGGAACTCTTTCATATTGTGTTGCATCGTGCAAACAGCATAACCCTTCATGAAATAAAATGCTTCTGGAATTTTCCTCCCTAATTAACATGCCCTCTCTCTCACTAAGGGAAATCCTTGGACACAGATATCAAGGGGATGTCATAAAATGGGAGATAACAGGGAGGTAAAAATGATGACTGTAATTAAATATTTTTTATTTCTTTCACAAGTTTTCTAACTCAGGCCTTCTAGCTGTAATGGCAGTAAATATTTTTTAAAAAATCCAAAGCAGAAGAGACTGCATTTGTAAACATGAAAGAATAAATTTGGATTATTTAGTGTTGGGATACATAACTATAACTACTAAAAAAAAAAAAGCTAAGTCTTGTTATGTGTTTTACTCGTTCCTAATTAAGTACAGCAAACACACTTGACTTCAGCACCACAGACTCCCTTGACTTCCAACACCCACATTCCACATTCACAAGCACTTTCAGCATCAAATGGTAACAGTTAAAAAATGTGTCTCCTTCTGACTTCAGCATGCCTGACAAAGCCTCTCCACAACTTGCTACGGATGTTTATTTTCAACAGTTTTGCATCTGGAATTTTGCAGTAAAAACTGTATCTGATATCACAACTAGTCTTTAGAAATCTGATTTGCAGTTTTAACTTCTTTATCATGAGCATACATTTAATTCACAGAACAAGACTATAGACTGTGGAACAAAAAGAATGAGAACTATCACTCCAGGTACAAATATCACATTTTTTTTACAGTTTCAAGTCATGGACTTCAAAATTATTCTAAGTTTGACAACTGGTAAGATGGCAACTCTGCTAATCCAAATGCTTCTTTTTACTGCAGAAAGTAATCCTCATCATCATGCATTTTGTCAAGATGTAGATAAATCCATCTTAGAAAAAGTAGTCTGTCGAACTAAATTGTGAGATTACGGTTGAATATCGAGTCACAACTCCCATTACACCCTTTCATTAAGACTTTGGTCTTTGTATATCAAAGGCATGTTTATACTAAAATACTAACATAGGTACCTAATTTCTTGATCTGAAATACTAACAACTTTTGTTGCTATTACTATACCACAAACCCTGTAATCTCTTAAGGCTCAGAATACAGAGCATTCAGTCAACAGTTTAACTCAGTTCCTGCAGAGATAAATTCTTTGGGGCAGACCACACAAAAGGCTACTAGTTCCAAAAGTTTCTCTCTCCTCAGTTTTCTCCCCAATGCTTAAAGGAAAAAAAAACAACCAACTCAGTACAGAACCCGTTCATAAATTTGTTAGGACATGTTAAATCTGTATGTCCCTCTCTGTGATTTTGTCAACAGTTTGAGTGCGTTGACCCACTCAATGTACAGAAGATGTACTTCAGAAGTCCCCCCAAAACAAGACTGGGTAAGGTACTGCTTCACTGCAGTCCTGCACTGACTTCTTAATTTCATATTTCTCAAAAGACTTTTTCACCTTAAACAGTTCTTACAAAGAACTAAAACCCTACTATAAATCTTTCACTTTACTTCGGCCCTATCTTTACCGAAGTTATTTTTTCTTTGAAATTTCAAGAATTTAAAATAAAAAATAATTGTTATTTACAAGTAATTTAGGATCCCACTCAAGAAGACATGTTCAGACATAAACAGTTCATGTACGATCTGAGCTCACTCAGGAAGTGCTAATTGCTTACTGCTTAAGTGACTATTGTTTTGGGGGTTTTTTTGGTAAAATTAGGGAAGAATCACCATGAGTAATTCAGAAAAAAAAAAAATTAAAAAAGAGTGTTTGCTCTGGAATGCAGTGGTACTGAATAATCCTCTAGCAGAAACACAGAGAGGAAAAAAAAAATCTTACATACTTTTGCCTTTTAAGGGCTATAAAAATTGTACCAGTGTGATAAGGTACTGTACTTTCATTTAAATAATATCTATGTAAAACTTAAATTGACGTAAAAATTTCCAGCTGGTTTAGTGAAAACATGGCCAATACTGTACTTGGGAGTGTCTATAAATACATTACAATCATGCAATTTAAAACCAGATTTTGGAATGCCAAACACACGGTTATGTCACCAAGCACAAGTCATTGTCCTGTTCCTTCCAGCAAGAATGCAGCTATCAAGAACATTTCACACTCAAATCAACTGTGCATTAAAGTATCACTTGCTTTCAACACCCACTAAATAAAAATAGAAGGGGACAAGAGAGAAAGCTAAAAAAGCACACAGTAGTTTCATAATGTATTTTTAAGCTGCTGGCCCTCCCCTTCTATTTCCCGCACAATCTGTGTCAATGCAAATTTCAGCACCACCCTCAATAAAGCCAGAATTTAATCCAAGTTCATTCAAGAATTTTAATGGGAGGGTAAAACACAAGCTCAGTGGCCACAACTAAAGAAATAAAAGAGATGACAAGGAAGAATACTGTCTGTCTGAGGCCTACCATGTGTTTTTTGTCTCCATTAATTCCCCTGCCTTAAAGGAAAGTTTGTGCCAACTTTCTTTTAAATGGTGTTTCACATTCAATCTCTTTGTCTCAGACTTCAGCATTTGTAAAAAACGGGGCAACAAAGCCCTACTTATGAAAATACTATGCGGATGCTTAAAAGCACATCACTTAGCAGTATTTGTTCCAAATACCAACCTATTCACATAAAGCTTTTCTCACAATTTTTAATTTCTCAACAAACTATATATTAAAAATTTAAACAAACAATGAAGTCTTTTAATTGATTAATATATATACTCTAAACTGTATGTAGGAGTAACCCCAAGAAATATCGGCGATACAGGAAAAAAATTTCTTTAGGAAATTAGGAGTTAACCTTTCCCCTTTGAGACTTCAAAAAAGGTCAGCAGTAGTACATAACCAGCTTAAACATTTAAACTTCCTTTTTTTTTTATCCCTTTCATGTTCTTGATAACATGGCTCTGCACACTGAAAGGAAACTCAGAAACATCACTTGTTTAAAAATTATAAAATCCATATTAAAAAACTCAGCTATAAATCTATCTTCTGGAAAGAAAAAAATGCCTCCTGAACACAGTTTCAGCTACACAGATCTAAGGAAAATGGGAAAGTATGCTATTATTTCCCATAGGCTAACCAGTTAACACAAAAGTCAAACTTTTAAAATTTGTCATAATGAACCTAAGTTGTTGAAGTGCACGTTACCTCCTGCAATTTGTACAGAGATAGATATAAGTATATGTAAAAAAAGGATATTGCTGTGTAGATGCAAACAGAAGTAATTTTTTAAACTCTTATTAATTACTTCACCCATCCAGATGCCTAAATAGACACTGGCATAGCAGTTTTAACATTGACAACAGGGTATCTAGTTGTAGGACAGCACTCTGAGGGGCACAAATGCATCCTTGAATATACTGGGTAGTAACAGAAGATCCCATTAGGCTCAAGCAATTTGCAACTTTGCAATCTGCAACTCAACAATACAGCTCTGACAAATACTGCTGCATTGTTGACAAACTATTTTGATGTCTGGCAACAAACTTAAAGAAATCACCGCAACTCATGACAGTAAAAAATGCTTGTTCAAAAATGCACTGCAAACTATTAAATCAAAAAACTCCAGGCTCCTCATGCTCTGGGACAGACTTCTGTTTGCATTCTACTCAGTATAACTCTCCATTTTGACAACTCTCTCTGGTTATTGTTTTCTAAAGAATTTTTTATTGCCATTACAGTAATCTATATTTTTCCCCATTTTATCTATTTGGCTTATTATCGTCTCAACAAAAAAAAAAAGACTTTAAATCGATTTAATCTCTTCTTAACTGACAGTTTATATTATATTTTGCAGCAATTTAAACAGAAAACTGACTAGTAGGTTCTACCTGAAGATGAGAAAACTCTACACTGGTCTGAACAGAGTGCATTCTGAAGATGTGATTTTTATGCAAATGCTTATTAAAATTCAGCAGTGTTAAACAGTGCAGATGATTAATCTTCTACAGGTGATTAACTCAGTAAGTATAATGTTCATGTTGATAACAATTATCATATCAATTAACATTTAACAAGCAGAGCTTTCAAAAAGTATCAACATATATTCAGTTACTGGTAGAAGCAGAAGAGAGCACCATAAAAATTAAAAGTAAAATTATAGGATATTTCGAATAGTTCTGTTAACCAGCTCAAGTTTTTGAAATGCTTATCAGTTATTAGTCTCTCTGCTGATTTGCAAAACAGCTCTGCAATAACATCCCACAGGGATCAGCTTTCTGGTTCAAGATCTCCTGAAAACCATACCATCTACTCGTACAAGTCTACTGGTTCACAAAAGGAACATCAGATTGAAGAAGATTCACCAAAATTCATGCCTGCATTAATAGCAACGTGCACCCAGTGAGATTGTCTTTCAGGTATTCCTCCTTTCTCTCGCAAGTAGGATTCCATACGCTTAATTTCCACTGGAAGGGTTGCTGACAAAACCTTTGAAAAAAGGCTTTTTTTGGGGGTAGAAGACATGTTAATAAAAGCGTTTATTAAATTTATCCTAGTTGCTTATTTAAGTACTCAAGGCTGCTGGTGGTACTCTGTACTGACAATGTATTTGTACCAGAAGATCTCTACACTATCAGCATTTATGAACAAGCTCCATGGACCTGCTGGAACAAGGCCAGAGCAGGCCACAAGGATGACCAGAGGGCTGGAGCACCTCTGCTATGAAGACAGGCTGAAAGAGTTGGGGTTGTTCAGCCTGAACAGGGGAAGACTCTGGGAGACTTTAGAGCACCTTCTAATACCTAAAGGGGTCCTTACAAGAGAGCTGGACAGGGACTTTGGACAAGGGCATGGAGTGACAGGACAAGGGGGAATGGTTTCAAACTGAAAGAGGGCAGGTTTAGATTAGATATTAGGAAGAAATTCTTTACTGTGAGGGTGGTGAGGCCCTGGCACAAGTTGCCCAGTGTGGATACCCCATCCCTGGAATTGTTCAAGGCCCAGCTGGACAGGGCTTTGAGCAACCTGGTCTAATGGAAGTTATCCGTGCCCACAGCAGGAGGTTGGAACTAGATGGACTTTAAAGCCTGTTCCAACCCAAACCACTCTAGAATTCTATGTTCCCTTAATCCTAGTATGAGCATGTCTTCCTTCCTCATAACTGACCCAAGATTTTAACAAATGCTTGCATGTCAATAAAATGTTATAATTTACTACATTTGCAAAGACCTCTGTTCAAGGTATTAGAGGTAAATCATGCTACTTCCCCACCCTATTCGAGAAATCTGAACATTGAAAGTCAACTTTTTATGCCTGAAATAACAATCCAATGGGTTTATGCCCCATTAAAGAATTGTTCTGTCACTGTTAAGAAACTGGCATCTGCAACTTTTAAATTAAATTGAAATGGAAACAGGAGAAAACTGCCTCACAGTCAATAAAACATGGCTGTTATGAGATGTCAACTTCAGGTGTATGTTAAGTGAATCAGCAAAGAAAGCTACACAAGTCCCCAGAAGCTGATTCTTGCATCCTATTATGCAAAGATTTATTTTACCTCCTGATGCTTGCAAGATTTGTTCTGAGGTATTCCTCTCCTATCTGACTGACTCTATCATGACCTTGAGCCTAATGATTTTATGTCACCTAAACAGGAATAAACAGAGGTCCCCAACTAAAACTATTTTTATTTCCTAAACCCAAATATTTACAAATGGTCAGACATATCTGTACAGTCAAGGAAAGGAACTTCTGTACAACACTTCCTTCTTGTATAATGTACCTGCTGCTTAAGTGATCCTGGCATAAAGCACTGGCCTAACAAAAGCAATCACAGTTTCCTTTGTATTTGGGTCCATTAACCACATAACTTGCCTCAAAAGAATTTTTCTTTCATCAAGTAATATTTCAGGATCCTAAGCAGAACTGCAGTTACCACTTGCAATTGAAACCAGTGGTTTTTACACTCAGTTGTATAGAAAACTTTAATTTTTTTATATCTCAGATTAATACCGAAACAAGGAAACATACAGCAAACAGTTATGCATATGTAAATATGAGATGTTAAAGCTCAACTGATACACTACTTGAACTTCCAAAGACCACATCCCACGGAGAGCTGATGGGCTGTTCTTCTCCTTTTGCTCCACCTTCCTTATCAACACCTTGTATCCCAATGCCTGCCACAGTGGTCACCATCTCTAATTCCAGGTCAATCTATGTGAAGCAAAATGACACACATTGAATACATAAACTTAACTTGAAGTTACAGATAATTTAAGTTAGATGTCAAAACCAGAAAAATTCCAACAAATATCAGGTATTTATGTAGGAAAATAATTAATTTTACCACAATGCTTGCTGATGGGCAGGGGAGCGTGAGCGTGGGGAAGAAGCAGGCAGCATGAAAACCATGTGCCTGGAACTCTCTTCCACATGCAACAAAAATTAACACTGCTCTGTCAAGATTTGCTCGGCAGCTGTAGAAGAAAGTATCCCAATTTTCCAGATAAATACTTAAATAAACAATGGATGTGACTGTTTTATTTTAAAATTCTATAGGAACATGACGTAAAAACTCAGATACTGTATCTCTCATCTCCATATCAAATAATCTGAGCAAAGCAAATTATTTTTTCAGTTTATTTCATGCCCTAGAGCAAAAAATGATTTTATTTCATTTCTGCAACCTAAATCCCTTTATTTTTCCTTACCCTTTCACTTACTTTCTAAGTGACTTCCAATACCTCCCATGAATTTATCAGGATGATCATGTAAAAAGGGAGTCTTTCACATACAGAATCTTCTAACTTCTGTAGCAGTAAATGCACTCCTTTTGCAAGGTCTATGGTCTGCACAAGCATTTGAAATAATTTCCTGTAGCTATTGTGTTACTTTAATTCTTGGATACCATCATGGCACATTTCGATGAAAGGGAACAGCTTACTATCACAGAAAATGCTGAAGCAATATGATCCAGATCTTCAGGTGTTTCTGTGCTGTCTTTGCTACCTGCAACACTTAATTTCCTGTGGTCACCAGGATACAGTGGTGAATATTAATAAGATGAGGACTCCAGAGAAAACGACTTTGGTCACCAATCAGACATAATGGTGAGGATCTGAGTACAAGATCTTCTGAGATGCATACAATACTTTAAATAATAAGGCTACATTATACTGCATCACCAAACTTAACTTCTGATTATTCTAAATTTTACCTAATCAAATGTAAGATCCAATTCCTACATGCTAAAACTCTGCAAGTGTTTAATCAAAAAGAATACACGTGCAGCCAATTCTGATATTAAGGTATTTTAGAGACCCAATCAGCTAAAGGAAGTTTAGATATTCACTGAAACACAGCAGTACAATAACTTTAGATAAGAATCTGATACTACTGGAAGTGAAACAAAACCAGTTTTTGCTTCCAGTACTAAGAATAGATGTTTCTCATAACAGGAAAGTAATAGTGACTAGGAAAAAAACCACAACAAAACTCTGTTATGCTATAATGAGGAGACCATCTCATCTTCAATTGACAGGAAGCATAAAGTATATGTAGCCTTTAAAAAACCCAAACAAGCCTGCATAACAGCATTTATTTATAAGATATTGGACCAAATTTTCTTCCTGACATTAAGGATATTCAGAGAGTCATTCATTTGGTGTAAACTTTCACTTGCGTAAGTAGAATACAGTACAAGATTAAATTTTTAGTTTCCTTATGGAAAATTTACCTTCCTAATTAGGTGATTTTCTGTATCGGCTACATAAATAACATTATTTTTTATAGCAATCCCTTGTGGTGAGTTGAAAGCCGCCTCTGAAAATTTTCCATCTCTTCTTCCACTGTTTGGACCTATAAATAAAACAAAGCAAACTCGAAAGTAATTTTAATAAAAAGCCACCTTAAAGTCCATGCATTTAAACCTCTAAGAGAATTACATATTCTAAGAGCTGCTCTCACAGCACCTTGTACACTTCATGTTATTACTATTTTGTGTAGTCTCATTTTAGTCACTGTGATATGTAATTAAAATAGCCTGGTGCTAATAAGTTTTGAACCCATTCTGAACAAGTTCTCTGCTTCTTTAAGCTCATATTTCAGAGAAGTCTTAGTAAGGTTCTAAATTGTTCTAGAGGGGTCTAAATAGGGTTCTAAATTGTACTGAAGGACAACAGCAACAATGAAGGACAAAAAAACTACAGCTCTTCCATTCCTGAATATATCAAAACAAGCCAACAGGAAAAACTTTAATTTCCAAAACTCAATTTCATTAGTTTAGAGTTTGGTGTAATCACAAATGAAATTAACATCTGATTAGCAACATTTTCTCATTAATAATAATAATTGGGTAAAAGATGACATGGAACTAATTACACAGAAGAACAGTGAGAATGATGGAGCGACAGTCTTCTGCACAGAACAATCAAGAAACAGAAAGGAACACGACCTGAATACAACAGTATGAAGGTAAGCATCGTATTTCAGAGGGACTAGCATTTAAAGTGCATTAGCAGTATATGTCAGCAGGAGACATTTAGGTATGAGTTATGTGTGTATCATGATTTATGATGCAAATACAACAATTTCAACCTTTGTGCATGCCCACGTTTATTGCTGTATTATCAACTTCATTACATTATTTTCTGCCCACTGAGTCATTTAACTGAGTCATTGAAATACACAAACTTTTACAACCTCCTGTCAGAAGTCCATTTAGACCTTAACAGAGATGAAGGACTGAAGTACTGGTGTATCAGATTCCAGTAGTTTCCCTTGAAAGCATGAGGGTGCATATCCCCAGGGAAGGGAAGAGCACAGAGTGCCAGAGGAAAGACAGGTACCAGTTGGGAGATTAGGACACTCCCTCTGAATTCCCGTTTAATGACCATAGCAGAACACTACTGGGTAACTTGAGGGTAGAGATTAATCTCACATATCAAGCAGAAACCAAATTCTCTCACTTTTGCCATAAGAAATTCTGACTGTACTTCCTACATTTAGACTAATGCCTTAATGATAAATCAGGTTAACTTGGATAAATAGTCTGTCTATCCCAATACACTGTTACTTCAAACAGCAAGAGATTTTTCCTTCCTTTCTTTAAACAGCAGTGCCACTGGTATTTTTATGAGGTTTGTAGGATTCTGCCATGGGGCAGGCATTAGTCGACACCACACTAAGTAATATAGGACACATTGGCACACAGGTTCTGATTCTGAGACATAAATGAACCATTGTTTTCAATAATTTGGGGATTTGACCACTTCCTAAATCTGTCTATCATGGTTGCTCATGGATGGACTGTCTGAACAGCTACGTACATGGTGCATTACGATGCAACTTTGATCACTTTAACCAAAATTCATCATTCTCTTCTTCTATTGGAAAGAGAGGCATTATAGTCTGTCTTTTCCCTACCTTAATGCTTAATGTGGATGTCACATCCCTTATATTTAAAACCATTTGTAACTCTCTCAGAAGAATACAAAATGTATTTTCATAATTCATACTGGACATCACATGAAAACAGGAACTTTAGTCAATGAAGCAATGAAAAAAAATTAGGCATCTCAAACAATTTTGCATTAACAGAGTCCCACACTGATGGTCTTACACTATATACCCCCAAATCAATAAAAGTGATTTTAGTACAAGATAAAATCCTGGCAATACTTATAAACTGCCAGGTCCTTCAAGAAAAGAATCAACCTACCAGGCCCAGTGAACATCCTCTACTCCCAAACTGAAATTACTATGATAAACTTATATATACATATACACCCTTACCTCCAATAGTGTGGAGAATTTGTCCATTTTTACGAGTAACCAAAATCCTATGGTGTCCAGTGTCTGCTATTACCAGCCTTTCTCCTGAATTATCTACAGTCACTTTGGCAGGAAACAGCAGAGGAGAAGGTGGGAGGGAGTCTCTGTACAGCTTTATTCCAATGATGTTGTCTTTGATTTGTCCTCTTTCCTTGTAGAATTTTAGTGTTATAGAAGTAAATAAAAACAATTTCTCTCTGTGTCCCTCTCCAACAAGTGAAAACAGCATATTTCCACGAGGCCCAAGGATGACCAGGGTTGGCCAGCAGGACACTTCTAGTTCATGCCACAGTGTTGCATCTGCATCGTTTACTACAGGGTGGACAATATTATACCTGAGAACAGCACTTTTAATGTTATCCAGAACCTTCTCATTTGGGAATTTCGCTGAATGGACACCAACAATAACAAGACCATCTGAAAGGAAAAATAAAGTTGTGCATTGAAATGTACCTAAATTTAAAAAAACAAGGAAAAATGAACCACAGTTATCTCACAACGTGACTGACTGCTTTCTGTAACAACAGGGAATTTAAGCAAACAAAAAGCAATTACATCTCAGTAGGAATACAAAAAACTATGTATAGAAAATACTGAAACTTGGAAATAACACTTCAGTGAAATTACTGAACTTTAGGACCATTACTTCCCCAGCTGGTTGACATTTAGTATGTCATAAACTGTTTTTAGTTCCTGAACCTCTATATACTAAGATAGAAAATATTTTCAAAATAATTATGGGTATGTTGTAGTTCAACAGATACTTTGGTTTTTTTTCAGATGCTTATGACACCTAACTGCCTTCTGATTGTCTTATACACAATTATGTATTTAATTTTTTTCCACCATTAACCAGAGCCACAAAAATAACATTGAACTCTGGAAGTCCAGAGTTACCTTGATATATTTATCTCTAGCTAAACAGTAAAAAAAATAATGTATAGGCTTCTGAAATCAACACAGTATTCTATATTTCAAATAAAAATGGCAGTGCTGACAACTGTGACAAAATGACAAATAACACCTGCTACAAACCAGGCAGGTTTGAATATAAAAATTTCACAGATACAGAATTAAAGAGTTGCTATAACTGATACAGTCTTTATCATCTCCACAGTTGCAGAATGTTGCAACATCAGACAGCTGAAGTTGTACTATCATTAACTGGTGAACTCCAACCACCAGGTCAAATATTTTAACTGTAAAAGGACCATCACCAGGGCTTATATTTGTCCTTCAAAAACATCATTAAAGCTAGAAAGACAATTCTATAGTGAACACCCGAGCAACACAAGTAAGTTATAACATCCCCTCATGAAGAAAACTCTTGTGGAAACTGATGGATGCTATGCTGAGAAATAACAATATGCACACCATTTAAAACACTTGAAGGATTACAGCAGAGCACAACACTGGATTTATGCCAAGCTATTTCTGAATATTAAAAAGTACTTCCTCTTATAGAAGTAATTTCTGGACTGCTGATAACATGAACTGAATATGCACTGGGGTTCAAAATAACTTTCTGAATGCCACTTGAAACACAGAAATAGCACCACTGAAGATAGCAGCGAGAACATATCAGATAAAGATCCTGGACGACATTTAATCCTATGGAAAGCAGTCTTCATTTTGAAACAGATCTCCTGAAGTTCCAGACAATAGAACTATGGCACATATACTATGATATATTTAATGATTTAGGATCATCCTGTATAGTCTCCTAAGTTTAAACTTCTTATGTCTGATGATCATATTGTTTAAGATTCAACATACTCCACATAAGAGGGCATTTGAACCACATAAAAAGTAATCAGAGTATCAAAAATGTATGTACACAATGCACAATCAAGAAATTTATTTCTTATAACTAGGAAAAAAAATAGGCAGTATTGCTTCAAACATTCAAACAAAAGATTAAAGATCCAAATGCATCATGAGATAGATGTTCTGTTAAAATAGGATGCTTTGTTCTTCCAACTTTTATCTTTCTCAAGTTTCTTGAGTCAACAGCTCTTCCCTTCTCTTTCTCCTAGTGATTAGTAATTCAGATTTATCTTGGGTGAAGAAGATGCAAACTGACATAAGTTCATGTACTGAAGTATTTTTCAATGGTTAAAAAACCTTACTGCCTTGATATATTTTATACATATTACTGTAATGCTAAGATTTACACACTTAGCACAGCAAAGAAAGATTAAATAATTCTGGAAGGGTTGATTAAAAAAAGCCATGAAAACAGCAGAAAAGGATAAAACCAGAGATCTAGAGTAAAAAAAAAACCCAATGTATTTTTCTCTTTGTTTGAACCATCAAGCACCTTAATCTCTTCCTGGATCCATCTGCTATCCTCTGCTTCCTAATGGATTAAATTTAAAATTAATGTTCCACACACCTGCTCTTCTTTCCCTTTACTTCCACTTTCACCCCAAGTATCTTTTTTGTCACTCTGGTTCCTGCAGGAACAGGATAGCTCAAATCCAAAAACAACTTACAAGGACAGTTCAAATACAAAAATCATTTATCACCATCAGCAAAATACTTTCCTCAAGTAGTAACTCCTATGACAGGAAGTTTAATACAAGTCAAAGAAAAACACGTCTCCAAGTGGACCTTAAGCTCAGAGTGCTGCAGCCTCCTCTACATCAGTACAGAGATGTACAAGCAGTTTAAAGAGAAAGCTTGGGGGGAGAGGTTGTTAAAATGAAAATTTTGTTATCAGCCGATTTAACAACTTAGCCTTATATAAAAGCTATATTATAACTATACTATAAAATATTTATAATTTAAACATATTGTTCATTATATGATCAATGCAATCTTCTGAAATCTCAGGCTACACCTTCTTCCCAACATGCCTAATATCCACAGCAGTCCACTTATCATTTGCTAATCACCTTCCACTTAAAACTGACTCCCTCCCAAAAAAATGCCATGAAGGTTTTTCTTTATTAGACAAAGTTCCTAATATTTGAAACATTATTCCACAATTCAATTTTTTCAAAGCAAACAGCTAAGCTTTCCAAGGTAGAAAAATCAGTTTGAGTCTTCTGCAAAGTGCACTCTAAATGTATGTAAAGGACTATGTAAATTTCAAAGGTATTGCAATCTCTTTTTCTAGTGAAAGAAGGTAACAAATGAAAAAAAATGCTGCTGAAATTAATCCCAATCAGAAACAGTAAAGGAGAATCAGACTTAAGCATTTTAAGATACTTTTATTTATTACATATAGTACAATATTTTTAGGGCTGAAAGTGACACTGTTCTTTATCTCACAGTTCAGTCTGTTAAATATCCATGATAAGTGAGTAGCTGACACACTGTGTAAGACCACAGCTTATCTCTGACAAGTCATCATGATGACAAGAGACTGCATTCTAAACAGAAATTACCCTGCATTTTTATTCACTCAGAGTGGGAGACAGATCTAATTTCAGATGTGACATTAAAGAGCATAATTCCCTCTCCAGAATACAGGACTATTAATGGTATACAATATGATGCCAATATCAAAAAAATTTTAAAGCAAGCTTAAATATTTTGTTATTTGAGTTCCAATGGAAAAAACCCAAGTAATCTTAACTATATCCATACTACCACCTTTACTGTATTCTTCTCAGAGCTAGTTCTCAGTCAAATGTGAAGAGTTACATATATTAACTTTGAGCTTGCATCTTACATCATTGAGTAGCTTTTTGCAAATAGCCTTATTGAAAGATATCAGATTTTAAGCACATATCCTGTTTGTCTGATTATACAGACACAACAGCTTTATTTAACCCTATTTAAAAATGTGATGGAAATATACACAGTCACCTTTTTTAGGCTACTTAAAAGATTAGAAGACATTTTTAGACACCCCTGAAATATTGCCAGGAGCTTAGTAACCAGCAACAAAGTGACTCAGCTACTCCGCCTGCAACACTGCCAGGAAATTCTATTCCAAGCAAACCAAAGCACTCTTACCTTTATCAGAGTACTGGTGCTCTAAGGCATGGAGATCAGGCAGCAGGTGCAAGCAATTGATGCAGCAATAAGTAAAGAAATCTAACACCACAACTTTTCCACAAAGGTCTTTGTGAAGAGAAATAGGACCTTCAGTGTTTAACCATTGCAGATCTGGAATTCAGAGAACGGTGATACCCAGTTAGGGGAAGGGCAGGGAAAGGCAGACACTTATACCTAATTTACACAACACCACATAATGCTCCTGGTATATTTAACTTTAAAAAAAAAAGTTCGACATTTCTTTCTATTCAGTAGAAAAGGAAACAAAAAGTATTTATCCAACTCATTCTTATGTTCCACAATTCTTTGTAAATATTATTAACAAGATTTACTGTATTATCAAAGTGTAGTTTATAGCTTTAAACAGGTACCTTTTAATTGAAAGAACATGCAAGTCTCAGAATCATTCCATACATTTTAAAACATGATTTACATTATTCAACTCCCAACAACATGACATGGGTAACAACCATTTCAAGCTCACATAAAGGCTAGTAAAAGTTAGAAAGTGTTAAACTCTTAATGATTTGTCCAACAGTTTTGTAAAGAACTGATTTCAGAGATCATTGAAATATTTTTGTACTTATAGGTTTGATTTTGATTTTCAAAGTTTGAAATGACAGGTATAAATTAATTCTGTTACATGGGAAGAAATATAACATTTTCAGATAGACCCAGCAGGAGTCACGGTCATTTATTCTAACAACTTGACACAAGACATGAAAGTATTCTTTCCTCACTGGTAACTGATATTCCTCTGATCCCATTAAATGTTGGTATCAAGATAAGGAATAAATATCCTAGAATATGGTCTGCCATTATTATCTCTTAACATTTCTGAAAATCTTAGAGGGAAAAGACAGATGTGATACAATGTTAACTTGGACTAAGTTTTTGAAGGCCTTTTCTTAAAAAATGAATGTTGACTAATCTAAAAATCCTCAAAAGTTCCACTGACAGTTTCAGCAAACTAAGTTCTTGCAGCCCCAGAAGTTATTCCTGCTGAAGTCAGCAGGAGGCTGTTTTCTGTTTCACTAAGAGGAAGACTGATCTCAGCCTCCATATACTTATAAACATAAATGAATTCACATACATTTAGCATTGGTGACAATAATAGAATAATTTATGGAGTGTATGCAATATTTCCATAGTATAGGAGTTTTACTTTTTAAAAGGAAAGGGTAGTTTATTTTGCTGCATTGCTCCCCTTTTCACTAGAACTAAAATACCTTTAATTAAAAAGCACTTGAAATGAAAAATGTTGGCTATCTATTTTAGACGAGAAAATAAGTCTTGACAGAACACTGGAAGTGAAACAATACTTATCACAAAAGTTACAATTCAATTCAGGGGTCCAAATCTACACAAAAAGAACATTCCCTTTGCTTCAGTGGTTAAAAGTCATAATTCATTCCCATGATACACGTGATTTTAACCCTGAAGTTCACCTCCTGAGGTCTCTGTCTGGCAGTCAGATGTGAGCTCCAACAGCTGCAGAGAACCTCACTAAGGTTTGAAGGACTATGAGCAGGACTAGCAAGACCATACAAGGTTTAACCCTTGATTTCATCCTTAGGACAAGAAGAGATATAGAAACGCATTAAATGTGTGAAAGGGGCATACCACAGAAGGAGGATAAATGACATTTCCAGCGCAATTTGTATGATCAGGGACATGTAAACTGACAATCAGGGGTAAGTCATGGGGGGATGGGGAACATCCTAAGGGATACTCAGGGAAACCAAGGGAGCTCAGGAGAAAGCTGAGAGTTAGTAAGGTTCTCACTAGGACCAGAGGTGACAGATACCAATTCACTGTACAGGTGGGAAGAGCTTTATTTAAAAAAAAAAAAAAAAAAAAAATCAAACCCAGTAAATTAACGAAGCTAGCAGAGATTTAGAAAAGGGGTTTTAAAGAACGGGGGTTTTGCAGTACCAGGGCGATCATGTTTAAAGCGGTTCTTTCTCCTTTCCCTTCGCTCCCGGTGCTCCCAGGATGACACCTCCTGTAGCTACAAGCGCCCTTTACAAGAGCGGCTCACGGGGCCGTCCCTGCCCGGCCCTGGCCGCCGCGGGACCTCCGGGCAAAGCGCTCACGGCGGGAGCCGCAGCTCCGCCACCTCCCCGGGGAGGCCCCGGGCCGCGCCACCCACCTCCGCCGAGCTCGGGCACCGTCAGGTCCCGCTCCCGGCTGTCCACCTTCTTCAGGTACTGGTAGACCAGGTTCTCCTTCTCCTGGGCGGTGTCGGCGTCGAGCAGCGCGTACTCGAGCTGTGTCTGTGCGGGCAGCAGCCCCGCCAGCCCGCCCGCCGCCATCGCCTCGCCCGCCCGCTGTTTACGGGCCTGGCGCTTCAGCGCCGCACATTCGGCACCGCCCGCGGCGCCGGGCGGAACGCCGCGATCGGAAAAGAAAATAAACCACAAAGCACAGGCACGCGGTAACGCGCCTGCCTTAAAGCCGGACCTCCTCACTTATTCCCTGTTTTTACGTATCCTTGGTATCCACAGCAGCACATTCCCGAAGGGAGCCCGCGGTGGAGATTCCCGCGCGGCAGATTCAACACAGCCCGCCGTGTCCCGACCGGCGGCTTCCGTGTTTGTAAGGTGTGAAAATTGAGATGCGCCGGGACAAAGCTCAAACCAGCAATTTAAACGCTGGGATTTTTATTTTCTTTTCTGGGGTGGGGGGGATACTAAGGGAGGAGAGGAAAGCTGAGCGACAGCCGCGGTGGCGAACCTGCGGAAGCGAATGCGCGGCGGGGAAGGGGCGGGAGGCGCCCGCCCGCCATCCGCGGAACCGGAGGGAGCTCGGGACATCCCAGGGAGCATCCTGGAACGCTGTGTGGGCACCGGGACGTTCCAGGGGGCATCCCGGCATACTCTGTGGGCACCGGGACACGCCGGGGAGCAGCACTGGGACACCCCGGCAGCGATCCCGTAGCTGAACTCTTCGTTTTGTTTTTAAATCTTCCCGCTCGGGAGCGAGGTGTCCGGGCTGCCTCTCCCGAGGCCTGGTAGATGCTTAGGAGCGGGGACAGCTGGAGGAAATGGCTCGTCCTGCAAGTCTTGGCAGACTCGGGTCCTGTTTAACAGAAGTAGCAAATCTTCAAAGAGGCGCTCATTGAATTATTTTTTTAGGATAGGACCCACCATGCTTTTGTCCCGTCACGGACTGCTGCGTGGTTTGTGGCCCAGTGTTGATTTTTTAATATGGGGTTCTGGGCCTTTTCCTTATGTAGTGAAGAGTGGAGGGAAGAGAAAATACATTAGCGGGAGGAAAGGCAGGTTTGTGAACTGTTGTTTAAAAGAAAGGGGCGTATTTCTTGTGTTACCATGTCTGAAGATGCTTTACTGGAAGAGGAGGACATTTGGGAATACAAATCTATTAGGAAGCAAAAGCATCAAGGTAATTCACAGAGTGTCTCTACACCTGTGCAGGAAGTAAGTGATGGCAATGGTAGGCCAAAAAGAAAGAGAAATAGGAAAAAGAAAGTCGTGGAAAAAACTGATACACCGCAGAAAACCAAGCGGAGATCACGGCCAAATCAGGATGTGGATCAATGTAAAGATGACAGTAGTGTGCACTCCCAGGAAAGCGTGAGTAGCCTGACGGAACAGAGCTCACAAAAGGCAAAACCCGTGCATGATGGATACTGTCCCAGCTGCCAGATGCCTTTCTCTTTGCTATTGGTCCAGACACCTCAATGGCACGTTGATGAATGTTTGGATACTCCAGGATCCATTGAAAAAGGTATGAATAGAGTAAAAAAAAAAGCCTTCGAAGAAAAGTTGGAGGTTTCTCACATAATGTTGCTTTAAACTTTGTTTTTCATATTTAGCTCAAAATCTGAGGTAGTAGTTGGTATGATTTTTTAAGTGTTGTTACTGATCAATACTGGTTTTGTAAAAAAATTTTGCTGCTTTGTGGAGAACATGGAAATCTGACATGAAAATCTCATTTCGGAATCTAATCTCAAAACTCTGAGAGTAGTGATAAAAGATTCATGGCTGTTTATCAAGCTCCAGTTTTACTAGTTCACTTAGATTTAAATCTAAGGAAAACTGTTAAAATTACTAAGTCAGTGTCAGAAAAAAACCTTCAGTTACAAGGCTGCTACTTTTGACATCAAGTTTCTTTTTCCTTATGTATAGATTCTGTTATTCTGTATCCGTGTTGTTATGTGATTTGTCCAATTGTCTAAAGACATCTGGAACCTGAAATGTACTAATTTACTTGAAATGTTTGCTCCTGGTCCAGTATGATTTAGAAATTTTATACAGAATTTTACATGAACAGTCTTGTATCATAACACAACACAGTTTTGTTTGGAGTTCTGTACAAGAAGAATAAAACTGACACATTCCAATTTCAAAACTGGCACATACCAAATTATAGTTTCATGGGGAAATACCATATCTGAACAGATTCAGGTATCCAGTTTATGTCCTTAGTATACCTCATAACTTTTGAAAATCAGAAAACATACGTTACCTAAAGCAACTGAAGGCTGCTTTAGGTAATGCAGTCACTTTCCTTTTTACATCTTTGTAACTTTCCTTGAACCTTCTTCTTCAGAACAATGAAATGCTGATCCTTTAATGCTGATTTTGGCAGCGGTTTTAATTTAAGGCAGGTGTGTTAACACCTCACTGCCATCTTTTTCTCCTATAATTAGCAGATGGAAACTACTTCTGATTGATTTATGCACTCACCTTAAAACCCTCAACAATTAAGCTAGCAAACTCTCAACATAAAAAAGCAGGAACAGCCACAGACTTTTTTTCTGGCATCTCAATGCTGAATATTTTTTCATGTAAATAAATACGGGACTTTTTTTTTTTAAATGTTATACATAACCCAGCAGACAATTTGGAATGGAATTTCAGGTTGATTCAGAACTGAGATTTGTTTTGTTTTGAAAAAATTGAGCAGCATTTATTTGCTTATTATTTTTATTTTAAACATTTGGCCTTTTTTGGTGCTAATGCTCTGAGCTTGTTGCTTGCATGTGAGACAATTCTAAACTAGAAGGTATATGATTAAGCTGAGCACAGCATTGAAACAGGCTTAAGTATTCTTGTTGTTAAAGGGCTGTATAATTCAGGCATAGTGCTGTATTAGCTGCAGGAGCTGTTTGGTTTTAGGTTGGAAGCATTCTCATTTCTACCTAGCTCGGGGCGGGAGACCTTGGCAGCTTGAAAATTCCTTTTTAACTTATGCCTTCTGTCCTCCAATAGCTGTATTTATAAGAAAAAGCTCTTAAGTTGTGTGTCACTTGTGATTTTTGTTTTAATATTTATGCCAGCTATATTTGCAAAGATATTAACATTTCATCTCTATTTATCTTTTCATAGAGTGTCCTGATGGTTTGCTGTGTACTTCCACTATTCCATCCCACTACAAGCGTTACAGCCATTTTCTACTTGCAGCAAACAGAGCAGGAGATTATCTTGTAAACTCTTCAGGAAACACTTTGGAGATGCAGATGACATGTTCTACTGCTGCAAAGCCCAGCTGTTTCCCCAGTCATGTAGAAGAAATCTCACAGAATGAGAAACCACCTAATGATACAAAACATGTCCCTAATGATGACTGTGCATTGATGGTACAGAGTTCACTGCAAATGAAGTCTCCAAATATAATCAGTAAAAGTACTTCCTTGTTTGCAGATGTTCAGAAACCTCAACAGACATTTCTGCTTACACAGACCGCAGATAATAGTTGTAAATTTGAATTTTTTGATTTTGCGTCCTCTCAAGAAAGTGAAACAGGAGAAGATCTGTGTAGTCAGAAAGATGCAGGTCAGCCAAGTCTGCTAAAGTCAAAAGCAGACTTCAATGACTGTGAAATTTCTTACTCTCCACTGAGTACATTTGAGGAAAGTGAAGAGGAAGCTGAGGAAGGGGAGGAGAAAGTAGAAGTGTCACAGGATAAATTATTCAAAGTGCAGAACTTGGAAGATGAATCCTCTAGTTCTGAGGAATTTAAAACATTTGATGAGCTCTTACAGAAGAAGCCTCAGTATGAGCATAGCAAAACAGGAAATTTTGTAAATAAAAAAACCCTCTGTGAGGAAGTAAATACATTGAACCACCTGAATCATCAGCAAGGGGTAGTAGCCAGTGGGTCCTCTTTTACTTCTAATTGTGAGGAGGCTGAAGAGCCAGGATTGATTTCCTCTGCTGCCAAAGCAGGTAACACAGAATCAGGAGGTAGTGGTGCCTGTGCTTTGGATTCTGCATACATGAGTTTTGCTGAAGCATCATCACTGCTAGACAGAGAAGATACTGGCTCTCTTCTGACACAGGAGAGTAATGTTTTGAGGGAGCCAAGTAACATTGTAACTAATACAGATAAAGTGACTGCCAATGCAATTGAAGAAACAGCTCACCAGGAGAGTTTGCAGAGAGTAGTGGAGAAAAAAGGAAATCTTAATACACCTGCTGTGTGCTTTCCCAGCCCCAGCTCTAAGTCAGTGGCATCTCTCTCTTTAGCCAACGTGAATGCTAAATTGAGTCCTGCCAAAGAACTCAAACAAATGGATATTGGTGTTTTCTTTGGGTTAAAACCCAAAGCAAAAGAGGAAAGTAAAGGAGAGATGTGTTTGAGTGAGAGAAAGCAGATACCAAGTTCAGTAACTCCCAATGGAAAGAGGCCTAGACAGCAAAAAAGGAAAGCTGAGGGGTCTGTGGAAGATGTAGAAGAAGTTACAGAAAGTTCAGGTAAAAATGAAGCCATGGCAGAAGTAAGTTCTGGTGGCCGACGAAGGTGGAGAAAAAAATTTAAAGAATTACCTACTACAGGTGAAGGACCAAGAAAAAAATACTGCCCTTTCTACAAGAAAATACCAGGTAACTTGCTTTCTGTAGAGGTTAATTAATTTTGGCTAGAGTGTTGTATTTTTTTCCTAATTTTAGGCTTTGGTATGTTTACTCTTGATAACTACTTTCTTGAATTATTTTTAATGTATCCCTTGTTAATATACACTCCTAATTCCTGAATTTAATCTTTTACATTGTTTCATTTGTGCCTGAAAACATGGCTGTCAATAGCAATTACATCCTTAGCACTAAGTTAAAAGAATTGAGTTTAATTTTGCATTTGAAATTCAATTAGAATAAGAAATATGATTTATTACAACTGTGAAAGCAAAGGAAGAAAACCGAGCAGAATAGTTTAGTTCAGGAAAAAGCCAAGAATTTCTCAGAATCTCCTCAAGCAATTACTTAAATTACAGGATGATACTTCATAGCCTCACAGTTCCGTTTACCACTGAAGCACTGTCTTAGTCTTAGGAAGGTGTTTGAAGAAACCAAATAGAAATACACTGGTGATCATAAGTGCCAGGCTGCTGCTTGAAAACTGACTTAAGTCTTTGTGGGGCTACATCAGTGCTGTGAGTGCCATGGGTTCCATGGGCTTAGAAAATGTTGCCAATGTAATAAACTTGAAGAGCAGACTCCTGTGAGTACAGTGCAGTTTCGAAGTTGCTTTGTTATTACCTATGTTATCTTTATTCTGAATTTTGTTACTACATTTGACTGGTTATCTGTGTTGCTAATGGGATGTATTCATCCCCGTGGCCTGGTATAATTCAGCCTCCCTGAAGTTTTGAGTCTGGTATCGCTTAAACACTTGGGGATTTTTTGGCTTGTGATTTTTACTTAGCAGACTGCTGTGGGTTTTTGGGCTTGCAAATACTTGAAGTTCTGGCTGCAAGTAAGTCAAGCTATTTCTAGTTCTCCTAGAGGATATGGGAAATTTGTGTAACAAAATGAAAAATATTTAAGTGCCAGCGGTTGAGTTAGTTCTGTGCACTGTTGGGTAGTTTTAAGAAAGTATAACCCAGTGTAAAAGGACCATTTGTCAGTATATTTGCATTTTAAAAAAATAAATTCGCAGAGATGCACAGGTGTCTTTATGCAACATTTTTATGCTTTCAGTGAGCTGCTTTTTCTATAAAATGGCAAATCAGGCGTGTTTCATCTCAGCAGATATATTCAAAGACCCCAGATTTCTTGCTTAATAATGATGTGGTTGCATGCTTTAAGAGGAGTGTTAACTGTAGAATAATTGAAGAATTGCAGTTTAATTGCAAAATGCATTCTGTTAAACTGCAGTTACCTGTTTCATTTTGTGTTAAGATGTTGGTATTAGATTTCAATCTAACTGAACTTTCAGAATGCCATCTAAATGCAGGTAAATGTGTTCTATTTGCTTAACCACTTGCCATCTGTATAGGATGGCAGCTAACCAACATATTTGGGAGGCCTGTGAAAGCATTTATATGTGGATACTATGTGAAATTTTTATTTTAGTAAGTGAAAATCTCTTTTTGCAACTGTTCACTGATACACAAACCATGTTAATCTTTAAATGGCTCCTTAAACTGTTTGAAGTGTAACTATTACCTTTTAATTGAGAAGAAAGCAAGAAAACAAAAGCAACATCTAATTAGAAACTGGTTCTGAGCTATGGGTGTTCACTGGCTGGCTTCTCTTCCCTTTTTGCTGTAGGAACTGGTTTTACAGTTGATGCCTTCCAGTATGGAGAAATTGAAGGCTGCACAGCTTATTTCCTTACTCATTTTCACTCTGATCACTACTGTGGGCTAACAAAAAACTTCAGGTTTCCAATCTACTGTAATAAGGTAAGGTTTTTCAAGATTGTTAGATATTGTCCATTCTGCATTCAAATGGAATCACTTCTGTAGTGATGAAAGTAAATAGAAGATTGGCGGTTGCATTGTTAGGTCAGTTAGGCACAGTGGTTATGTACAGGGGAATCTACAATTTGCTTGTAAGAAATCCTTACCCTCATATGACTGATGAAGATGACCAGTGAAACTTCCCTGTCTAGATACCATGCAAATAATCAGGTTTAAAAGGATCTCTAGAGGTCATATAGACTGACCCCCTGTACAATGTGGATCTAACTTCAAAATCAGATCAAACTACAGGGAGCCTTTGTCTGCCAAATTTTGAAAACAGGCCAGATTTCACTATGTTTCCTTACAACCTGTTGCAGTGCTTACCCACTCTGAATTTTTTTCCTAGTACACATTTGAAATGCCTGCTTTTGCAACTTGAGATTGTAGTTTGGGGGTTTTTTGTGTGCATCATGAGGAAGAATCTGGCTCCATCTTCTCTATAACTCTATTCAAGTGATGGAAGTCTGAAATTAGATTCTGCTTAAGCCATCTCTTCTCCACATTAAGTGAGTTGTTTTAGCCTGGTCCTCTGTGTCCTGTGTTTCAGGCTGCTGAATGGCCAAGACTACCATTAGCTGTCATATGTCTGACCAGCTCTTTACTTGTAACATGGTTGGACACCTTACTTAATCAACCCATAACCAGAGTTTGCATCAAAAAGAGTGTTTATCGTTTAGTCTGGAAGTTTCCTGGAATGCTTTTGTCCTGTGTTGCCCTTCTAGTAGATGCTGGGGAGACTGCAGTCCTCCATGATAAGATCCAGGGGCCTCTTACCTGGAAACTTGTTCAGTTGTTTAAAGAAGGCTTTACCCACCTCCTTTTCTTGACTTGGCAGTCTGTAATATGTTATTCCCCCTTGTTTTCCTTCTCTCTGATTCCAATCCATAATCTGTTGACAGGTTTTGAAAAGTTTCTTAGGACAGCTTTTTTGAGGCTGCTTTCTAGAGGTGAAATGCTACTGAGAGGCTTGATTATGCCCAGGACCTTATAGTTTCTCTCTAAGCCAGACTGACTGGCTTTGAGAGCTTTTGTTTCTGAAATAAACAGGCGCCTGTTTTAGATTCTTCCTATCCCATTTTAAATCCTTTTCCTTTTTCAGATAACTGGCAATCTGGTGAAGAACAAGCTTCGAGTCCAAGAGGAGTATGTCCACATGCTGCCCATGGACACGGAATGTACAGTGGATGGGATCAAAGTGTTGTTGCTCGATGCCAATCAGTAGGTATCATTGCATTTGCTGTGGAAAATTTGTGTATGTAGAATATTAAAGATAACCAGCTGTACAGATGCAGTTTATGTTTTCATGATCTTTAGGTTTTCAGTGGATCTGAGAAAGTAAGGATGAAAATACCTGACATTCCTGAGGTGGCTTAGTAACGTGCATTTTCACTTCAGAAGTGAATTAGACATGTAGGAGTTAACTCACCTATTTCAAAAGCTATCTTCAAAAATGAAACAGGCTTTTTTGAATTTCAGTTTAACTTTATTTTGTTTTGAGTACATTGTATTAACCACTCTGAGTATGTTGTATTAACCATTCATAGCTCCCTAATTTTATTTTGTTTGGAGTGCATTATATTAGCCACACATAGCTGCATAATTTTTATGCTTGTTGAGGGGTAGAATAATTTTTCTAATGGTCTGGACCCTTTTTTTTTTTTTTGGTGTCTATTTGGGAACATAGTAGATTTGATTATCAGATACCTTAGGCTTCTGTAGCTTCAACTGACAATAGGGAAATCTTGAGCTAAAGAAAAATGTGGTACTTTGGATCCTGTGAGAGACACAACATTTTTAAAACTGAACTTCAAAGAAAAGCCTGTTGAACTTTGGAACAAGACTTCTGGATTCGGTGGTAAAGGGTGAGATTTTTGTCTGTTGCACTGGCACTAACTGGTAATGCTGGATTTAGAGTTCAGTAGCACCAATCCTGTTCTCTTGCCTTTCTGCCTCTTGGTACCTTATTTGGCCATGGGCTAGAGGAAAAGTCCCTTCCCTGCAGTATATATATTGAAATGCAGGACTATGTCACAGCTGGTTTGAATATTACCTAGTGTAGGATTTGTTTGTAGTTGGAAAGATAAGATTCCATGAAGCCCTCTGAGAACCTTTTCTAGGAATGAAGGAAGCTTTGTTGCTTGTGTAGTTTGGACAATTCTCATTTTTCCTGTTTGTCTCTCTGATCCTCTGCTTCCATTTAAAAGGCATATATACCTTAGGTACAAAGATCAGCTTCTTGGAGAGTTCACCAGTTCTGTCATTTTAGCTCTGATTCACGCCAGTTTTTCCTCTTTTGAGATTTCATTTACCCTTTGCAGATGGTTGATACTTAAAGTAGTCCCATTCTGGTTTTCTAGTCTGAGCTCTTGCCCTTCAGGTACCAACTGCAGAAGGTGCAATGGATTTGCTCTTGCCAGTAAGAGAGTTTGTATTCATAATCATGGATTTCTGGATGGAGAATAACATTTAAAATCTGCAAAGAGAATTTAAAAGAAAATACTTCAGCAAGTCCTGCAGGACCAAAGTTGAATCTACAGTAATACAATTCTCTTTCTCCTGAATAAGAATACTGCTTCTCTTTGCTATGCCATTTCCCCTTTGAATCAAGCAGTAGAACCTCAGAGATTGCAACTGAGGCAAGCAGCATCTTTGTCATACCTAGAAGATGGGGCTTGATTGCTTTGCTGCTAAATTAGGCTGCATAGCAGCTGTGATTTAAGGTATGCTGTTCTGCATACCTTCCTGCTGCTGCAGGGTGGTCTTTCTCTTAAGGCATTTTACCAGTACAGAGAGCTGACAGAATTTGTGTGGGGATTGTTTGTTTGTTTCAGTTGTCCAGGTGCAGCAATGATCCTTTTCCGTCTCCCCAGTGGAACTGTTATTCTGCACACGGGAGACTTCAGGGCAGACCCTTCCATGGAACGCTACCCTGCTTTGGTTGGTCAGCAAGTCCACACCCTGTACCTTGATACAACGTAAGTTGTCCTTAAACTGAATTTTTTTTTTTTAGTTTACCCTTACTCTTTTCAGTTTAGTGAGACTTTATAAGAACCAAATAAATTACATTACATTACATTACTGTTTTAACACTTATTTAGTGTTGAATAAAAACAGATATTTATTAAAATTTCATGTATGTGTAGCTTGTTCAACTGTTATGCTGTTACATGAGAGAATGAAAGTGGGTGGTGGAAAAGATGCTGAAGTATTTGCTCAGATGACCATATTATTTACAAGTGGTATCGAATTCTGGCGGTCAGAACTCAATACAGTGTTCAGCTCTAAAACAAGAGCTTCATGGAACATTGGTTTTCTGTGGGTTCAACTCTGTTATGAAAAGAGGTGTGGAGGAATTCAAAGCCAGAAGAAAGCCAAATGGTTGAATCAGTTGTCCGGGTTTTCATTAGACCTTTCTGACTCATGTATATAAAATTGTTTTTCTGTGTGTGATGACTAATGCCCCGTTGCAGACTTGTATTTCTGTTCCATATGTTTCTGTGAATGAATAATGCTTTATGTTATGGTTTCTGTGTATGACAAAAAATAGACATAAAGATGTAATTAGTACGTGATACAAATATCCAGCTTGAAAGAGCATTTGATATTTATAAAGAAGAAATTGTAGAATTCAGTATCAGGGAGTGAATAGTGGTAGAGAAAACACTGGTATGCTCAGTGTAAATTTTGTTGCAGCAATTTCACCTGGGCACCTCAGTGTTTCTAGTAAACTGAAATTCTGAAGAAGAATAATGTCTTTTTCATTTATTGTATGCATGTGGTTTTGAGGGCCTTCTTGATAGTTTCAAATGCCTTTTGTCGTGTAACAAAGTGTTATAATTTGTTTCTCTGCCCCAGGTACTGTAGTCCTGAATACACTTTTCCTGCCCAACAAGAGGTGATCCAGTTTGCTGTCAATATTGCCTTTGAGACAGTGACTCTAAACCCACGTACTCTAGTTGTCTGTGGCACTTACTCCATAGGAAAAGAAAAAGTTTTTTTAGGTATGTAAAAAGTGTGCTGGATCAAATAACCAAATAAATATCTAAGCTAGGGTTAAAAGATCTCTTTCTTGGAGACATAACAGGTCGCTTAGTCTGGATGTTCAGATATTGTGTAAAGAAATTAAATATGTTTAATAATCTTACTGCTATTTTTTTAGATTTCTGGTCGATAAGATTTAACTTTCTAAAAGAAACAGTTTTCTGCCGTGTTTACATACCCTCCCTTCTCCCCCTGAATATACTGGCAGCCAGTTTGGATACTAAATGAGTGAATGTATTTAATTGATTGTGGTGAGAAAATTGCTAAGGGCAAATAAAATAAATAAATGAGCTTTTGTGACATTTTTGTTGTTAATAACTTCATATCATGAAGGAACAGCAAAAAAGTAGTTCTTAGACTTCTATTTTGAATTTTTCCTTTCAGGTTTGTATCATGTATTTTCTTAAATCATAGCATCACCTGCGTTGGAAGGGACCATCAGGTTGCTCAGGCCATATCATAATCAGTTTTAATGAAATCAGTTTTAACAGAGCCTTTGCCAAACCAAAGCACACCTTTTCTGACTTAATGAAAATCTTGTGTTCTATGCTTCACTCAATTATAGCATTAGGAACCAACATGGTTGCCTAAATGTACACTCTAGAGCAGGCAGCTGTGTAGCATTTGTGCTTTTGTGTAAAATCATCAATACAAGACTTACCCTCGCTGAAACTTAGTCTGTCTTTAATGTGGGCTGTTTGTCACATCTTCCAAAAACTGCATGTTTCTGCCATCTTTGGAATAATTACCAGTTCACCTCAGTGATGTTTTACCAAATAAATATGACTTAGAATTTATCAAGGTACTTCTCTTTCCAATTGTCATACAAAATTCTGCTGCTAAAATGTTGGGGGAGAGTTTTTTAACAGCCATTACAGGTTTCTCTTCTTAATTAAAAATTATCTAGTAAAATAATCAGGAATATCTCCAACACGAAAAAAAAAACACCTCTTTTATAATTTTCTTTATCTGATTTCTTCCCAATTATCCTAAAGCAATTGCTGAAGTTCTGGGCTCAAAAGCAAGTATGTCCCGTGATAAGTATAAAACACTGCAGTGCTTGGAGTCAACAGTTGTTAATTCCCTCATCAGTGTGGACTGGAATGGTTCTTTGCTTCATGTTCTTCCCATGATGCAAATTAATTTTAAGGTAAGTTAAGAAAATATTCTGAATATTTCAGTAATATAACCAAAATATTTTGATTAACCTGCTATTAAACTTCTTGTGGCTTCTCCCAACCAGTGCTGTGTTTGGCGCTTTTTAATCTCTTGTCGGATCATATTTATTTAGTGTAGTTTTGACATGTAGCAATACATTGAAAATGAAATGCAATTAAACATTAATAACTTCTCCAAACATGATATGGTGCTTGTACAAGATAAGATGAGGCTTGTTCAAAGACTTGCTCTTTGGAGGCCTTTTTGAAGTAGATTTATGTAATGACTGCAGGATCTGTCCTATTAGCAATTAATATATTGTGACATGGAGTCCCTATTTTCAGCCTTTTACCTGGTCAGATGTAGGAAAAGACTAAAAGGATTTTCTGCATGTGAGTCTCTGTTTTGAGGCAGCCTGTGAACGTGACCAACTTCCAAATCCAGTGTCTGGTAAAAAAGAAACAGGTTCTCTGTTCTTCTCCGTCCAATTTCCCCGCATTTATAGCCATATTTTCATCTTTTAAAAGAATATTCAGTCTCTTTCTCTGCCGATGATTTACATGGGGATAAGGTTCCTTGAAAATCAATGAAGACTCACATAGAAACAAATACATGCACTGTAGGACACCTTGTGTATGCACATGCTTTAGTTTTTCCACACACAGTCTTCTCTACTATTTGTAGTAAAAGCAAGTAAACCATTTTATTTTAAAACATTGTTTCATCTAAGTAGTTTTCAAATGCACATTTTGGTTGAGATTTGAGTGAGTTTTTGTTGTTGAGAGTTTCTGTGGAGATTTCTTAGTTAGGAAGGGTGACTAATTCTTGGATGAGCCTAAATAGACTACAAAATATCAAATGGCATTAAGGTAAAGCAGCAGACTCTAGATTAAAGGTAACCTGTAAGAAAGAGGAAAACAGAGGTTGTTTATGCTTTACAGACTTGGATTCATTTGCCTGTTTTGCTTCAGACCTGCTGTGCCATCTCAAGCAAATCATTCAGAGCAAGATGGTATTTAGCTGCAGGACTAGTCAAGGTCAGAGTTGACCTAAAAAGGAGAAAAAGAGGCTATATGATTTGGATGGGAGCTGCAGGAGATGGAACATAATATCTTAATGTTTTAACTTTGTTCTATAATGTTTTCCATGGTGGGGCAGAAACTGAGTAATGGAAATGTGTATGGATTTATTTTTAATGTGTTGTCTTAACCAGTAATATGTTTTAGTTTCTTCTGGAGATTTCTAGGTTCTTATATGATGCTGCTGTCACCTGTTCCAGCATGTATGGCATACTCACATAGCTGACTTTCAGGGTGTGATTGTACCACAAGGATGTCTAGACAGCTTTACTTCTCAGAGAGAGGCAGTTGTATCATGCAGGGTCACATCTCTGAGAACAGGAGGTTCTAGATGAATCTAAAGCATGACAGAAGCGATGCCTGGACCCTGGAAAGGGCCAGGAAAGATTAAAGGCACAGTGATGTAGTGGATGAGAGTCCTGATCTAAGAGCAGGGCCCTCTGGACTGGGGCTTTGACCTCACTTTGTTGAATGTGGTCTTGTGCTGTCATTAGGGAGGTTGTGTCCATGTAAGCTGGGAGTGCTGTGTAGACTTCCAGAGTGCTAAACATCCAGTGGGGCCAGCAGCTAGATAAGTGCCTGGGTGGAATGTATTATCAGTAAAATGTGAAGAATATTAAATGCTTAAAGATGAGTTCATATGACTGTTTAGCTTGCTTCTGCACGTGAACTCAGCAAAGACAGTATTTTAAAAATAAATTATCTGATCACTTGCAATCCTGTTCTAGTTAAAGAACGGTGAATGATATCATCCTGCTTTTACAGACCATGTAAATGTTGATGCCATCATCTCTAGTTGGATGGCTTTTTGTCTTTTGTTGGATTATACAACATACATTTTTCTTGATTTACTGACTCATTACTGGGAAAGCCAGATTTTTTTTTTTTAGTGATCCTCATCACTAAATAGCAATGGTTTCATTTTCTTCTGGGTCTTTCCTGCCTCTTCTATTTGATCCTCAGCCATACTCAAGAACATAATCCTACTTCTTAATTGGGCTAATTTCCTGCTCATGTAGTTTCAGCTGTGAACCTACAAATCCATGAAATAATGAATAAACTTTTTGTGTTGTTACATTACTGTTGGATTGGGTTGGGTTCTTTATGTTCTTTTGTGTTTTTTTTTTTTTTCTATGTATTGCTCTGGCTTTCTTGAAGAGTTTGTTTATTAGGAGGTGATATCAAACTTTCTTCAGGTGCTATCTTGGTCAAAAAGTGAGATGATATGCTGTACATTCATCTTGTGGATATTCTAAATTAGTAGCATTCACATAAATTTAAAAAAAAATAGAAATTATGTCTAGTGAATTTTGAAGTGAAATATTTATAAAAATAAACCTTTCATTGCTACAATATTGCAAGTGGATTTGATATATAAAAAGAAAATATTTTTAAAAAAAAATCAAAGAGATGTGATTCGTCACTGCAGTATTTGGTTGTACCCCAGTAAAATACAGGGGTTGCTGTATGTGCTGACAAATGGCTGTTCTTGAATAAGCCAGATGAGTTTAAGTGGTCTTAGGGCTGATGGTAAATTAAATATTTAATCATGTTTGAGTCTTTTCCTACCTTATGGAATCTGTTTGTGTATACTGCTGGCTTTAGTGACACTGTAGATAACAGGCTGTCATGGTGATTGAAGGAGGTTGATTTAGCAATGAAATATATTTTCCGTTTTAAAAGGATGAAGATTTAGAACAGTGTTGGCAAAAGCAATAAAAGAAGAGATTGGAATGTGTACTTAAAGGGGACTTGTTATGAATAAACACCGTAGTAATTTGGTTTGGGGAAAATGTGCAACAAACAATTTTTTGTAAGAGTCAGCAATTGAGGCTTCTACCACAGGAATATACAGTGGAGAATTTCAAGAGAACTTGTCTCTGTGGGTCTGTGAACCTCTTTTAGGTTGCTTAGCTCTGCAGTGTCTTGTACTAGGATTGAGGTGAGACTTTCCGAAGTGCCTGTGATCTAAATGCACAAATAATTTTTTATAAGATTGAAATTGCATCCTTAATGTGAATGTTGTACAGTTGATCTATAACAAAATTTGAAAGCAGATTAGCACTGGTTAATATAATAATCATTGTATTTGAAGTACTATATTTAGGTTTCATTAGAGCAAGGGGAACAAATATGTGAATAATTACCTTTAGCTATGTTAATCTTCCCAAAATGAAGTGCGAAGGAGAATTAGATTGCTGTAGTTATACCTTTAATCAAGTGAGGACTGAATACAGTTGCAGTGTATTGAGTCATGGCAGTGAGCCATAATTCCTGTTGCTGAATGAAGTGTGTGCTGTGGTAGGGTTTTGTTAGTCCTTTATGTGCCTTGTTTGATGGATTCTGTATGTTGCTACCGTACATTGTACTGAAGGTGTTTTTACATGTGGCAGTGTCACAGGCAGCTTTCTGCTGCCCTGTTTAATAGTTTTCAAGTGTCTGACATGTTGGTTAGTGTTCTATCAACAGCCCATCTATCCCCCTCTGCCCTTCTCTTTTAATCAATCTTTATTTTGTAATCTTCTTCCTCCTGCTAATAAAAAGTTTATGATTCTGAATTCTATAACCTTACAGGACTTTGAAATGGAGAATGTGCCTTTAAGATTTTTATAGAGGACACATGAAATTGATTTTCTATTTTTAACTTGAAGTCATACCTACTTCACTTTATCCAGGAATAGGATTGTACGTTCCTTATACCTGGAAACTTTTTCAAGTTAATTTTTTTAGAGTGAAAGGATGAGAGGTGGTTTCCTTCCTGTCATGAGTGGAGATTTGGTAAAGCATAGTTTAGTCACGCACTGACTTGCTGCAATTTTTTTGGGTAGCTTAATTAACTCTGAGTGCTTCTGGGTGTAAACAGGCATTGGGATCTCAGTGGCACAAATTAATCAGATGATTTTGCACTGAAGCAGCTTTCACCACATTCTGTCTCCCACTCAGCTGCAAGAGTGCTGACCTCCAGCTTAGAGGGGAAAATTAATGACTTGGGTAGCAAGATTTGTAAGAAGATGTGATTTTACCTTATATATTCTGATCTGTAATGCATAGCTGTCCTTATGCACTTAATTCAGATGAAGCAATTGAGGTCTTCAGGGACAAGTTGGTTTGCAAATGTGAATATGTATCATTAATAATTTCAAGGCAGATGATATTTAAAATTAAAAAGATAATAGCACATGAAAATAAAATGTAGTCTGAAGTCTCTCCATCATGAAATCTCCAATCTTTAGTCTAATTAGCTATTTATTGGTTTTAAGTATATGCTATTTTTTTTCACAGGGCTTGCAAGATCACTTGAATAAGTTTTCTGAGAATTTTGATCAAGTTCTGGCTTTCAAACCTACTGGGTGGACCTACTCTGATTCATGTCTTTCTCTGACGGATATCAAACCTCAGACAAGAGGAAACATCACCATATATGGTATAAGAGTGGCAAAGATTTAACTTTGTGTGGATGCTTTTCATATTTTTTATTCTGGAAAATCTTACTGTTTTTTGTAACCACTACTTTTTCTGGTAACTCATCGAGAAACTGAACAGGTCTCTCCAGGAGAGATCTGTGAACTGAGTAATCAAGAACAGCATAAATGCAGATTTTTGCATACATTTTGCACCTCTCCTCCTCATGCAAATAAAGGCTTTCATCTGATACATGTAGAGACTGCAGGAATGGAGTCTTGGCCTGACTGATGCTGGTGGCAGTGCAGTTCCAGAGCCAAGATTTCATTCCATGTCTTACTTGTTTCTGACAGACTGGGTCTTCCTCTTCCTCTCGGTTTTTATTGGTGGGTGGAGCTGAATCTCTTAATTTTCATTTAACCAGGTGATTGATATTGCTCAGTTTGCACTGATGAGTGACTTGGTGACTTAATCCAAGGTAATTTTCCTAGAAGGAAAGTTGGGGGGTTTTGTTTTACCTTAGCTATAAACTTTAGATCCCAAATAAAAATTCAAAAAAACTTCTCTAAAGTATTTCTTAGCTGGAAAGTTTGCAAAGTGCTTTAGGAAGAAGCTAAGTAGACTGACTTAGTAGACTGTGATTTTTTTTTCATTTCAGGGATTCCTTACAGTGAACACAGCAGTTACCTGGAAATGAAGCGTTTTGTTCAATGGTTGAAGCCACAGAAAATCATCCCCACTGTAAATATTGGTGACTGGAGAGCCAGAAGCTTGATGGAAAACCATTTTAGAGACTGGATGACTGAGGGCAGTGGGCATAAATAAATATAAGGAAGAATGTGTAGTTCAAAGGAGGTCGGCTGGAGTGGGAATTTTGAGTTCCTGCAAGTTTTATTTATCTTCTTTTTCCACAGAGCTTTCTTTAGGGAGGACTAAACTGCTATTCTCTGAGGAAAGCTGAATTTGGAAAAAGAAAAAAAGGCACCTTGCTTTCTTGTGTATCCACTACTTTTTCCCTCCTGTAACTTGAATTTTATGCAAGTGCATATTTCAGGTTATTTTTGTCTTACATATTTTTCCCCATTCTTAATTTTTCTCAGATTATCGAGTTGTGCAGATATGTAATGCTGGGGATGAAACAGTCTCCAGGCTAATAATTTCTGAACATAAGTTATTGTAATGAAAGAGACAATGCTGAGCTTATGTCACATGCTGTCAACTCAGGCTTCAGAGAAGCTTGTTTCATGAGGCAGAACTGGCTATTGTGATTTAAATCTTGTAAACAAAACTTACCTTATGAGAAAGGATTGACTTGGGCTCTTGTAACATATGTGCTTCAGAAAATGGTTTTTATAAAAGACATTGCTACTTACATTCTGCTCAGGATTTTTTTCTTTTTTAATTATCTTTTTTTAAAATAAAGAATATACATGGTGCCTGTGTGTTCTTTCTGAGCAAAATACATTTCTCTTCAGTACTGTAGCTGCTAACCTAAGAAACCTGTCTCCACTGTCTTTGGTGAAGGTGCTGTTTATGTTGCTTGTCTAAGGTTGCTCCCGTGTCCTGGTAGTGCCAGTTCAAAGCTCAGAAGAGGTTCCTTGCTGTGTAGTCCCCATTTGACTTTGTAGGGCTGTATATGTACAAGTTTGTCACTTGAATGCTGGAAAACCGAGAAAGGCAGACACAGTACTGGCATCTGAAAGGTAAACTTCACTTGGCATTTTTTCCCGTGAATCCTACCGGATTATCAGCGCCGCTTTTTCTGTATCTGCTTGGTATTTATGATACTGAAGTATGTGGTTGCATGCAGGCACACTACTCAAGTTTAAAGCACTAAAATAAAAAGAATTCCTAACTTCCAGGGTTGAATCACATGTAAAAATCATCCCTCAACCCCTCAGAGTAGCTCGTCTGAAATCTTCAGTGCCGTTTTGTGTTGCGAAAACATTTTTTTTTAATGACCAATGTAAGTATAAACAGATCCCCCTCTGTAACATGAAGTCACTTATTTTATTTGTCCTATGAGAGAAATAACTGTGAGAAACTGATGGAAAAAAGATTCTTTGTACTGAAAGAATTGTGAATCAGTATTTTGCTGACATATACCATTGTAAATGCTTCAGTTTAAATTTTAAATAGTTAAAAGGAATCTGAAGCTTTGTTTTACCTCATGCATTATGCTAGCTAGCTATCAAAAGAATTAGTAACTGTCTTGGACAGCAGTGCTCATTCCTAGAATTCCACTCCTTTTCAGAGGTGTATGAAAAAGTATCTTTTATGGCTCTTGCAAATATCAAACCTGAATTAATGCCTTCTACAAATCAGAGCAAATTTGGGGATTCTGTTTGGCAGGCAATTGATTCTAGAGGTTGAATCTTTAAGGAATTATGCACGTTTTTTTGGGCCTTCGAGGTCTTTTTCCTGACTAATTTTTGCACCAAGTATGAGCGGCTGGAATAAGCACCCCAAAGTCAAACCTTAGTCACAACTCTGACATCTTCTTGCTTCTGTAGTTGCATTTTCAAGAATGACTATTCCTACAGAGAGGGAGTACAGAATCATAGAATGGTTTGGGTTGGAAGGGGCCTTAAAGGTCATCTCATTCCCACCCCCGTGCTGTGGACAGGGACACCCTTCACTAGACCAGGTTGCTTATCCAACCTGGTCTTGAACACTTCCAAGGATAACACAGGTATGTGTGTGGGCTCACAAAAGGGCGATTTGCAGTTCCATTAGTTTGTGCCAGTCGGTAACACAGAACTGAAAGAATCTGGCTTTCAGTGTGAGGCACCTTTTGCCTTCTGTGGCTCTTTACCTCCTGCTATCAGTTTGTACCCTGTTACCCAGAAAGAAGAGTTGGGTCCTTTTTAAAAGCAAACTCATTTCTGAAACTAACCACAAAACTGTGTGTCTTGGAAGACACTGACATTGGCATCTGCTGGATTGACCCAGTCAATCCTGCCCTGATGTGGAACAGATGGTGATGGGCCTTACTTCAGTCAGCAGAGCAGAAATGGCTTTAGTGCTTTATCCCTCGGGTCTGTTTCCAGTTGCCTGCTCTGCTGTAGGTATTTCTGCTTTCATTCCTCCCTCTTTCTGGTTTGTATTTGCACTTCTACTGGCTGTTTTTTGTGGCTAGATGAATTCCGCAGCATTTCATCCACCTTCATGTTGGGACATCTCTGTGTTACCCAGTTACTTGGCCTCTTTTGTATGGAAAAAAGTCTTTTCAGAATCCAAACTCAGGAATAAGTTATTTTTGTTCTCTTTATTGTAAAGGAAGAAGATTAATAACAGGATTAGATTGCTTAGATTGCCTAGGAGGACATATTACCAGATGTGGAAAACTAAAGAGAACTAACAAGAATTTTGTGGGAAGATTTTGTATGACAGGACCTTTTCCTTTGTCTTGGTGATTCTGAGGGACATCTCTCTAACCTCAGCATGTGAAGTCCCCTGGGGAGTGCAGACCTGGGATAAACCCGATGTCAGTGTTATTGTGCAGGTGTCATTAATTAGGACTTAGGGCATGGCTCCACTTTTCCTAATGGAGTAAATGTTTCTTTTAGTCTTTGAGCAGTGCTGGCATTAGAGATACAGAAGTGAAAGCATTTATTATTTTGGTTTAGAGAGGAGGTTCTGACTGCAGCAAAGGTACCACCTTTTCACAGTCAGTAGATGGGGACTTTTCATCTCTGTGGTGTTAAAGGAAGACCACACCAGGGTACTCTGGTCAGTGGGGTGGATGAATCAATCTATGTCCTTAACCTCACATCAAATGACTCACATACTGACATGAATAATACCGGATTTTACTAAAGCAAGATGGGCCTGTGAACATCTCAGATGCTCTTCCAGTTTGTCTAATGCTGGCAGACTCAGGGCAGAAGGCAAAGCAAATGAAAGGGGCAGCTGTAACACTTGCTTGATCAGTGCCCAGAACAGTTTTCAAAGCCAACCACTCTAAAGAATCACTTTGTATTTCCCATCAGGACTCCTGCTCTGATTACATATCGCCCCAATAGGCAGATAAATGAGCTAAAAGCAACTCTGTTTGAAAAGGGTAGCAGGAGGGGAGAGGGGAAATGAGGAGAGCAGCTCTCTGGCTGTGCCGACTCAGGCAGTGGGTTTCAGGCTGGCTGTGATAAATAGGAGCACCCATGGCCCGTGGCTGCTACCGAGGAGGCTTCTGGGGGGGAAGGAAAGTGCAAAGCATTGCAGAATAAAAGCATGTGGGCAGTTAAAGGGAACTTCAAGGTGCTGGTGTCTCTTTACACCTTGATGTGAAATAACAATTGATAGCAACTTGGAGTGGGGAAAAGAACTGAGATGCCGTTGGGGTGGTTAAAGCATTTCTCTTATTTGATGAGACCTGTCTGCTCATTTGAGCTTAGTAAAGGCTATTAAGATGAATTGCCATCTGAGTTTTTTCTTTGCTTTTTAAGATAGTGTGACTTCAGATATATCCTTCATGCAATTAGGGATTGATTTTGACTGAGACTGTGTTTTGAATTTGAAGACTGCTTCAGGGGGTTATGTGGGAGACTTGTTACCATGTCAGGGCATAGATACAGTTATTGCCTTGATGTGTTTTCTGTGTCTGAATAATTTTTGGTGAGTTTTCTTTGGTAGGGGACAAAAAGCAGATGAATTTTGAGAACAAGAAAATGCAGCTGAAACTTTCCCATTCTTCCTTAGCTACAGAAAACCAGCTGCTGCTCATTTCAGAACCAAAACAGATAAAAGCATCACTTTTGAGGGTGGTGCTTTATATGTTTAGGCTTTATAGTCAAAGGATGCAATTTTAAATTTTATTCAATAGCCACCTTTCCAAATCAATTGCGTTTACAAAACATTCAGTGTTAATGTTTGTAAAACACATAGTATTAGTACCTAGGGGGAAATATGACAGGGATGAATGAAATTCACAGAAATCATTGAAAATTTGTCAGTGCCAACATTAGAAATTGGAGCTCCTGTACTGAAGTTTCACATCTTGGTTCAGATTATAAATGTGCATTTGGAGTGATGAATTTAATGCTCTCCAAAGCAGTGCAGAGAAAAGCTAGAAGGACCCTACAACCCTCTAACAGAAATGAAGGGACGAGGCAGTCTGTCACTGTTTGCAGATAAGAAAAACAACACAGGAGAGCTGACTGCTGCCTTTTTGCTGAGTCTAACCAGCTCTACCTGCTGTCTGTGGGCAGGAGTTTCAGTGCAAGAGCAAAGGCAGAGTCCTGCACAGCCTGGAGGCCTCCTCTCTTTCTCCTTTCTAGTCTAGACCTTTACCCAGTGCTGTACAATGGCACCTTGTTATCAAATCTCCAGCAAATACTTTGGCATGGAAAAGGCTTTTTCCACTCTGTCACATCTGCTCTGGTATCTCAGAGCAGATAGGGACTTGTTTGTGCCAGTTTCCAATATGTTCTTACATAAAACAAACTGTTTTTAAAACCTCTAAGCTTTCCCATTTGGCATTTGAATTAAACTTCATTTACCTTTATTTCTATATATTGTTTTGGTTGTTAAGGCCAGAGGAGGAAAAAAGTTCATCATCTCGGAGAAAAAGATACCAATGGTGCACCTGAGGAAAAGGGGACATGAGGACACAAATGTGAACAAGGGTGACTTTGAAGCCGAGTTCAGCAAGACCAGGGCTGGCTATGAGGTTCTACATGTGCTGACTCCTGCTGCTTCCCACCCTTCCTAGCTGCACATCACCTTCCTCCCTGCAGAGACAGTGATTTCAGTGAACTCTATTGTGAGAAGCAGATTTTTTCTGACTGGTCTGGTCCTTTGTCGGCTCCTAGCAGAGAACTCCCCAAATGTGGCGGTGCCAGCAGCAGGATCTGACCCACTTTTCAGCTCCTGTTTCAAAGAAGAGATGGATCAGAGCATTTATCTCAGCAGGGCTTCCTCAATCAGAGAAAGGCAGGTTGGATTTCACTTGTTACTGAGGCTATGTTATTTGTTTGGCTCTCTGCCCTGCTCTTGGTCACATCTCTTGCCTGAACAAGGGTGGTAAAGCTGAAATTCGGCTCTTTGTGCTGCTACCCAGCGACCATCTGAGGAATTGAGCTCTGCAGCACAGCAGGAGCCTGGTTTTTCTCTAACGCCTTCATGGTCACTCAGAGCCCAGCTCATTCCTCCCTGCTCTTCTGCAAGGGAGAGTGTCTGTGGGGCCCACAGTCAGGCAGGGGAGAGCAACATCCCACAGGATTGCTGGGGCAGGGACTGACAGCCCTGGGTGGGCAGAAATGGGGGCCTGGGCCACAGAGAACACCTAGAGTGGGTTGAGCAGAGCTGTTATGGACTATTGGTGCCCTCAGGGCCATAGCAAACACTTCCAGTTAGTATGTGAAGGTTCCTGATTTTCTGCCATATAAAATACAAAGTATTCTGTATTTGACAAAGGAGTGGCAGGGGAGGGACAAATGTGGCAGACAGTGGTACACTTAGTGACAGCTCATTAGGAAATGACTAACTACCCAACTGCCTGAAGAGATTGGTGGGGTGGGGTGTCCCCTGCGCTCATTTGGCATGACTCACAACACTGGAAAAGCTAGGCTGAGGACAGCAGGGTGAGAGGCAAGCAAGGCAGGGCTCTGTGGAGCTGCTGTCAGCAGCAGCTGGGGGTCCACATCCTCCCTGCAGTGGTGCACACACCAGCACCACCAGCAGACCTCCCCCACCACTTCAGTGGGAGTTACTCAGGGGCATTTTGTCACTCTAAACATTTCTAAACCTCCTTTATGAGCACCATTTGCTGACAGTGTCTTGGTTTCATCCTATCTGGAGGACCAGGGCAGGAACCCGACGTGAGCATTCCCTGCTCCATAGAGTTTGAGATGTGACAGCAGCTCTTGGGTCCGTGGGCTCTGCAAGGGCTCTGGATGGGGCACTGCAGGAAGATCTAATGGCCCTCATTCACCTGGTTTTTACACCAAACAACCAAAGGAACAACTGCCATCCAGTCAGCCTGATTCCTCCCACTTCAAATACAGCCTGAGAGGAGTTGCCAGTCATCTGCTACCAGTCATCTGTGAATGAAACCAAAAGGATTGGGGGACACCATCAGGCTCATAAAGTACCTCATACACCAAGTGATTCAAATCAAGTAGTTTCCTTCTGTTGACCACCCACTTCTTTCTTCCTTTTTCCTCTTTTCATGTTAATCCCTGGAGGACTACTAATTTCAACTGCAGATCCTCACTTGCAAATCACAGCCTAAGCCAAAGGCAGAGAGAAAAGGTGGGAAGGACTATGAGTGTATCTGTAATAAATATGATATCAGCAGAGTGTTCTGGAGTGAATGAAGATCTGAAAAGGTTGCAGACTGCACCAGCCATGAAATGTGATGTTTAATCAATTAGAGAATTGCACAGCAACAGAAGCGAATGGTCAGTGGCTTCAGTCAAACCCAGCAGGGGTTTGGGCTCTCATGTCCCAGTTTGGTGTCTTCCAGCTTGCTCCTGAGATGTTCATTCAAGCAAGCAGCTTGATTCCTATGCCTGGGGCCAGCAGACATCTATCTTACCTTTGACTGCTACAGATCTGGCTGTGACCCTGGGCTGTTCATCATGAAGAACCGGGAACAAACATGACAAGGACTAGCTGAACAGGAGCCTATCACACAGGACAGCTGCTTGATGAGGTGAAGAACTATGGCTCAGATCACACCTCCAGCTACACCTTGAAGCTGCTACTTTTCTTCCCTTTGCCCCTCTTGGATGTTACCACATGGTGCCACAGCCCCTGGGGACACAGCAGATGTGGGTCTCCTGTGGGGATGACAGCAATGACCACCCCCTCCTTCAGGCACAAACATCCCCCCATCTCCTGGCTGCAACACCAAAACATCCCTGCAGTATTCCTCAGCATTTGTGCTGTTGGCAGAACTTAGACAAGACAAACAGATGGAAAGTCCCAGGAAGCCCAGACAACAATGCGTGTTTCATCCAGGTGCCAGAGAGACTGGACACATATTTATTTTGACTTATTTCAGTGTTTTAGCTCATCTTGAAGAGTAGGTGCTACTTACTGCCATTTGTCTGATGCTAGGAAATAACCTTAAGCAGATGTTTTTTTTAATCACTAAATATAACAAAAATATATTTAGAGCAGAGAACTCCTGTTTTATCATCTTTTACTTACTTTTTTCCTATCTACAGTCCCTCTTGCTGTTTATAGGTATTCCTCATGACTGAATTTTTCTTCCTCTCTATTCTCTTCCTCAGCTAACTTTCCAATACTGAGGATCTCTCAGAAATTGTTATTCTTAGAAATTGGAGCACAAGGACATTTGCTTGGAAGCAAAGTGACATCTATGAAGAATGACTTTGGACATTGAATAAAATAGAAGAAGGGCAAATTGGAGGGAAAAGGCCAGAATTTCTGTCAAGCATCTAATCAGTTTTAGGACATTAATCATTTAAATGAGGTTATTTGGGCAAAATGAGTCCTGGCGTGGAATATGTGACTGATCACTAGGGGCTGCTGAGTGGCAAATACTCAAAAACATTGGCTTTTCCTGGATTGTGCAACCTTCATTGCTGATGGAGGTAGTATCCTTCCAACAGCCCTTGAAGCATAAACCATGGCTCTGTGTTTTATAGACAAAGACAGAAACACATTTCTTGGGAAAACTTATAGAAGCAGAAAAAAAATGGATGTGGCTTAGTGATGTCCATAATGATGAACATCACAAACATTCAGCATTTTAAAACAGAGGATTAGCACCACTGATAGCCATGGTCTTAGTGCTCTCACCAACTGCTTAACTTGACCCTCCACTGCTGAGTTGTAAAAGAAAAAAAATTCTCAGGCACAGATCAACCCAAGCACATTTCAGGATGGAAAACTGAACATGGCCAGACACTTGCTGTGGCAAGTCCAGTCCTGCTGCCACCACACTGGTTTGGTGCCCTCTGAAGAGCTGGTCCTGCTGTAAGGTGGAAGTGGGATGTTTGTGTCACCAAGCAGCTCAGCAGCAAGCAAAAGGCTCCTGGATGCTGAGAATCCTCCTCTGTGGCGGTGCAGAGACGTGGCTTCTCTTAAGGTGTTCCTGCTGAATGAAAGATGTGTATCAACCTTGGCTGGCCTCTCCGCTTCTTTAAAGGATGCGATATATTAGGAAGTGATAAAGGGCCAAAGGGAACATTTGAAATTCCAGTGGCATTTCTAGGAACTGCCTGTCACACTCCAAGTTCCTTGCAGTGACTTGCTGGCCAGCCTGCAGGAAGGGAAGTGCTGGCTACAGCAAGGCACATATATGGAAATACTGTTTATCCCTGGGAAACAAACCAAAAAAGCTCTTAAAGCATGTCAGATTACCTTGTCAGCTGCATAGACCCAAAGGTAGACAGTCCTGTGGTTAAGGCTTTCTGCTGAGGATTCAGTGCACTCTCTAGCCCCTGCCGTGACAAAGGGAGTACGAGCAAGGAAGCACCCTTGTAACTATTAGTATGTCCCCTAATGGGACTGAAGTACTGGATGAATCCATTTGAATGAGACTTCCATAGACCCTGCTGAATGCAGCTCTCCATAAGCAGCACGCAGACGAGGTAAGCCAGTTCCTTGCAGGGAAGTGGGAACATCACCCAATGTTGCTTCATGATGGAGCAGTCTGAAGGGCAACTCAGGGCAAGACAGTTTCTACAGGATTTTAGGGATGGCTTCTTCCTTAGCATGGAATGGGCACATCAGCATCTCTCCATAGCATGCACTCCTGAACCAACCCTTTTGCCTGTAATGTACAGGTCTGATGGAGGCTTTTCCAGCGATGTTCTCAGAGCTAAAGCAATTCATAGTATTGAATGTGATGCTGGAGATCATGTCCATGGTAAGAGACAGCATGATGCAAATGTGTCTGAAATTACTTCTTGAATTTTACTGTGTGTGCAAGGAAATTGCTCTCCTGAGGCGACCAGAAAATCTGGGGCAAAACATAGATTAAGCACCTGGTGTCTCCAGCTCACCACTGACCCACTCTCTGCCCAGTATGCAGGCTGACATCGCTCTCCTTTAATGCAGCTGCTCCTCTTTGACTCCATTTGCAAAAATTCCAGCCCCACTGAGGCATTTAGATATTTAGATATCTCTGTTAAATACATAGATATTTATTTAGATATCCCTATTAGATATTTAGATATCCCCTCAATCCCCCAGGCTGGGGGGACTCTAAATAAGCCAGGTACTGCATTACGCAGAGCTTGTCTCTGGCTCAGTGTCACCCTTGAGAGGAAGTGTGGGGGTTGTGTGGGCTGGTTTGTTCTTGCTGTTCAATGGGCTTTTTATTTTTCTTAACTTCAATGACTTCACACTCATATGGAGACTTCTCACACCATTACCCTTTCTCTGTTCCAGGACTTGCTTTTCTCCTGGGCAATTGCCATCTTCCTGCTAGAGAGTTGGAAAGAGTATGACTCATATTTGGGAATTCAGAGGGCAATATGAGCAGACAGTATACAGTGAGTGCAGCATGGGAATGTGCCACAAATTAACAAGCAGGGAAACAACCTAAAGGCACTAGCTGTATTCAGTGAGAGGAAATAAAGTTGTTAGTGAGGAGCATGTTAATTGCTAACTAATCACATACTCTCTGTTGCAGTTGGTTGGGTTTTGTCTCTCATACACCCAGTTTGCAGATGCTGCTGCTGTTTTACATAGACTTGTTAATTTGTGGACTCACTGAATTTCATCTCATGCCAATTTTAACATTAGTGTTCAGAAACCCTGAATAACCCAAAACTTACCTGGAGACTGGATAAGAAATGATTTTGACACCACGGAACAACAAGCTTCTTGATGCACCAAGAAGTTACGATAGTACCTATTCCTTTAGGAGTGTGTGTTTACACAACACATTTCCAATACCTATAGGTGATCTAAAAAATGACCAGTTATCCCTCAGATGGCATGGGTTTAAAGACATTCCCTTCAGGTGTTTCAGGACTAAAAGCGAGCACTGGGTAGTACCATGCATGAAATCATTTCCCTTTGCTGTTGATTCTGGAAGCAGCCAAGAGATTTAGCAGAATTTGCTAAATTTTCACATTGGGAAAAAGTGTTCCAGAATGAGGTTGATCTTTTTTTAAGAGTAGCTTTTTAAAAACGGGCTGTTTAGTGACTCAGCTTCAGGTTATTGGGAAGTTACAGGTGGTCTTTGGAGGACAAAGAGGGGCTGTGTTAGGAGAAAGCGAGGTATTTTGCAGCCTACAATGTGTTCTAAGTGTTAACATATTTATTAATCATATGTGGGCATACAACTTCACACACCCTACCAGAATTTACTGTACCAATGTCATTTCCATATTGTATCTCTGTAAGTGTTAGGAATCAGCCAATATGTGACATTAATTATCTGCATTTAGCATTGTGCAAGCTGACATAATGATCAATTATGGAGTAACACATCAGTAACTGTTTACTGAAGTACAGAAGTAATCCCCCCAGGTTTTCTGAAATATTCTGTACTTAACTACCCAAATCCTATTTTTTTCCAAAAGTAACATTTTTCCATGGCTGACAGGTGCAACATGCAGTACTCAACTGCTTCAGCGGCAATGCCTCTTGCAGGTTACGTGGAGGGGCTCTTCTCCCACCACCACATGGGAGCTTCTTCACTAGTTCACCTCTTTTTGGAAATGTTTTCTGTGAAGTTCTAGAAAATTACTCCATGGCTTTGAATTTCTTTTTGAAGAAATTCTTTGAATTTCAATTTCTCACCTCCTTTGTTCATCTATAACTGGAAACACAAGGTATTTGTCTCACAGTTCAGTGACATATGACCACTTGCAGAAACTGTTTGAAAAAATGATGAAAGAATGCAGGATACTTGGTCTAAGAAAAAGAGTAGGGAGAACAGGCAGAAAAAAAACCACCTTCCACAGTGAAGGTTCCTCTGGAGAGAGTGGAAATCCAAATATTCCCCATGCCTACTTAAAACAAGGCAAGAAAAATCAGGTTAACTTTCTGAAAAAAATGTCTAGGATAAACAGTAGAAAAAACTTCCTAATTTTAGAGAGAGATGAGTCTTGGAACAACACAAGAAGGTTTGGACTTTCCTTTTCTAAAGTTCAGAAGAAGAGCTTAGGCAAATCTTGGCCAGGAAAGACTGAGGATGACATCCTGGTGAATACTCTTGAACTAGACGATCTGTGATTTTAGGGTTCAGGCCATCAGGACTGTCCTAGCAGGCTGACACAGTTACAGAGCTGGAAGAAGCCCTGTATAATGATAGCCAGCCATCCAATCCTTCAGAGATTCCTTGGGCAGAAATGGATTTGCTGTGCTCAAAGAAGCAGTGCAGAGCAAAGGAGTCCCATAGCAGCTTTGGAGAAGAACTCCTTCTTCTTCCATGTCTCTTCTTCCATTTTCAGCCTCTGTAGCTCCAGAACTGGGGTTTCCCTCTGTCTTTATTCAGAATTCAGCACAAACAGGCCTTTGAACTGAAACAGAAATATCAAAACATGATCCTTTCCCACCTTGAGAAACAAGCATGTCCTGAACACTCTTATCTCAAAAGCAGAAGACACAGGCTGTGAAAACATTCAGTCTGGAAATTAATCTTTTGAACAGGAGCTGAGTCTGAACAGATTGTATATATATCTGTGTTTGCTTGTTTTGAATTACTTGACACTTTTCATCTTCAGCTAAATAAAATTTTCTAACGATTTTTTTAAAAGTCCAGACTGGATAGACAAAGCACATTTGTGAAATTTACTACTGCAGTAAGTGGCACCAATGCTGATTTTTAGTGAGTGTAGTTTCTTACTGTAGTAGCTGACTTGGCCTAATTCAATTGGAAGCTGGACAAATACCACCCTTGAGCCAAATCCACCTTAGTCAAAGCTTATATAAATCTCTTAATATCAATAATCCCGTGCCTGCTAAACCCAGGAGTTATTTTGGTTGTATCTGGCAAGATAAAATTATCTGTACTCAAACCCAGTGATTCTGTTTGTTGCCACACCGTTGTGTATCAACACGACCTATTTTACAGCAATATATATGTGTGTAAATACAGCCTCACACAAACATGAATATGCCAATGTGTACATGTTCATACAGAGCACAGGTATGTGTCATACATACAGGCCATGTCACACCATGGCTCTGTAAGCAACAGAGGTCACTGTAAGACAGGACAAAACTCCCTTTTAGCATCCACCAAAGACACCCCTGCTTATCAGGTTTCTTTTGATGTGATATTAGCTGAAAATTGTTCTTGTTCATGTGGTAGCAATGGAAGGAAGACATATCCACAAAAAAAAATATTTACATGAAATATCCTTGTTTGGGAAACAAATGAGTACTTTGCTCTGGAAATCTGTGGTGCCACTGACATCCCTGTGGCAGAACCAGGCAGCACCAAAACAATTTCATTGAACTCTGTTTGCACTGGACTGAGAGCACATGCCTTTGGATACATGACTTCTCTCTGGTTTTCCCAGCTGTCTTTACCAGCAACACTTTCAAAGAGCAGGCCAGCCCTTCTCTTTCCCAAATCCATTAATTCATTTTTCACTTAGGGCTTATTTCGGGTGCCAATTTGGAACCCAAAGGTGCTCCAGACACATTCGTTTTCTCTAACCAGCTCTTTTTCCTGTCATCCCTTGAATGTATTCGTGTGATTGTAACATAAGAGTAGCATAACATGAAAGGAGGCCCCACTGAATCACTACACAACACCAGCCTTCCCTCCAACACTACAGCTCTCAGCTTCCTTGTGCCTTTCTGTGGCTAAAGGGAATCTAGGAAAAACATGGCTTTCTCCCAAATGCCTGGTGTTTGCACACCCCTAACTGACTAGGAGTTCAGTATAAGTCAATGTAACTCAGTGTAAAGAGATGGGGCCAGACATGAACCAGTACTTTCTGCTGAAATGCAAAGTATACACAGTGCAAAGGTCACGTAAATTATTTGACCCTCTCTTTTTTTTTTCATGTAAACAGATGCAGAAACACATGCCAACATGAAATAGAAGCCAAATACACGCCATTTATGCCAAAAAATAAGTTATTAGGACATAAAATGAAATAGTCATTCTCTATTCTTTTTACTTCAGCAATAAAAGATGCCTGGAAGCTCAAGAAGATAATCTCCATACACTGTGTAACACATTCTTCTCCCTGATCTTTTGCCTGAGCTTTGGTACTTACTTAATCACTGAGGTCTTTTTTTTCAGGAACATGAGCAGCCTTTAGCATGGAAGATATCTGACTGTGGAATCCTACATACAGTAAGTTTCACCTTAAAAAAGAGAATAAAAAAGGGACATTTTTGTAGCTTGTTTTATCTGATCAACATTTGTGCATCTGTGTATCTGACTTGTATTTTAACTAGTTAAATAGAAATTTCCTACTAAGAGAGATGAGTACTTTTTTCCTTGCTGAGACTGGCTATTTTTTCTTTAGATGGAAACAGCCTCTAATGACCTCAACCTTCTCAGCAATATTCAAATATGAATGTGTTCAGGTATGGGTCATGAACCTTTATACTGAAATAGGAGTCCACCTCCACCTGTCAGAAACACATGTAGTAGATCACTGTGGAGTCAAGGAACCTCTTAGAAATCTCCCACTTTCTTCAAAAAACATGGTATCACACAGGGAGATGCATAGCACTTGATAAGCAATAGGAGGTAGGAGTCTAAGGCTCTGCCCTCAATACCCAAAACCACTATAGGCAACTATACATCGACTAGAGGCAACTATTTATTTCCCAAAGTTTGCAATTCCTAGGCCTTGGCCAAAAAATACTGGGTAACTCTAATTTATGGTTGCCCAGTAGAATCTCTTTGAGTTGCTCAAGCTCTTCTAGATCAAGTCCTCCAACACCACTGTACTGACTTGCATTCCCCATATAGCCCAGGGATAAGAGATGCCACATCAGAATGATGTCGAGGAGCTGTTTGGTGCTGAAGTTATTCATGCCAAACTTAAACCAAAGTAAACTGGTTTGAATAGAGCCTCTTGAAATGCAAAAAGGAAATTGCTTTCTCATTTGCCATGATGCCTTTGACTATTACCTTCAGGTTAGTCAAGCTTACCTCCTTTCTTGTGGACCTGCTGATGAAGAAGTAAGCCTCTTCCACACCCTGGGGTTGCAGATCATTCACAGCCACTACATGATCCCCGTGGTTAAACAAACATCCCAGTCTCTGAGGACCAGTCCAGTGTGAAACGCTGTGGTACGTGGAGGGTAGCAAGAAAGGAAACATTCAGGATATCCAGTCACTGCTCACAGATGGCAATGGCTGAACAGGATTGCATTTACAGTACTGCCCTCTGGAAATAACATACAGGTGGAATGACTTTGTAACTTTTTGATCTGGTTCTAGCTGAAACTAAGCTGCTTCATCCATACAAAGGGCATCCTCCTAAAAGAGCACATGACATTGACACTGCAGCATGTTAACAAGTGAGACTGGTGCTAGCAAGCTCACCAAAGTTGGGGATTCCAGTCTAAAAGCAGTGGCCCAGATTTGCTGTAGATGTTTTAGCCTGATGTTGGACTGATATGATTTCTGAAGTCATCCCAAGAGAATAAAATTAAAACTATTATCATCTGTTTTATCTATGTTATAACTGCCAGGATCAGGGATCCATTGCTGTCCAGATGGGACCCTTATGGAAATTCCAAGATCTTTTACCTGCTGGTCTCTGACAGACTATCCTTGATGACAAGCTATTTAGGATTAGTTGACCTGACAGTCAGACATGGTGCTCTATTCCCTTCCAGAACAAGCTCACAGTTCTTTAAACATGAATTTCTGCTGAGAAGGCTGTGTAGATTTAGATGTAAGTTCAGTTATTGAGGTTATTTTCAGACCCTTTTGCAATAGTATTTTTTCTTCTTGCTGACAGTGACTGAAATGAAGTGACTTGCTATGCAGTGCACTTGATTGGTGTGAATATGAGAGCAGTAGCAAAAGAAGCATTCTCAGTCCTGTGTGTCAGTGAAAGATGAACAGGAAGGACAGGAATATGCATTGAGCATTTTTTTTGCTCCATCCTCTTTATCCTAGTCACTGATATAGAAGGTCTAGGGAGAACACTAAATTTCAGTGAGACCACTAAGAGGATGCATATGCTCTAGCCCATAACATCTCTGCCTAGCCCTCTTTCCTAGCACCGAACCACTGCTGCGATTAATTCGGAGAGAATTCTGTGCTCACATCCAACTCGAGTCAGCTTGAGGCTGTCTTTTCCTCAACTATATCCCCTCACTTTATCTCTGAGACACAGCATCACTGTGGTTCAAAGGTAAAAGTAACTAGCAGTAATTAAGTGATTTCACACCAACATTAGAATAGATTTTGTGGTGGGACTTTATCACTAAGTATTACACAGTATGATAAGGGATCTTGATTCCTTAGAGCCCTCTTCAACAGCAGTTGAAATAGAAACTCAAGAACATGAAGAGTTAGAAAGAGCAGAAAGGAATCACTCAAGTACCATCATGCACTAATCTTGCCCTGTTCTGCAGTGCCACAACTGTACATGGATGTCTATACTTGTACACTTCTGTACCTGACTGTCACTTATTCAGATCTGACAGGCACTGTCACAAGACCTTCAGACTTACCATATTCGTCCTGCTGCTTCAGTAAATTTTAGGTAACTGTTAATATCAGTCAGGGGTACAAAAATATCCAACTTCTGCAGCTGGGTCTCATCTGTAACTTGACTGTGAGAGAAAACACCAGAGACCATAGAATTATAGAATATCTCAAGGGGGACCCATAAGGATTACTAAGCTCAACTCTCTACTCCTTGCAGACTACATAAAATTAAATGATATGACTAAAAGAGGCATCCAGATGCCTCTTGAATGCTGACAGGCTTCACACACTCTACTGGCACCTCAGCTGAAACCCATGGACACGTCTGTCTTCTCTGCAACAAAATAGAGAAGACACTCACCTGAGCAGTATAGACAACTGAACCACTGAAAGTGGTAATGAATTTTGCCTTCTCTGGAGGGTTGGCTGTGGGCTGGTGCTGCTTTCTGGGAATTCTATGTCTCTGTTTGCTTCCAAGTCTCTTAGACATGCACTGCTGTCCTGGCATTTGGGAGGAGATGGGAGCCCATCATGTCTGCATGTGAGCTGGCATCTCTCATCCAGCAACCTACTGAAGAGAAATGATGATAAAAAATTAAGTGGTTTGACCATTCCAGGGACTCTTGCAGTGTTTGAAGCTGGATCAAACAGTCATCAGTAAAGCAAAGAATAACAAGTTCTTGTAGAATATCCAGTGGACAGAATTAAAGCTAAGTAAAATAAACAGTCCTTCTAAAAACAGACCATAAATCTCAAAATAAACCTTGCCAGTATGTAAAAACTATTTATTAAGCCTGAAAATATCCCAGCTAACAGCATGCCTTGACAAAGAAACTGAGTATAGATTGTCGGCCTTGGCCGTAGTGCGTTCTGCAGGGATGTAAAGCTGTCCCCTGGGAGATACAATAACTCAGACATGCTTGAACTCATTTTAGCTTTTTTTGATGAGCCTTATAATGCCTGGAGCTGACTTCACACCATGCCCCAAACAAGACTGGGGATAGTACCAAAAGCTGTTCTTGGTATGTTTTAACTCAGATGACATAATTTTATAGTAATGCCCTCTGGGGGCTCCTAAAGACACAGACAAGTTTGAATAAATCTATTGGAATAAACTGGTTAATGGGTCTGCATTTCCAGTTTCCTCCCACAATATGGCATCATATCTGACTGTCTTTAGATGGCAGGCCATAGCCAACTACTGACCAGTCCTCTGGCTCAGGAGGTTGGCCTTACTGTGTAGGCACACTTCTCTTCAGTATTCATTGCTGTATTGTGGAGGTTGTAAAGTTTCCTTGTGGCACTAAAACTGTGACACAAAGTTCAGGTCTTTTTTTGTGACGTGCCAAACACTGTAGCTTCAAAATACACAGCATCAAATCCCTTCTTTCAATGGGCAAATGTGAGGAAGGAGATGACTGAACTCACATAACTTCTTAATGGAAAAGTAAGGAGCTAATGCCCCATCTCTACTTTTCTCTTTTAACCACTAGATAATGCTGCCTGCTTGGAGAGTACCTGTCCAAAAGGTTGTTGGAACTTGGCTGCAGTGTCTCAGTAAAGTGGTGGACTGTTGGGTCATGAAAACCTAGAAAAAGTATTAATCAACAAAAAGTACTGTATCCTGTAGTGAGAACCTGTCTAAATGCATGAGTTTGCAATGTGAGCTTAAATTTCATGTTGATGAGTTTGAATCTGACTCCAGTACTCCTCTGAGTTCTGAATTATCTGAACCAAGACCAAACAAGGACTCATTCAAACAAGATGCAGCATCTAGACCTTGTTATCTTAATACCACAGATGTCGTCTCTATCTGTCCTAAAATGTCACTTAATTTGCAAACCTTAATGAAGTTGTTACTTACAGTGATTTCATTGACATATAAATGTTCTCCTTTACTGGGTTGTTTTGCACTGGTTTCTCTTGCACAGGGACATCAGTTCCAGCTGTAAGGTCAGGCTTTGATACTTCAGCAGCGCACTGTCAGAAACACATAACAACATGACATGTAAATATTATTGCTCTGCCTACAGAAAAAAAAAATCTTAATTTCCTTAGATTGTTTAGTGCTTGTGCTGTTTAAACACATTGGCTAATATAGATTGGCTTTCCCCAAATAAGTCAAAGGTATTTGAAAGTTACAAGTTAATGGTGGTATTATTAACACTGTCAGACTAGGATGTAACCAGCTATACTCTAAATTACTACCCCCACCCCAAAAAAAGTTACATTTTAATGTAAGCAGACTGAAAAAAGAGACTTGTACTTTGTGTGTGCTTAATTTAGAGCACTTAGATTACATAACAAAATCATGTTAGTAATGTTATTCAGTCAGATGTACAGTCTCGGGAGAGACTCCAGGACTTCTGCAGAAAACTGACCACTTAGCGTCTCTTGACCACTAACTACGTGGAAAACCTAGAGGAACTAGCCTCCCAAATTAGCTGTTAAAATTTGTTTAAAATTATCAGAATGATTTCTCCTGCTCCCTTGTTTCACAGTGAAATGTAGATACTACAGCGTACCACACTGTTTTAAACATACTGCTTCATTTTATGAAGCTTACTGATGCTTCAACAGAATTATATTTTAAAATATATAAAACTAATGCACTGTTATATTCTCTAAATTAAGTTTTCACTTTCGGGAAAAAAAACACAAACCCACCCTGTTATACAATAGTCAAAAGCCATTTACAATGAAACAGTCAATTTGGGGACTTTCAACAAAATCAGCAATGTTTTTGTCAAAATGCCGCTTTCTACCAGAAAGATCCTTTGAATGAGTCTAGTGCATTTTTTCTTGTATAAATGAAAGCTCTATTACCTACTGCTTTATCTATGTATTCCTTTTGCAAGATACAAGGGCTTCCTCATACCAGTTCCTCTTTGTCTCATTAAATGTCTCCTGTGTCCTTGGAGCTGTTAACAAACCAGCAGAACTCACAACTGATAAACTACCTGTGCTAAAATATTGCTGGGAGTTTGATAGTAATCTTCTTCATCCTTTTGGATGTTTTCATCTGTATGTGGTGGCAGCAGATTTTCCTCACTTCTTCCCAGAATTTTATCCTGCTAAAAGAATGGTTTTGTATTTAATGGGATCAGTTATACAGATTAACATGTATTTTTCTATTTACGTGGAGAAGTAATAGAATCAGCACATATTCACAGAAAACATGGGAAGACATGTTTCTTCTTGAAGTAAGATATGCTCAGAGAAAGCCTGTTTTAGAAACAAGGTTTCTATATTTGTGCTCCTTCCTGTATTTTTGAAATTCAATGCACACAGACAAAACTGGTCACTGGTATTAATACTTCTCAGAGATGAATTTGTGGTAATCAGGCAGTTGCAACTGATCGCATGATCACAGCCTGTTATTTTGTTTAAAAATGAAGTGGGTTAAACACTTCATGTGTGAATCTGGATGGAAAAGATTTTTTATTTGCAATTCAGTCCTTACGCTAGGAAAAAAATCTGTAGGAAATCTAGGAGTTGACTGGGGCATATTTGTCCTTTGTAAGCAGCTTTTAACTGCTACCAAGTAAAGAATGAATTTGGGATTTCCCTGACTAATGAGAAATCTATTATCTCATACTGCTCTATGAACAAGAAGATACCCAAAAGACTGGAGATCCGACACTGAACCCTTTGTATTGTGAATGATATTCTGTCTTTATAAATACCGGAAACATTAAGTTTGAGGCAATTTGGTAAGTCAAGGAGAAGTTTACCTTTCTAAGTCACAAAGATAAATTATTTATTTTTATGTCTCCTTGTTGACTTCACTATAGTGAAGAGTATGGTAATTAGTATTTAGCTGCCTCCCAATGCAATTCTCTATGCCATGTTTGTGATGCAACTGTTTTTTATCTCTACACTTACATCTGTGGTTTCCATGGTGATCGTTTTAATAATTGCTAAATATGCCATGAATATATTACTGTTTTCAAGGAAAAGTAAATTAAACTAATTACTTTCTTACATATAAAGAGAAGAAACTGGCATTGAATATAAATTAAGGATGATTAATGTATTTTTTTCCTTGTTGGTATGAATGACATTAAAAGCAACTCACGCAGCAGGAGTCAGAACAAACCTCCAAACAGTCCTTCAAGAAGTGCAGAACAAAACCACAGCAGAAACAAGACTGGCTCTATGGTCATGATCTGAAGTCATGAATGAGTTTCCTAGTGTCTTTTTAGGGGCTTTGGATCAATCAAGGAAGTAAACATTCGGGGAGAAGGAGAAGAGAAAATGATTTTATTAAGTCTTGAGATTCTCCAATTCCTAAGAAATCTCAAAGAGCAGACAGCACTCATCAGCTTTCCAAACCGAGCTTTCAGTCAGTGACAGTGGCTATCTTTTGCCAACTGCATAGTGTTTCTCCTTGGCACCATCACAGATTATAGGGATAATGGGAAGAAGAAGGATACACTGCAGCAGTCCTGTGCTTCCCTAAAGCAGTTTGTCAACATCTCCGTTCCTCCAGGTCTCTTACCAGCAGGGCAGTGCAGTCAGCCTCAGTGTACAGTTTTTCTCAACTGAACAGCTAGACAAGTCCTTTAAGTGTCTGTTGAACCATAATATGGATTTACATTAGAGAGAAAGTACACTGTGGAGAAAATTGGCTGTAGCACAGGATGGAAATGATACCTGGAGAACAACTGAGTAATTGTTACCTATAAGCTCCTTAGGGAAAGTTATGTATTGCCCTTAGACAGAGGAACCTCTCTTTCAGAAAAACAGATGTGTGTAACAGATCCCAACAAGGGTGCCTAGGTACAGGGTGGTGTAAGTCAGGACTCTTTATTTTGATGTATTTTAGATATTGAAAGCTGTGTATCAAAACAGCTGAAGCTGAATTGCTGAGTCAGATGTGGTTTGGTAGCTTCAAAGTGTGGGTTGAAAAGGAGCCAGGTCCCCAGACCTCTCCAGCGTCCCTGCCAGCAGGACTAGACTCACTGACATGGTGAGGCCCCTTTGCATGAGTAACGACTACTGAACAAAGTGTTCTCGAGATCTGAGCCCGGATGAGGGAACCACCGATAAACAGCAAAATATATCAGATGTTTGGAATGGGAAGTCATACTTCTAAAAGGAAGTAAATACAAGGGATTAATCAGGAAGTCAGTTGTCTAGATGTCACTGAGCAGAGAATAGGTCTGGAGATGTTAGCAGACGCTAAACTTATAAGGCAAGTGAAATTTTTTTATCGAATGAACAAATATTTTTGTTTCTTGTTCTCTGTACAACAAAGTTATTTATTTTCACACATGCCAAAACAGAAATATGAGCTTCCTGCTATTCCCTCTGCTTAGGCCAGAAAGGTAAAATCCAAATTCCTTTTTTTAACCGTCATGGTCAATCTGTCTTAGTCAGAACAGCTGCAAATAATATATGCCATCTGAGGCATCGTAAGTATGAGAAGAATTAATGAACAAGACAGAAAAGGCATGCATAAGAAAGAGACACAAAGAGACCCTTGGTATGCACCTGGAGAAGAACTAGTTAAAATCAGACCAAGGGTTAACTCAATGCATTTCAGAGCTCAGAATCACAACTGAATTACTGCAGCTTTATAAATTACTGTGCATCAGCTGAGCTATGCTGACTGCCATGGCATGGCAATGTAGTTTCAGCTATTTTCACTTCTTTGCACTAAATTTAGCTGTATTATCTCATACATGTTGCTGTCAGCCTATATACAAGGGTGGTGATTTCAGCATGATTTACCACCCTGTTAGCTGTGAAAGCAGAACAGAGTCTTTGCCCTGTATCTTAGCTACTCCAGATCATAGTCCAGTGCATAAACTGTCAATAAAAGATGGGTTTAAACTGCAAACTGATGTGATAAGTCTTGGTTGTGCCTTCTGTCCTCTTGGCTCTGCTGCAAAGGCAGTAATCCACGGCAGAAGAAAACTGCTGCAGGCGCTTGTTCAGGGAACACAGGTCAGAACATTTAGCCAATAATGCATGATAACATTCATATTTTATCTTTCCAAACATTCCTGCCAAATATGGAAGTGAAATTACTTGAAGTCATATTTATGCTGACAGAAGGTCAGTTCTGAGGTGTGCCTCAATTTAGCAAGCCCTTGTTTTGTAGTTCAGTTACATTGACTCAATTGCTACTGGCAAAGGCTGAAGAAATAAACCATTTAGGAACAACTGCAGTGCAGCTGAGAAATGCGGTGGTAGAGTCAAATCCTCAGTCAGTGCAACTTATGAGTGTTCTTCATCAAGTTTGTAAGAGCTGCCTTAAGTTGCAGTTGCTGCACAGAAACTCTGAGGATCTACCTCCAAAGACAAACAGGGTATTTCAAGCAAGTTCTTAGAAGATTATTTTCAGTGCTAAACAAGAAAACAGACTAAATATCTAGGCAATTTCATAATGAAAACCAACTCAATGTGCTGGGAAAGCAGGTGGATAATCTATAGTCACAGGTGAGATAAAAGCCAATAGTCACTTCTGCAGACTGAACAAGACAAGAGCTGTTTGATTTTTTTCTGCTCACCAGGCTGGGAAACACTCCTCTTGGTGACTCACATTGAGCCTGATGAGGGCCAGGATCTGAATAAGGCCTGTTCTTGTCTTCTGAGCAACCATTCTCCTGAATACCAAAGAAAAAAGTTGATTTCTCGTAAAGACACAGTGGAGGTGCTTCACCCGCATTCATCTTCCTCTAGCTGGCCCATTTACACACAGCTTTGTGACTACAGAAACCCAACAATTCCTTGGCTGCTACATCACCCTGTTACCAGGGGATGGGGACTGCAATTGCTTGAGGACAGCAGCAGCACTTTCCTTCCTTTCTATTTTAATACTGAGGGGAAAATCTGTAAGGCACAGAGGATCTGGACCTGAACTCCCCTCTAAGCCTGGAATGAGAGAGACAAAGAAAAGCACAATTACAAAACAGGAGGAATGTGGCTAGAAGCTGCCAAGACAATCATCACATGCCTTTGCCATGACAAGGTGTGTCAAAGCAAATCTTCAGAGTCTTACTTCACGCCCAGTAATCTTTGCCAGTCAGTTTAGACAACCAATGAATATAATTTCTCATTGCCTTTACTTACATGCAGATATTACTCAAAAGAATTTCCTTCGTGGGGACCCTCTGATGTTATTACCCAGCTCTTACTCAGGAACCCCCACCAGAGAGCAGAACAGACCACCCAGGTATGCATTGCAGAAGATCTGAAGAACTTTTGATGTAAAAAAGCAACCATACAAATGAAATTTCAGTCATCCCTGGGCACAGACTTATTATTAAGGATGGCTAATCTGTTTACCTTCTGGCAGCTTTGCCTTTCTGTGAAACTGGTCATATCTATGGAATTTAAGAATAGTGGCAAAGAGGAGGGTCGGCTTCTGACTCCCAGATTTGGAAGATCTTGGTTCTAGAAATAAGGTAACAGCAGTCTAAGAAAACAGGCACCTGATAGGTGTGGTCTACAACATACCAGCACATTCTACTAGTACACATTTTACTTCTAAGGGCTCAGAGAGACTGTCTACATCACATTTTTAAGGGAGACATAAATTTGCCCTGCTGGCACTTTGAGCTGACTGGAAGCTGCAGGGATGTAAGTAACTTTGTGCCAAGTCTGAACCGGTAGGCCTGGCTGGCTGAAAAGGTGCAGAAACTTGGGCCTGAGCTTGAACTAACAAGGCTTCCAGCTGGTTCATAACATTGGCAGACTAGATGTGGTTTGGTTTGTAAAATAACATGTAAATATAACAAAAATACACAAGGTGAGGATAACACACAAGTTTTCATTCTAATGCATTAAAGGTGCAGTTCACTGAAGCGTAATATCAATCATCTCCTAATTTCCATATGGTTTACTCTTCAAAGAGATTCCTTCAATGTAAAATCAACCCAGCACAGACTGTGCAATACTTGCTTAATGCACAAAGCCAGGGTACAGGATTTATACGGAAAATGAATGAATGAAAATTCTAAATAATCAAGGCCAGAGCCAAGTTGCAGGGCAAAAATGAGGTAAATTCCTTTGCAGTTTTCTAATGGAAATAGAAACATCCTTTTTTTCCCTAAAATCAAGTACAGTAAAATGTCACCTGAGGGCAGCATCCACCTTGTTTGTCCTCCCTGCAGACTGAAGATATCAGAGTCACCCAGTCCTCTGTTTCCTGCCTGTAGGTTGGAACATAAGAAATGAAAACTTATTGACAGGTAACACACAAGGAAAATCCATTTGTCTACACACTTCTTCCTAAGGGGCTAAAAATAACTGCACCTTTATTTTTAAGAGACTGCTCAGGTAGTCATAGCCAGATGGCAAAGTTTGACCTCAGAGAGGTGCAGCCCAAGGCTAGGAACTAAAAGTTTTGCAGGGGGGCTGTGTGTCTGTATGCAAGAGACGTGGAGACGTGGGATGGTGCTTGCTGCTTTCTTTACTATGTGTGAGGCTGCTCTGTTGAGTTCTGCCACAAAGAGAGTTAACAAGGCTTGGGAATGCGTTTGGATGAGGAGGATGAGAAACATGCCATGGAAGGACCCTTGAAGCCCTGTTTCATGCTTGCAGTGTATTTAGTTGGATTAATTCTGGAATGCTTCCCACTGAGCAAGGGGTGTGAGAGCAGAGCCTCAGGGGAAGGCGTTGGGTGGCACGCTCAAGTAACACTCAGGTATGTGTTTTTCTTCTGTGCTTATCAGAATTTCACACATCAGCTGCTCTTCTGCATAAAGGCAAAAAAACCCCCTGATACACTCGTGACTGGGAACCTGAAGAGGAGAAGCTGAGAACCAGCAGCATAGGAACAGTGTGACAAACATCCTCCCTCACCTAACTGAGCTTTGGCTCATCACCTTGACAGAAGCAGTTTCTGCCCCTGCTGAGGACTGAATTGCAGCCTGGGAAAGCGGGGACCATGCCACCCTGTTGCAGCCAAGGCCCTAGTCAATACTTTTGGGATGTGTTTTCCCTTGGGAGAACTTTTGTCTTCAATCTGCTTCCCTTGATTAATAGCGTACTCTTCAGGCAATATTATTTGCTGCGATTTATCCATAAGGAGCAGAAGCTTTTCTAAGTCCCAGGATATGCTGGGTGAGAAGACAAAGGTCTCTGTGCTCTTTCTTGATCTTTAACTGGTACAGTTTGAAATGGTGCTGCCACACTGATGTACCACCACTGCTATCCCCACTCCCAACCCTGTGTTCCCACTACTTTCAGGTGTTGGATGTAACAGTGTGGCTGCAGGGAAGGTTTAGCTCACCTGTCTGAACCAGCAAAAAATTAAGTCAGCCACAGGGGGAGGGGAGAAATTACATAGAAAAAGAGCTGTTTTCTGTTGGATCAAACAGCTGAATCATTTCATCCCATGTAGCTGAGACACATGGAGGGAAGGGAGCGACTGTGAAGGAGCAGGACCTTGCCTTGGGGCAGCAGCTTAGTGTTCCATTGGCTTAACTGTAATGTCATACTGCATTTGCACATCATGCTATGCCTACCTGCTGTCCCCAATGAGGTAGTAACATCTGTTTCCAGTACTGATGGACATCACCTGCTCAGGAAGGCATTTAAACATCTTCCTCACTGTTTCCATAATTTCAAAATTTCTTATGCCAACTTCAATACTTATGATTCTGTGAAGATAAGCATATGAAACATCCTATTTAGCTATACATACATATGTAAATATACACACACACATATATGTGTGTTTGTGCATATTTTACTCTGAGTACAGCATAGTATGATGAGATCTGCATGGGAAAAGATAAACATTTTTCCACAGAAAAAAAGCTCAAGAAAATAAGCACAAATATTCAAAATGGATGGTCTTTCAGTGAAGAAAACTTCCAAGCAAAAAAGAATTAAATCAACTTTTGCAAAGATTTGGATTTTGGATCCTCATTTCTGGAAAAGCAGGCTGTTAGTCTAACACAGAACCTTGAAAATAAATGATAGTAAGAAAAATTTCTTGAAGAAGTTTTTTAACTACTATAAAACAATAAATTTGATTTGAAATTAATTGTATATTAATAGTGTTTTAATGGAGGGGAAAAGGAACAGAAGTACTCTTAATGGATACTTGAAGCATTACTTCCATTAACTTCCAAGAAGTTAATAAAAATAATAACAACAATAATGATGGTAATAATGTAACCACATACCACTGAGCAAGCTGCAATATTTTTGAAAGCTTCACAAAGTAAATCCATTTAATGAAAGAAGCACAACAGCAATGTTGTTCAGGGACCTCCATGCTGAACAATTCCAGGAACCTAGAATATTAAGCTCCAGGTCTGACGGGTAAAATCTTTGCATTTTCTGTTTCACTTCCAAGTATCTCACACCACCTGTGACATGGTAAAGGGTGCTGGTACAAAGCCAGTGACACCCAGTCTTGCTGCAGCGGGCACTGTACTGAGAGGAATGAAATGATCAACCCAAATGTGCCAAGCAGTGCAATTTCTTCATGGAGTAAGAGGCAGTGGGGCACCAGCACCAGCCCAAAGGGCCACATGAAAGCCAGGAGACCTCTGCACAGCCTGCAAAGCACCTTTGTGAAGCTGTAAGTAGGAAAAGGTTGTGTGACATAGGTAAGAGGGGCATAGCCAGTCCTTCTTCACATGTGGATGAATGCATAGCACTGTCCTCACAGGAGATAAAATATCTTCCGCTACAGAAATACAGCCTTTGGGGTCATGGAGCCAAGATGTCTGGTTTGCAGATATGACATCACCATGATCATTCACATAAATGTATTAAATTTTAATAAAGTAATTGAGGATTTTTACTTCTACCTACTGTAAGCTGCACCCAAATCCTACAAAAGCCTGCAGGGCTCATTTCTTGACTTCCGTGAGATTTGAATCAAGAACCTGAGTCAGGAAAAAGTGTCTGTACAACCAGTGGTAATTGAAGAGTGTTGATACATGACTTAAAATAAAAAAGGTGATGCATTTGAGTTACATACTGATCAACAGCTATGGAGCCTTTTACATGTTGGCCTTTTAGATACTTCAGGATGTAATTCCCCTTGCTGGATTTGGACAGGACAAAAAGACGCCTTTTCCAGGAATTCTGCCAAAGAGAAAGCAATTTGTTTGTCGTTAAAATTCAGGATAGCAGATATAACAGCTGCTTGTTGAAGGATTGCTGAAACATGACTAATCTGTGCTGGTATACCTGTGAGCTGAAAAGTTGAAGAGGTGGTGATTTGATGAGGAATCCGTGCTTGCAGACTCCACCTTCAGGGCAAAATGAATTTTGGATTCTCCCTAATCAAAAAGAAATGAACAGCACCATTACTTAATTTATTGCCAATTAATCTCTTACAAAGACCTGCTTGAACTGGAAATTGTTGCTGAAGGCTGGTTTTCTGTTCTCAGATGGCCATAAACCATATTACAATTAGAGAAGAGAAACACAAATCAAGGCTATAAAACACAGGGCCAGGCCCTACTTCCCTGATATTAATTTTATGGTTGACAACCAGCCCAAACTGTAAGCAAATGATAGTAAAAATGTAGAAGGCTCAGAAGATATCATGAGCCTCTGTCTTCTTTAAATGGTTTTATTTAAATTTGGAGTCTGGTCTTATTTAACTTTATAATTAGTGATCTGAAAGACAGTAAAGCCACCCCTAATGCAATTCATAGATGGCATTCAATCAGCTAAGGATAGATTATCTTACACTGTGAATCGTGATGTCACAACAGGAAAAAGTCTTACAAGTAAAGTTTGAGCCAAAACCTTGTGGGGAAAATACTTAAATGTTCAGGATCCTTCATACTTTGTGACCAGCTATGGTTTAAGATTCACATTTTTTAATCACTGGTGGATTTCTGATCCAAATTCACTTTAACACAACAAAAGGAGTGGCAATCTCATTCAATTTTTTAAGCATGTAAAAAGCACGTAAACCATGTATGGTATATTAAGAACTTTTGAGAAACCAGTGACTGAAAGGAACACAGGTAACCTCAGTTTGGATCTTCTAGTAAAAAACAGCAGGCAATATGCATAACTTCCGGGAAGTTTAACATGAAAAACTTTGTGTCTTAAGTGGAGGCAAGGCTTCATCACCAGTGCCTTGGAGATATTGACTGTACCTTCCAGTTCTTAGTTAATTTTTAAGGATTTTAAAATTTTTAACAAATATCAGTTCAATGTCTTTTTCAGGGACAAGAAAAATCCTGCTATGAAGGGAAACACTGCATGTAAGACATTTCCTTTAAGGAAGGAAGTAGAGGGGCAGAATGGTCATAAAGTGTACATCCAGATGAGATCTCAAAATTTCCTAGTATGCTATTTCCCCCTGCTTTTCACCTACTGTTTGCCACAAAATCCTTGACAGCTGGACGGCAAAGAGAATGGTATCATACATTGACAAGAATGGGTTGAAACCAAATTCAGCCTTACTACTGACAAATCTTAGTAAAAGAAAAAAAAAATTTATACCTGCAGAATTTCTTTTATTTGTAGAAGCCATCCTGATGATTTCTTCCACCCAGATATTAAAGACAACAAAAATACTGAAGCTAATTCCTTTCACTTTGCTTGCTGCTGAGCAGCATTTCACTGCACACACAGTTGCTGCTGAGAAAATAGCAAATATCTTACAAGTGTTAATTTTCATACTGATGATTTAACTATATAAAATAACCATAGGAAAATATCTAATAAACTATATATATAATTATAATAGTTATTACACGTAATATTTTGTTATAGATTAAATTATATGTTATATGCTATGCTATATTTATTATAATGTAATAATAAAATAAAAAATAATAAATATTATACATTTATATAAGTCAAAGGTATCATTTGCCTAGAAATGGTGAGACCTGCCATCTGAACTTCATTTTACCCTTTCTTTTGCACTAGACACAACATCTGTAACCCAGGAATACTGCATCCACATATGGTTCTGACACTGCTTTGCCAGTTGGAAGAGTCCCATGTAAAACTGGCATAGCTTGGCCTAGAGAGTTTGAAGTCTATGCAGAAAATACAATAGTAATACTATGGCAATTGTAATAACTTGCAAATCTGTGATATTCTTAATACAATGTCTTTTCAAAAGTTTCCCTTTTTCTTACCCTAAAATTGTTTGCGAAATCAAATATTGGCTGGAAGTTGTCTGTAGCTACAAGGAGGTTACACAGAGCCACATGAGCTGCAGAGCTTCTGGGAAAATGAAGGATTTGCAAGTGCTGTTTTCTAGTTCTTGCTGAGCTCCCTGGCTGGACCGAGAGATTTAAGGGCTTTCCTTTGCTTCTGTTTCTTCAGTGATTTACCCCATGGTGCTAAAAGTAAACATGGTATTGTCAGGACCGGTGCTCAGAAATGGGGTGGGTTACACACAAAATTTTACCTCTGACACATAACTAAAGCTACAGACTTCCACACCTGTTCCTGGCTGTAAATGAGAGTGACCCTCTGAAAACTTAGGTCCATTGGAGGTCTCTGCAGAACATTTCTACCTGTACTTTTGGAGTTTTTTTTAGGGAAACTTTAGCAATTTTTGCCTTTTGGGGAGAAAGATTTATTGCACAAACGCTGTGATTGACTGTTATAAAAATTTACTTCTAGGGTTTTCATCTAATGCCTACAAAAAAAAAAAAAAGGAGAAAAGAGCAATTTCCAAAACTAAAAATAACTACACACAAAGTCAATTTGCTAGTGCCAATAGCAGAGGCACACACCCAGGGTTGCAATGAAAGGCAATGCATTATTTTGTTCAGTGTGGCTGACAGAGTCACCTCGACTGGCAAACGATGCAATCATTACAAAACAATGTTCCAAAAACCTATGACAGGATAAAAGTCTCCTCTGGATGTCAGTAAAAGTCAAGATTTGCAGGTGAGAAGACAAACACCCAAGAGGTTACAGTTGTGCTATCTCACTCTGCATTTTTTGGGAAAAAGTTTTTAACTGCTACATTTAATTGTCTTTTCAACAGAAAGCAACATTTTAAATAAGTTATGTCTAATTCAAAATAGATAATGCCAATTCCATGATTATACCCTCTCAGATTTTTGTATGCCTGGCGTTAAGAGATTTGATTGTTTCAAAGCTTTTGAAATGCAATGAGACACTTCAGTCAAAACGCAAATAAAATGCTTTACATTTTTAAGATGTAAGCTATTATACAACTTCAAAAATATAATACCAAGATCAGGTAAACAACCTGTGTTAATACTTACAGGCAAAACGACTGGTTTCAGAGAAATACACCTTTAAGTATATCCAGATTCCCTGTATCGCCTCCTGCAGCAAAACACAGTATGTCCTTGTCCTGCATTGTGACTGACTTCTTATAGTCCGTGTAGAAATACAAACATCCTGAAATATGACCCACAAGGAAATGCCTGTCTCTGCATGGGAAGCAAATTAAAGACCGTTCTGGAGAGGGGAAATCCAGAAGATTAATATTCACAAGCAACGAAAAATACGAACATTTGAGGCAGTGATAAATGTCTCCCATACAGAAAAAACGCCGGAGACATCTTGTTTCTGTTGGTTCAGCTTTCTGAACAGTCCTCTTCATTTCCCCTGAGCTGTGCCTAAAGCATAATATCCATCCATGACTGGAAGATAAAATAACATTAAGAACTCTCAAAGATCATACAAGTACCATAAAATGTAGCCAACTTCAGATTTAAAGAATTGCATTTTCTAAAACATACAACAGTGAAGCAGGATTTCCTGAGCTGCCTCTATCACGACAATCTACTTCATTGTAGGGTCAGTGTAAATTTTGGTTATAATAAACAAATTTCTGGGGATTCTCTCCCGAAACAGTGTATCATTAATGATAGTGGTTTTACACAGTAAACCGTTTGGCTAATCCTGCAGATGCCAAGGGAATTGCTTTTAGATAGAAAATAGTTCTAAATTTGATCAGGAAAAAAAGCTAAAATGCCCTACAGCTTTTAAGTTAGTATTCAACAACCTGGCCTTGCTTGACTGAAAGAACCATTCTGAATGGGTTCCTTCAGGTTCTTGGGCTGGCACAGCCCTCAGCACGTAAACATCTCCAGTCAGAGGTGATGTCTGTCAGTAGGAAATTTTCTTTTTAAATAATATTAATGTTTTTTTGATCTAAAGTAATGTTCCATCTAGCAGAGACACTGGTCTTGACACAAGAGAATATTTTTTTCTTTCACTACTACTCTAAGTTATTTTTCCTCTCTGGCAGCCTCTTTGTGTATTTTATGGTGATGTTTGTATATCTCATATCCTAGAACTAGCCCGAAGGTTAAGATACACCCTCTATTTCTTCCTTTTGTTGTCAGCTAGCAGGTAGAATTGTTGTGCTCCTTTGTGCCACACCATCAGCTTTTTCCAGGAAACCTTTGGTCTGCCAGGAGAGCTCTTGCAAACATTGAGAGTGCCTTGTTGGCTTGCCACGTTACAGCACTGAAGAGTTTCAAATAACATTCCTACTTTGACTGTTTTCTTAGATAGACAGTTACTTTTTCTCCTATGTGTTGGAAAGTCCCAAGCTGCCCTCATTTGGAATCCATCATGGTAAATATATAACAAAATTTGACACAGGCTCCTGCTGCCCACTTTTTTTTTTTTTTCTTTTAGGCAAGTCCAGTAAGGAAAATAGTTTTCTTAGTCATAGATGAAACTCAGTATTGTTAACTCTGATTCTTCCCCAGCAGTCCCTTGTAGGCTTGACCAGGGACTATTTTAAGTAAGTTTTATATCTCCCCAATGCTTCCAAGCTAAGAAAAATTTGTTAAAGCTTTTTAAAAATAAAATACCATTCTCGAAGAACCTTTAAGAAAAAAAGCACCACACATGAGGAAACGTGTTCCTTACCTGTTATGCTGTTACAGTCCTTTACATTATTAAAAAAATTAAACTGCCCTGTTTCAGAGACCCTACTTGCTCCTTTACTGTTCCCAAGGCTCTCTGGCTTCAGAGCTACAATGTATCTGAATAAAAGGATGGCTTTAGAAACGGGAATATTGTTAACAGAAGTTTAAAACCAGGCTAAACTTCAACCAAATAAACACTAACGAACTATAAAGACATGAAAGAGCTTCCGGAGAAGTAATCAATACCGAAATGTTGACTGGACTCATTTCCCATGGTGAACCATGAATATTGCTAATGCCAGAAAATAGTTTAAGATGGAGCTATTTGCCAGAAGTAATGGGAAGAATATTTTCATATCCACTGCTACACCACTGTACAATTTACTGTAAAAATGGTAGATCACTGGCAGATCAGGGTATTTCTATTAAAATATTTTCAGTAACTTTGATTTAGCCTAAGAGAGGATTTGGCCTGCCCGAGCTAAGTCCCCCAATGCCAAGTTACTTTTCTACCTTTCAACTGACACTAAACCTCCTCTTGAAAAGATGCCAGAGACCATCTGCATTCTTGAATGACAAAGGTACTGGGATGTACTTTGGTTGGTTTCACTTCACCAGACTGAGTGACAAACATGCAGATATTCACAGGAAATTTATTAAAAAAAGGCCTTTATTGATGTCATGCTCAATACGTTCATAAAACAACCATTTATTTAAACAACTGTAAATCTGACTTATGAAAAAAATATATGTCTCACTATGTCACAGTATTTGTAAGAAAATAAACTTAACAATTTTGTAACTTGGCCTTAATAGTATGTACTTATTTTCTTAGAGGATTGCAAAAGAGTATAGAGTACATTAAGTGGGAGAAGAGTGAACAACTGATCATTTATTAGTTTAACCAAATAATTAAATTCACTTTTGTGAGCTAGCTACCAACTCTAAAGAGTATATAAAAAGAAGGAATATAAACATCACCAACGTAACTCTGAAACACAAAATCAAGACCATACAGTAACTAAGAAGGCACTTCTGGTTTCTGATTCAAGTAAGCATTTACAGTTTTGGCAAAACTCCTCACAAATAGAAGTTAAATCTAAACATACATTTGTTAATGGAACATATAATTCTATCATTTCAACATTAAATTTTAATATTTTAAAACAAAGCCTTGCCATTAACCTTCTGAGAGTTCAAAAATTCTGAATCAACAAGCAGACATTCTCCTTTCTGCAAGCAGAAAAACTGCAATACCACTGTTTCAGACTGTTCTATCAGTCAACTGTCATTTGCAAAGCAAAAATCTTTATAATGGCACTTTAATAAGGCATCATCCAATTAAAGTTTGCCAATCTTTTACAAGGGTTTTGAATTTCATTTTTCTACTTGTTACATTTACATATTGTTCAGGTAAATCACCTATAAATATTGATTTTTTAATATATTCATTTTATGCTAGAGTGACAACTAAGTAAATTGACTTCCAGGTTAAGCACAGAGCAACCATTAGCCTTCATTACTAATGTTCATTAAAAGGAAATTAGACTAAGAAACACCCTTTTAAATGGCTACAAACTGTTTGTCACTGGACATACCCAATAATATGATCGTCTTTGGAAATTTTCAAGGAGATTATGGTTCCATGAGCTAGTAGTAAAAGAGAAGGAGTCTCATGAACTTTTGTTTTATTCTTAATTTACAATCTGCTTTCTGCAAAAAACCTTTATGGGTCAGGAAGGTGATTCTCAGAACTTGTTTAGTAGCCAAAAATCATGACAGCCACACTAACGGAAATAAAGATACAATAATTTAGAGTTGTGTAATGTGCAGTCAACCATATTCTTCTTCCTAACAGCTGTCAGGCTGTCCCCCAGCATTTATTTCTTTAAAATACTGCATATTGTCCATCCATCAGATACTCGAGCTTATACAATATAAAAATCTAGTGTTATTACATTTCTGTTATTAAAAATGTATTGACTCCTGTTTATAGTCAAATCTCCACCCAACACCATATCCTGATCTTTCATTGTTGGCTGCATTAAAATACACTTTCAGAAGTAAAGTTCCTTCGTGAGCATAGAGACCACGCAGGGAATCTGCTTCTTCTCACTGAAGCGTGGATCATCCGACTGGGATTCAAAATTGGTGGCAACCACATAGTTGACCCGTGTGAGGATCTGCATGATCTCAAGTTGTTTTCCATGCTCATTTAGCACAGAGCACAAAGACTGCACAAACCAGGAGCCTCTTCCAGGATTTCTCCAGGAGTAATAACCTTACAGGAAAGACAAGTAAGAAAGTACAGGGGATTATTTTTACTCTTTTGTGTGAAAGATTCTGGGCAAAGATTAAAAATCCATACAAAGAAAGTTTAACTCTTATCACTTGTGTCACATATCCTACTTCATTAGAGTTGAGAATAATGTGTATTAACTCTCCAAACCTCACACTACTAAAGCACCATTCTACATTTTGGCATTTGGGAAACTGTGAGAAGTAAAATTTCACGGGTTTCCTCTCCAAGAATAAGTTTTGTGCTGTAACAGTTCCTCATCCTGCTTTCATCACATATTCAACACACTTACTAAACTGGGACATGGAAGGACAGGATTCCGAGAAAACAGTATTGCCTTTGCCATCTGTAATCTCCCATTTCCTATGCAGCCAGTGTAAAATGGGTGGACACAACACACTGGCCCAATGTACACTGGGCCTTTGTGTTTTGTCCATCAGTGTACAATGTGTCATCAATAAGGGCCCATCTACAATCCAATCAGTATGGATGATTGGCTTCTATCTCCACCCTGACTTTCTTTTCTTTACCTGGCACTGTGGAATATGCAAATAGGAAATCTGCTTCTACTGGGATTTTGTATCTCGGGTTGGCATCTGTTTCCAGAGTGTCATTTGCAGGTCCAGAGTCAGTTTGTATACCTTCATCAAATTCAGAGCCTCTGCATGCCTGAAAGCAGAGAAGACAAACAGAACTTGTCCAATAAGGAGAAAAAAAAGTGTTATACCAATAAGTATTCATCAATATTTTTAATAGATTCAGTTTTAAGCAGTATTTTGCATGTATTAGAAGCAGAAATGCAATTCTGGGGGATACCTAATTGTTCAATGATAAAGTCACTGGTTTAACCATTTTAAAATATACATCCCATACAGTAAAGGGAGGTAAAGGTGTTGAAGCTCAGTTGTTTGTCAAAGCGCCAGGGGAGCATTAGTTTATTCTAACCATGATTACTTTTACTAGTCTAGAGTCATTCTCAGAACTCAATTATTACATAATGCCTTGTGCAGCGGGACTTTTTAATATTTTTCCATTTATTTTTTTTATTCTTAATTTTCTCTTAATCATGGGTTCAGCTAAAGGGCACACTGGGACAACAGTCCAGGTTGTTAAGTTTCAGCTCTTGATCAGTAGTTTGACTGACAGCTCTTGCAAAAGAATAACTGTCTGACTGGCATGTGTAACAGGGTTGGTTGCCTTTATTAGGATAATTTTAAAGGCTATGAAGTAATCATTCCAAACTTATAATTAAAAGAAACACCATTTTAGTAGCATGAAGAGTCTAAAATAGACACAGTTTTCACTTCGAGGTTGAGGATTAATTGATGGAACAGCTTAGGGAAAACCACATCTGCTGCAAGTCCTATACATATATAATAGCATGATAAAAAAGAGACTTCATCCCTGTGGTATGTCAGTTAATAGTTTGAAATAGTGGTCTTCACAAGTTTAACTAATATGCAATTATTATATGATAATTTAAAAATGCAATATAAGTTTTTAGGCTACAGAGGAAGGGAAAAATATTTCTTTAGCAGAATTCAGTAATCTGTAGAGGCAACCATAATTCAAAGAGACATGGACAGTATTACTGCTGTTGATAATCATGTACTGTCCTTAGCTCTCTCTGCACAAGAGGAGTTTATCTTTCTGCTTTGAAGTTCATATATTACCAGGAGAAACCATGTACAAAATTACAGTGATAATGTTCTTTACATCTGTGAAACTTGTATATAAATTACCTTTTAAAAACAAACAATACAAGTCACCCATAGACAACTTCTCTTAGCACATTTTTTTCCCAACACCTCCAGCAACATTCAGTAAATTAACCTACGAGGCTCTTCTAGAGCAGACAACCAACAGAGCATGTTTTCCCCACTGCAGCAGGTAGGATACTATATTTACCTTAGGGCTATTACCTGAATGAAAAATAATTTGGGTTTGCCTATAAGGCTTTTACACTTGTCCCCTCTGAACAGCGCAGTCAAACTCTTGATAGCCATGGGTCCATCTGTGCCATAGATGAGTCCTTCTTCCCCATGGCTCAGAAGGATACAGGCAAAACAAGCGGCATCACTGTGATTCTCCTCAGCAGCTACGAATAAAATACTTCTTAGTCAAAAGGCAGCAACATTTTAAACGACAATTATATTTAGCAAACACATTTTTTTGAGACTAAATATACACTGGGCCTCTACTGGAAGGCACGGGAAGGAGTGGATAAAGACCCAGTTTTTACAATGTGATGAGTACCTTGAACACAAGGATACATCCTTTGCTTGACTCTGAGTCTGGCCCACTGGAATCAACAGGCTGGATTCATTATCTAATATGACAAGGCTCTTCACCTAACACCCAGGACAGGTGATCACAAGAACACTGTGCATTTCTGAATTCATGCTGGAGAAAGAGGTAGGGAATTAAGCCTAATCCCTTCAGAAACCAAATCCTTCTATACAGAAAATTGTATGTACGGGGCTTAAGCAATCTGTTCTACTGTAACCTTCTTTGAGAAGGCAGAAGATTCAGTGACTTCCAGAGGTCTTTTCCACTCTAAATTATTCTATGATTCTAAATTTTTACCTTGCTTCAGTAATTTCTCCATATCATCACGACTTCGGTCATTGTACGTATAAACCTCAAAACCTAAGTTTTTAAAACTCTTAGCCAGATCTCCAGCATCTTTATCAGTGCCATTGCGTGTACCCATTCCTGCCGGAAAACAAAGAATACGGTTGACTGCACGTTACACAACTCGAAATAATTCACGTGTTCAAAGGTAAATTTTTAGGTTTATAATTGGTAAACCTAAACAATGTCATGGTGACACGTTTTTAAAACAATCCTCCAACAGCAAAGAGAACAAATCGTGAGACTTTAAAAATAATGCAATGTTCAATGTAAACACATATCTTATCCTGAAAAATGCTGGCTTGCCTCCAGCACCTTGCAACATAGACCTCTGTGGATTATTCATCTCCTTTGGGTTTTGCAGTGTAACACAGGCATACAGCACCCCATGGAAAAACTGTTGAAAAGAGTCCCTGTGGTACCCAATAAAAAGAACTGATATATAATCTTTGCAGAAAACAAATCCGTGTGTTTGCCAAGTGTATAGGAAAAATCCTATAAAGCTCATTATAACACAAGTATATGTCCACTTTGAAACCATATGTGGTCTGAAAAGTTAAATGCAAGAGTGTGAACAGAGCACAGTTACAGCTATTACCTTTTGTAGCTCATAGCTGTAGCTCAGGGACAGAGAATTTATAACATGGGTTGCAGATGCCAAAGTTCAAATTTTAACAACACAGTCCTAAACTCTGGGATAAAGGTTTAGTTTGAAGTTGGTAGAGCAAGGAGACATGGTCTTTGAAACATATACCTCAAGGAAGTTGAAAAGAGTTACTCTAATGTAAGTTTTAAAGAACAGGAAAAGTTTTAGGAACAACCATTTATCAGAAAGGATAAATACATTCATTAAAATTCCATGTCCTAAAACTAAAATGCATATTGATTATGCTCTCTAATGTGTATCTTCAAAGGAAGAACATTACCTGTTTTGTCCTCAAAATTTTTGTTGTTTATAATAATACATTTACCAACTTTCTTGTAGTCCATATTATACTGGAATGTGGGTGTAACAATTCGGTATTGATTACTGAGGGAGGGCTTTGGCTGCTCTTCTTCTCCATTCTTCTTTTTTCTAGGTGAACCAAATGAAATTATTGTTAGTGACCGGTCACATGCATGGCCTATTTATCGTAATTCAAACCATTCGTGCAGCCCTACCCAATGTTTTTCCTTCTCTAATGTTTGTTTTCTTCCCTCAAGGCATAAAGATCTTGTGATTTCCATGAAGTGATTAGTGTCTGTGGTTGGATTCTGATGAGGTAAAAAAACTCTAGAGTGGACTACAGCCAACACCAGGATACGCAGATCCTGACCCACAGATAAAAAAAATGTCCCAAACACAAAGTCAGACTGGCAATAACCTTTTGCAAACTGTTTCTAGACATATTTTACTTTTATTATAAGTAATTAATGACAAACAGATTTCCCGTACTAACTATTCCAAGCACATAAAGACATGCTGTTTACTCAAAGGTATGGTAAGATTTGTTTAGTCAGTCACCATCATCCCTGAATTCTCTGAAAATTAAGACCAAGCAGTAGGTAGTTTCTCCTGATAAAGGCTACAAATGTGAGCAAGTCATGTGTTAATTTAGTTTGCCAAATAGCATTCTGAACTCATGCAAAAGCTATGCACATTTCAATGTAATCATGAATACCTGAAATTCACTTCAAATAAAACCCATGAAAAACCAGCCCAAACCAAAATGAATTATATTAATTGGTTATATTAATAAATATTCTCTGGTTATATGACTGTGTACTGACTTTTCTGCTGTGTATGGGAGTCTTAAGATTGTATTAGAAAGAGATGGAAAGGGATAGCACAAACATTAGTCACCAATTTATTCTAAATGAAGTAATAAAACTAGATAAATGACAGCCAGCATGCATGCCTGATGTATAAGCATGAGGAACTCATCAGTACTTGCTTTGAGAAGTGGACTTCTGGTCCAGTCAGGTGGCTTCAGTTGTCGGTAAGATCTCCTCAAGCAGAACTGAAGCCAGTGAGAGTCTATAAAGGGTCTGATTCAACCTCAGAATTATAAGCAAGCTTTGGAGCAAGCCCAGTTAGAAAGAATGCTCAGAAAAGGGCAGGAGAAGTTACTGGCATCTCTCTTATTTGGTCCAGTATCCTGCTTTCAGTAGTATTTATTGCTGATGTCTGAGGAAAATACGACCTACTTTCACAGCACAAAGAACTGTATAATACAGTTGGTTTTAACAAAATTAGATTTTTTCCATAATTTCAATTAATTTAGACACTTTCACTCTTCTAACTCTGACATCTTTCTAAAGAATTACTAAGTTCTTTGCTTCAATAACAGCATAGAGACATGAGATTGTTGTGAACCAATTAAATGTTGATTAGGTAATCTATTTTCTTACCTGCCTGATTTAACAATGGTTGTCTTTTAGCTTTAATTGTATTTTTTTATTACTAATGGACAAGACTAATTGGAATCTATAATAATCCTTCTTTAAATGATTCATCATGTATAAATGGTACTGCAATTCAATTTTAAAACAGCTTCTTCTTATCTCTGAGTGTTGTCATGTTCTGTTATACAGGGCCAAATTAAATAGCTGCACCTGGCACTCTCTTTACATGTGACCATCCTAATATCATCTCCTCTTTTAGACTTCTCTGAGAGACTACAAAACAAGACATTGAATCATATCTACTTGAAGATTTTGTTTGATACTCTGGAAACACATGTTTTTTTCTTACAAAATGCAAGTATCGGTATTCTCCTTGCATACTGCTTCTTGAGCACTCTGGGAGTAATAATTAAGTATGCTTTGCCTCAAGAAAAGATTTTAACCATTTTCAAGAACTACTCAGAGCTGTATGATGCTAGTATTACATCTGGCTTTCAAAGAGATCTTGGATTCTTATTTTAACGTAAAATTCCCCCAGCCCTTCATCATTAGACAGCACTCTGGCAAAGAGAGAAACAGAAATTTCAAAACAACAAATAAGCACTCAGGTCAATAAAGAGGCATTTCCTCAGTCCACAAATTCAAGTTTCTACAGATTTATCTGGCTTCATTGATTTCCTGAAAAAGCTGTATGACTAACAGTGGCTGTAAAAACACAATAGGATATTTTCAAGGGGATTGTAGACACATTTCTGTTTATGTCCAACTCATGAACAGCTGTGAACACTCGGGACAGATCCACATGAGCAGTATGGCATCATGTTTGCACTGTCTGCTGTCCTAAAATGCTGGAAGTAATCTAATTCTAGTCCAGAAATCAGGCAGCCACATTACCCCACAAAAAGCCTCACTGAAAATAGCTGCTGGGGTTGAGTGGCGTAATAACACAGTCACACAACTTCTCTGAAACCACTTTACTTCTGAGTTCAATAGTTTGCACTCATTCATGCAGAAATACTCGTGAGTTTAAGGGATGTAGCTACTATTGCAGGTATTCTCAAAGGCACGCCAGAGGCTCTGTGATGGTCAGTGTCAAATGTCACAGACAAGCCTTGGCAGCACAGTAGTGCACACAACTATAATTTCCCCATTCCTTTACAGAGGTTTCTTGAGGCTTTGTTCTAATGATTCCTCCCAAGCTGAACAGGTTAATGAGATACTAAAAAACCACAGCATGCTTTGTAGGGTTATGCCTATCATTTCTTTACTGGCAGACAACAAAAAGTTCCAGAAATCTTTTGGTATCAGTCCAAACTGAATGAATAAGGAAGCAAAGGTTGCGGAGTGTACTTATCCTGGGCCTCCAGTCCAGACAGAAATTCTTTTTTGAAGATTCTGTTTCCTGTGCCAACATAATGCAATATGGGAATTGCCTGACTGGAATAAACTGACTGTATAATGTCCACCTCTTCAGTTTCAATAAGCTAAATCAGACCTTGTAAATAATGAGTCCTTAAGGGAAATGCTCTGTCAGTGACAGGCTGGCTTATGACTGAAAGCCTAAAGCTTTATTTTCTTAACTTTGAACTAGACACCTGTAAATATAAATGTTTACTGCTGTTGTTTTTACTAAGCTTTCTAATCACTGTATTTTCTGAAAGGGTTTCCATAAGTTAGTTATGTGCTGTTATTAAATGTCTTAAACTACGTGCCCTCAGTTTTATTTCATTCTGCTTCTCTGACATCCAGTGTCTTTTATTTCCCTCTTTTGGGAAATAAAAATTTGAATTTCATGACTGTTAACTCATTCTTCAGCTCCTAATTACAACTGTGCCATAACTCCTCACTCCACTAGTGGTCACTGATTTCCCTTAGACAGAAATATTTTTCCTATCAGTGCTCTCACATATTTCATGTCCTCCCCCTTCGGTCAAGAGTTCAGCAAAAGTGAAACTCCACTCTGGCACTCTCATAGAGCTTGCACATTTTCACCCTTACAGTGTGTATAATTCCAGGCCTTAGGCTTGACAACAGTATGTCTGGGAATGTGATTTCATCAAGTCTAGACTCAATCAGTGTCAACCCTATGAAAATTATTATCATCAACTTCTCACTTTCCAAATATAAACCTAAAGTTATCCATACCATTTATCATTTTGTTGTTGAACTTTTAAATAGTAACAGTCAAATTTCTTATCACCATGAGTGGCTAAAATTCTGTCACAGTCCATGGAGATATATCACTTGCACCTGTAGTGGACTTGATTGTCTACAGGACTGCTATCTATCACAACAAATTTTCATTTTTCTTATACTTTGAGTAAATTATGATTTCATTATGATTCAAACTTTAAGGATAAAAATACCACTAATAACATTTAACTACATCTAAATATTATCTAGAAAAAATAAAACAAAATAAAGCAGTGTGTCTTAGCAGATGAGATTTCCTCTCCTTTGGCTTCCTTTCTACTGACACCTTCCTGCAATTCTGGTTTGCTGTAACTACATGGACTCCCCTTGGAAGAATACCAGCATAATGTAGGGAAAGTTCTCAAGAGAAGAGTGGAAAAAAGGGAAAAATTAGGAAAAGAGTGCAATCTCTAGGGTAGATACTGCTACATCAATTCATTCAATTAACCTCAACATTAACAATAATTAAAAAGAGGATGATAATAAATGACAGACAATAGAGCTCTGTGACAGCACACAGAAGAAACAGCTCTCCCTGAAAATAAACAGACACTTAAATAGTCTTTCAGGTAGAGGATTAGATGAATAAAGACAAATTTTACAATCATTACTGCCCAATCACAGAATGGGAGGACTTTCCTCTTTGTTTGGTTTTTTTTCTGTTTGTTTGGTTTTCTAAGAGGAAGTTAATGTCTCAATCAAAGTGAACTCTAAAAATGATTTTGCAGATGGATACCCAGGCTTCGAAACTCTTATCTCCCAGCAAAGTTAGGGACTTTTGTTGCTGTACTGAAAAATGTAAGCAGATAACAAAAATTCTACAGTTATGACACTATTCAGTTTAAGGAAGTTGACGTTCAGAGATGGGTGGAAAAGGCTATACTGATTCCATTCATTTTTATTTCAAGTGCACAGACACAAAAGAACTCTGTCTTACTCTGCTCTATGCAGTTCAGTAAATTTGAGTTTTATTTGATAAGGAATATCTCAGAACATTATGATAGTTTTTACTCTGTCCTTAATACAATGTGCAATCATATATAATTTTTGAATGACTATTTTAAAAAGAAAATTTGCCTTTAAAAATATGGTGTCTCTGAAAACTCACTATTTCAGGATCCCTTCTAGAGTCCAAATGCTTTTTGGCATTGGAGAATAGTTCTATTCCAGTTTCTGTCACACTGCCAGCCCGTCTGTTGAGTCCAGGTAAGATTACAGCAGTGGTACAGTGACAAAGTGCACAGGACAAATATTCTCAGGTAATCCATCAACATCCACCAGGACTTTCATACACTTCTTGTTGTGAGATGCAAGGCATCTTAAAACTGCAATGCTCTTTTTTCTGTTACAAACAACTGAGACGTTTCTCTTGTGATTTTTACATTTGGGGACCTCTTGATAGGCTTCATTTAAATAAATTCCTCATTAAGCTACAATATTGTGGAGTAAGTGTATGGGACAATACATTAGTTTTAAGATCTCTGAAGAAACTTACATAGCCTGTATTGCTGATTTATTTTTATGCAGTTTGTGTGGCTCTAAGCTGCTTTTTCTGCCTAAAAAACCCCCACTCCTTCCAGTATAAATTATGTTAGTGACTACTGTTCATCATAAGCGCTGTTTGCTGGGGAAAAATCCTGGATTGGACTTATTTACTTAAATAGATAGTTAAAGGATAGACAGAAAACAATGAAAATGCAAAGAGGAATGTGTTTGAATTCACAAATTTAAAATTCACCAATTTAAAGCTATTCTTCAAAAAAGTAAACAGAATTCATAAATCAGACAAATATTTTCAATATTTCAATATATTCAATATTTTGTTCTATGTTTCTATCTTAGCCTCAATAACTATTTGTCTATTTGTATATCTGATACTTTCGCATAATCACACATTAGTATGTCTTACTTCTAGATAACCTTCTCTCCAAACCATCAGCTTTAACATTTTTATCCAGATTTAATACTTTTATGCAGTCTAATTTCACTGTATTTAGTACACCCCTAATTACTCTGCACTCTCCCCTCCTTGATTTTCTTTTTAATCTTGAAACCTATTGGCAATAACAAACAAAAGACACTTGTTAAACTTGACTAGAGCTTTTTAGATCTTAAGTTCTTTAAGGCAGACTCTTTGTTCTTTGTCAGATCCGTTTTGGTAGTGTCATGTAGATTTAGAGCTGCAAGCAAATAATAGATTACCCTGTTGCCTTTTCCTATTAATATTGCATCAGGTTGGCAGCAGCAACATTTCTGGACAAGAAGAATGTGTCACTACTTGAATTGTCTTTTATAAACATGAATATTCCTTTGCTATTGAAAACCAGAAGGCATAAATTATATGGTATAAAGACTAAATCACAAGGTCTAGACTAAATACCAAAACTGCATTACAGTGCATTTGAAGGTGTGATCCTGGGTCGCACACTGAGAAGGCAACATGCTGGAACAGTAAAGGAAGCCTATGGCAAACTCTGATGAGCCACTGCAAAAGACACTGGCATTTCAGAGACCTCAATTCTGTTTCCAGTCTGTCACATGCTATGGTCTCACAAACCTTTTCTCCTGAATATACTCATATGACAGGTGCAATTTTCATCTCTTTTCAGACAGATAACACTTTAACACAGACTCTTTTGAAAAACAGCTCAATAGCTGAAACAAAAGTCTCCTGAGGAAAAAGAGACAACACACTATATAGAAAGAAGTTCAAGTAAGTATTGCATACTTTCAGTTTCCCTACTGAAAGCTATTAGCAAGTGAATACTGAATTTGATAGATGAGCGCCAACAAAATAATCAGTCCTTAGAAGGCTTTTTCTAAAATATATTCCAGATAGATGTCAAAAGAAAATTTTAAAAATTTCTAATATTAAATCAATGTCATTATTTCAGTGCAACAGAAAGACTCCATTTAGAAGAGAGAAGAAAAGTGGTTGTACAAAACTGCACATAAAAGCTCCTCAATAACATCTAAACATTAGTTCACCTAGTTTTGCATACTATGGCAAGCAGATGTCTCACTCAAAAGGCATGAAAACTGACAGCTGTGATTTAGAATAGCACATAAATGTAAACAGCACAATACAACACACATAGAGAATATTAAAACAAAAAAAACAGTCGAGTGATCCTAGATTTCTGTTCCCTCTCTTGGTCTTGTTTTGCCTGTTAAAAAAATTTAAAATTACAGTGAAACATACTAAACTGATAATACTGGAGTCTGAAGTTCATATTTATCAATGACATACAAAGTCTGTGCAGTCCTTGCATATTTTTATGCTATTCTGGTGAAATTCCTAAACTTTGAAAGTTAGTTTTGGGAAGGGGCAGAATAAAGGGAAATGGCCAGTGTGCTTACTGGAACACCACAGTGATGAGCACACTCCACTTTCCTCTTGGGAACAGGCCTACTAAAAGCAACAGGACTAGTCAGGCAATAAAACAATGACCATCTGTAAATGTTATCAAAAACAGGGCCATAAGAATTATTTACCCTTCAGTTTCTTTTTGAAAAGCCTTTTGCTTGAATGAACCTGAAGCTAGGAAGCTGCTAGGGCAGCACCGCTTGTTCCTTTGGAAACCCATGTCCTAGGCTCTTCTAATAATTGTAAACACAGTAATTTTGAACAGAATATATTGCTGTAGCAGTCTTGAAAGAAAGGAGTTAGTTAAACTACAAGATTATTTCCTTGAACTTATAATAATAATAATAGAGATAATAATAGAGATGGGATGGACTTAAACTATCATTAAAAAATTCTTTGCCCAAGACTGCACTGAGTTCATTTGTCCAGTAAAACCACATCATACTAAAAACCTACTTTTGTTCTTGTTATGACTTATGTAGCAGTACTGTTACAGATTTCACAAAAAAATTGCAAAATAAAACATTTTAATTTATTTAAAGAAATCCTTGTATTTCCCTTAGTTTCCTGTAGCATGCTATATCACCTCCAACAGCAGAACGCAAAATAAAATATATTTATTATGGCTATATGCTTGCTTTGCTTTGCCCAATGAACTTTGTTAAAAGTATCAAACAAACCAAAATGTTCAACAAGGGGGATATGTTCTGTTATCCACTAAGACTCAACTGATTGTGCTCTGGATGGAGAACTGAGTGTAAATTGTGCTTCTACGGTTGAGTACCATTGGGAAAGTAACTCCATATCTCTGGGTCTTAGTTTTCCCATTACAAAATGAAGCCTAAAAAAACTTATTTTATAAAGCAATAGAAGATAGTATGGTTTTTTCCCATGGGGATAATAGTGGTCAATATTTTCCTGGAAGGAGTGGCTGGTACCCCAGAGAGCTGTGCAGCTGTTAAGAAGGACCTTGACAGGCTGAAAAGATGGGCAGAGAAGAACTGTATGAAATTGAAAATAAGAGTCCAGCACCTGGGGAAGAATAACCTCATGGACCACCACAGGCTGGGGGTGACCTGAAAGGACCTGGGGTTCCTGGTGGACAACAAGCTGTCCCTGAGCCAGCAGTGTGCCCCTGTGGCCAAGAAGGCCAATGGTGTCCTGGGATGCAATAGGAAGAACATTGCCAGCAGGTCAGAGAGGTGATCCTGTCCCCTCTACTCAGCCCTAGTGAGGCCATATCTGGAGTGCTGTGTCCAGTTCTGTGTTCCTCAGCACAGGAGAGACATGGAGCTACTGAAGCAGGTCCAGTGGAATGTGGCAAAGATGATTAAGGGACTGGATGATCTCTCTTATGAGGAAAGGCTGGGAAAGTTGGGCCTGTTCAGCTTCAAGAAGAGACGACGTAGAGGGGACATCAACAACATCTGTCAGTATCTGCAGGGAGGGGTCAGAGGATGGACCAGGCTCTGCACAGTGGTGGCCAGCAGTAGGACAGGAAGCAACAAGCAGAAAGTGATGCACAGGAAGTTCCACTTGAATAGGAGGAAGAATTTTACTGTGTGGGTGACTGTGCACCAGAACAGGTTATCCAGAGAGGTTTTGGAGTCTCCCTCTCTGGGGATATTCAAGAACTATCTGGACACAGTCCTGTGCAACGTGCTCTAGGATAACTCTGCTTGAGCAGAGAGGTTGGACCAGATGCCCCACTGTGGTCCCTTACAATCTTACCCATTCTGTGATTCTGTACAGTAAACTAGAGAATAAATTTAAACCCCACTATTTTGTACACCTGTACAATGTTTATGTCCAGTGTTTGAGTTAGCTTACTGACACATGCCTCCTGGAAAAAAAAAATCTGTGAAACAAAGGCATTCTTATTGTCCACTGTGGAGATTTACAGTGGATCTCAGTCCAGAAACAAACTCCTGTCTTTGATTCTTACACATTAACTTCCCTGAAGAGAGAAAACTGCTAGTACCTCCACATGATTATTTAACATCAGCTGCAAGAATGACAGGGCAGCAGTTCACAGAATATGGCATTCCCCCAAAGTATCTTACAGCTCCAAAGGTCTCTGGGACCTTGGCTTAACAGGCAAGCTACCACAGCTCATCAGCTGAACTACAGCAATGGGTATTTGTACATTCCTTTGAAAGCACAATCCGAAGTGTATTAGCTTGTATCACAACAAGGCCTCCCCTATCACAAAGACATACAACTGCAACAGTCTCAGCTGTGAACAAAACCAATTAGTGAGCTGCAGTAATAGTGCTGATTGTAGTAACTGACTCACCTGAGTGTGAGCACACTTTTCATTTGATCCCTTGCAAAGCAAGCCACAAACAAAAATTCACTAGTTTCTACACCCCTGCAGCTTCTGTTTAATATGCAGAATATCTTTTAGATTTATACTTAATTTTTTTTGAAAAAGATCTATTTATGGATTAATTTATGAATAATTTGCTTAGAAAAAGGGCCTCCTATCTTCTGATCTTCCATCACTTATATCTTCATATAGCACACTATATATTTGTATAGTACAAGCAAATTATCTTTCAACTTTAGTTAGAGGAACTAAATACATTTTAAATCCCTCATTATAAGACATTTTTCAGACTCTCTTGTAGCTTTTTTGTCCCATTTTAGTTTCAGACCCATCTCCACTTAGGAGGGAGAACCTTCTCTAAGAACCTGGAAAACAGAGAAACTAAGTCCAGGACAACTGAAAATTCATTGTGTAATGAAAAGAGTTGAGCTGTTTGAAAGAACAAGGCTCAAACCACAACTTCTGGTATACTTTGTAAACATCTTTCGGAGTTCTGATAGTTACATCTAAATATGTCTTCCTCTCCTTTTAATTATGTGCCAGTGATGGCCTTAATATAATTCAAATCAAAACCATGGCTGCAATTTTATTTATTATATACAAATGAAGCAGACTAAGTTCACTGGGACTAAGCCACCTGCACTTTGTACAAAAGGTTTCAACACAGACTTATGTCTAATATTGTCCACACTTCACAACAACCAAAAAGACACAAAAGTTAAAAAAAAAAAAAGGTAGCAGAGCCCTAGTCTTTGTGCACTTAATATTTTAAGTATTGCTTACAACCTACATGTCAATTTTGTGGTGTAATGCCTGCAAAACAGAGTAAGTTCTAAACTCTCAATCATCACTTTGTAATCCAGATTCAGCTTCCCAATTAGCTGCACGGTATCTACTGTGTAGGCCTCACAATATTGTATCCAACATAATAGTCAAATAACATTCAAAAGATAATTTTTTACAAATAAAGAATTTTGCTTGCTGAAAGGCTTTCTGCTGATTTCTAGAAAACCTGCACGTACATGGGTGTTCTGGAAACTGAAATCTTGCATGTTCATATCCTAGGCAATATAATGTACACAGGCAACTGACAACTATATGCAAAAAAAAAGAAGCTTCTCTTACCTATCATAGGTACTAAGAGCAGTTAACAGGTATATATGCACTGCTTGGAAAATGACTCAAAATAAACCAACCTCTTCAAATGCTCTTTCTCAGAGAACACTCTGGAAAGGATTATCAATTGCAAAATGCCAGTGGGGTTACAATTAGCTTGCTGTAAGCACTGAAACTGAACTCTTTTTGAGTACCAATTCATGAGATTTCCAAACAGGTGGCAGAGAAGGAAGGAGACGAATAACACTCTACAGTACCTTGGCTCATCATCAAATGGTACTCCACACTGCATCTGAAAACAGCTTCAGCTTGTCCTCAAGAGGAAGTCTAATGTTCTTTGCTAATGCTAGGAGCCCACCATGCTCAGGGTTACATTGCAGAGTGAAACAGGGTGCTCTGTGTGCTCAGGCCCAAGGATTCGCATGTGTCAGCAGTGGGTCACGCTGGACTGTTCTGTGGGGCTATTCAAACCCCCGGAGCCATCACCCTGCAGGCTGAGGTCATGCAGGCCTGAGCTACCTTTGCTGACAAGTGGAAAACACGCTCCCATCGCCCTGATTCTATCACTGCTCCTAAATAAGAGTAGAGAAAAATAGAGCAGATTTTGAGATGGAGGTGGGACAGCAGACTTCCCTTTGTGATATGTCCTTCTTCCTTTTGATCCACCATTACTACAATATTTACTCAATGAGTATTTCTAAGAAAACAATGCAAATTAACTTGCATAGTTTACAAAACCTCTATGTACTTTAATTCATAGAACTACTTCCTAAATATTTACCCTTAAACAGTTTTGGTTTATTATAAATTTGGCTTAAATTTGTTTGGATTGCTTTGAAAGCTTAAACATGACACCACATAATAGCTGTCCTCCAAATGTTGTACAATACAGCCCAGAGTTTGCTGCACTGAAGGAAATAAATTACTACACTAAAAAGTAATTTGGGTACTTGACTGTGATTGCTGCAGATACTGTTCCTGGATAACCCAGTGTTTGCTGTTCTTAACAATATAAAATCTCTAAGGAGCCTAGAAACAAATGTTGACTGTGGATTAATGAGTTCTGTAATTTAGACTAGATACTATTTCAAGGTACTTGGGCATTTCCTATATGGTGCATCCAGTAAGTGTCTGAGGGAAAGTACAAGTACCAACCACAATATCCACTTGTTAAATACTCCCACAGTGTTCCCAGAAGTCGAATGCCAGATCTAACAAACATTGCGTTAACAAAAATAAAAAAAACCCTTTTGACTTTGAAGAGAGTAAGAAAAATGAAACATCTCTGTTGTTCCATGTTACAATCTCTTTACTGTCTTTGTAAGAACAGGCTATAGATTACTTCTGAAATTTTATGTTCAGTGCTTTGGGGTGAACATAAAATACAGATATTTAGCTTTTGCTAAGCAGAACCAACATACTCCAAACAAAATTAAAATTACATTATGATAGATTTTGGAGTTATGACAAATAAAAGGAAAGATCATCACCCTTTTACAGGACAGACTAAGGCACAGAGTGATTTGCTTAGAGACATAAAGGAATCATGAGGCTGAAACAGGTCAGTTCAGATATGTGAGTTGCAGCCCAGAGCATAACTTCAGATAATGATTCGTCAGCTGTTATTTGTTTCAAAGTAACTTGCTATTTTTAGTCTGTCTAAGGATAAAAGAGATACTTTTCTAAGCAATAATTGAGAGGTCTGTAATATTCTGACACCAAAAAACCCATAACAGAACTGCATTTTTAATTTTAAAATTGTGAAAGTTACAATAAAAAAGATGAACTATGATTCAAGGAATCATCTGTATTTGAACACACTAATTTTAAGGCAGGAACAGTTGATATTCACACAGTGGAGGCCAATACAGTTTCTTTGTAAACAGACATTACTAGCAGTAGCACTTTTTCTACAAAACAAGTAATTAATTTATAAGATCAGTGTGTTGGGTTTATTTCTCATTACCCTACTCTGATTTGATTGGTAATAAATTAAACTAATTTCCCAAGTCAAGTCTGTTTTGCCCAAGATAGTAATTGCTGAGTGGTCTCTCCTTGTCTTTATTTTGACCCATGAGTCTTTTACTGTATTTTCTCTCCCCTGTTCAACTGAGATGGGGAGTGATGAAGTGGCTTTGGTGGGTACCTGGTGTCAAGTTAGGACAAACACACCACAGATCAGGCCCACAGTTTTGAAACGGTCTAAAAAATAAAAAATGGACAACTCTGGAAAACATATGCATCTGCAGCACTCTGAAACTGTTCTTTGTAAAGTTCTACCTGCAAAGCAGTTTCTTTTACAAATCATATAAAAATAAGCTGTTAGCAAACAAAAGTGGATGAAAAATAGCTCCCTAAAAGAGCAAGGAACAACAGAAGAGCACAGCTGAAACGAAGACAACTTTCCACACCTGTTACAACTCCAAAGCTGAGGTTCAGCTGACATCGAATCTCAAAAATGAATATTTATTCTTTGACGGATGAGGCTATTTATTTTGGGGAAATATGGCTATACTGAGAGAAGGGCCAAGAAGCTAAAATAGACAGCTTCAGTAACATCTGTGCTTCCCCACTTGGATGCACTGTGACCCAAATAAACATTGGACACATGAAGAGAAAACTTATATATCCATGAATTGTTTTCATCTAAATAGTAGTTTAGAAACGTGGTAGATATCATAACAATACAAAGATCACAAGCATTGAACTGTAGAAGGCAAGATGCACACTGACATTTCCAGGAGACTTTCAAGTTAAGCAAAACGAAAAGGCTGCAGTGTTAAACAGCTGAAGCGCTTTTGGTGACTATAAGGCTGTGTAAAAAGCCTCTCAAAATCCTCAGTGGGATTTTCTTACAGTATTTCACATGCCTCCATTAAGGGCATTACAAAATCTCACAGTTTCAGCTGTAACCAAATAAGTTACAATTCAGAGTTCTAAAATATATATCTAGATTATGTTTTCTGTTTCCAGGTGAGAAGGGGAATATTGATTGTAATACAAGACAGTAGGGCTAGAGCAGGTAAAAGTAACCAGAGGACAAATGGTTCTATACAATTAAATTAGAATAAAATTGGTACCTTGATACTACTCACAATCACCCTCTTCTATGCTATGTTTTGTCAATGAAGCCCATGAACAGTCAGGATTATTGACAGTGCAAGTTCAAGTCTAACGAGCCTCAGGAACTTTCAGATGCATCTTTTTTTTTTAAAAAACCAACTTTGATTAGGATTAAGAGAAACCTTAGCTCTACTTAATACAGTGGAACTGCAATTTTATTCCATTTCATGTTACATTATGTTTCCTGGATGCTAAAGTAAGTTTGCTGCTATCAATCTCCCCAAGAGTGTTGCCCAATAAAACTCAAATGATACTAAATGGAAGATATTAAATTACCCTGTGAAGAAGTGAGACTATTTGTAAAGCCTTGAAAGTGTGACAGGAGCACACACAGCATAGAAAACAAAAATTTCTATGGGAACAATTCTAATAGTTTCTAACTATTACATAAAAACAGATACAGTTTTGAAATTCTCAGCTTAATCTTTGTTTAACTGTGTTTTAAACTTTCGTTGTGCACAGACTTGCCAGAGTGTATCCTGCTATTTCTGCTTTCTGAAACAACTTTTTGCTCAACTGCAAGGCATCCTTATTTTTGTTCGCTCTTCGCAGCAAAGAAAATTGATACCCTCCTGCCATCTAGTGGCCAAAGAAACCCGGCACCAAACACTGCTGGTAGATGTTAATCCAAAACTTTTTCCAGCTCTTTTCCCCCACCAAACAGTTTTTCCTCTGCAATATTAATTAAGTAATAGCACTTTTTCAAAGAGAAGGAAATACATACATACAACAAAACTGTTGAGCAGCCAGAAGAACTTGCCTCCCCTGGCATGTTCTGGCCTCTGTGGTAAAGGAGGCTCACAGACTCCTCAGAAAGACATGCTGTAGTGAGAGTAAGATTTTAATTCAATTCTATTTACTGCTCTTGCAAGATGGATCTCCAGTCACAGCCAGAGAGTGACAAATTGAAGCTGTGAAGCTACTGGAAACAGCTGGTCTTTCTGCACAGCTTTAAATTCAGTTTCTCACCACTCTGTTCTCTCAAATTAAAATTGATGTGCTTATTTAACAACATAAGTTACTTGTTTTCTTATTGGACTTATATATTTTAATCAATACAAATGTAATGCAATGCAGAATTTCATTGAAAGTACTGCACAGCTGGTAAATAATGGGTTGCTAAAACAAAAATAAGGGACAACAAAATTGTAGTCCCTCTAAGCCTTTCTAGACATTTTATTTTACAGGTTCATGTTGCCAAAATGAAGCTTTGGCAATCAAGACACAGAGACACATTGCTTCAAGTAAAAGTACATCTATCCTACTATCTGGTACTGATTAGTAAAGAGTTTAAAGAAAGAAAAGAAGTTGAGTATAGAACCTATTCTGACAGAAACCTGATTTAGGAACATCTTGCACCAAAGATTTTAACATTGATATTCCCACTGGATTTTTCTTCCACAAATACATCTAATCTCTTCTGAACTTATCTAAATTCTTGACATGTGCGTATCCCATGACTTTAAGTCAATGGCATTCTGCACTATGTGAAAATCACATCTTACCAGTTGTTTTAACCCTATTGCATGAACTGTTGATTGAATGACCCCTAGATTTCCTGTGAGGCACAAAGAATGATCATTCTCTCTTCACTTTCTCCTTCATTACAGTCACAATTTTAGATCATATCCCATCTTCCTTTATCCTCCCACATGGTTCTCCTATCTTTCAAAGAGCTTTAGCTTTTATAAGACAAAGACCTTGTCACTGTGCTTGGATTTTTAAGACCTTCATTGTCAAGCACCTCATTACTCTTTAGGCAATCATCACCTTCAAGAAACTGATAGATTTCTCATTTTTTCCTACAAAATCCAAGTTGAAACTTCTCAATCACCTCATACTTAATCTGAGCAATTTTTTACTTCTGAACAAAAATGTTTCAAATTGTATCTTCAAGGAGTTCCCAAAAGATGAATGCCTCAAACTGATGAATAGCCAAATTATTTGAAAAATTTCTTATAGAAATAAAAGAGAGAAATGCTGATTATTGCCTTTGGGAATTATTAACTTTGAGTTGCATAATTTAATAATAGTATTAGTATATCGCCTCTTATAAAGAAGACCAATTCAAATATTAAAACACACATTTCATAATGTTTAAAAGAAACCTTTGAAAAATCTTTGGTAAGATATAGAAACAAATGTTACATTTATTTATTTTTTTAAATTAATAAGACATACACATCATGAAACATATTTGAAGGATAACAAGATGAGACAGAGAAAGTACAGAGATTTTCTTAACAGCACATGAAAAGTCTTCCAAGACTAAAGCATCTTCACTTCTCTCACAGATTTGCTACCCCTACTAAACTCATAAACAGCAAAAATAAAAGTATATTCTCCATGTACTTTCTCTGAATTACACCGTTCACTTGAATGTAAGCGTCCAACAGTAAAAAAAAATCGAAACCTTTCTGTAAATACATTAGCCTTTGCATTAAACAGCTCTTACAAAATCTCACTAAATCCAATGTGAAGTAGCCTTTTGCTTACACTCAATAGTATTTATAAACTTCGCATGCTCATTTCTCATCTTTTGCATTTTCAGTCACATCGATCTCATGTTTTCAGGACTACATCAAGCAGTAAATAGTTCTTGCTTCCTATTGATTTAATTAAAGCCTATGCTTCAGTGAGACTACTATGCTTTAGAATGAAAGGCTTTTCATGTATTCTGTAAGGAGTTACATCTCTAGACTTGGTGAGGCTTCTTTGTGCTACAACCTAGATGGCACATCCAGGCTTTAAACTAACTTAAATAGTCAGCAGGGGATTTCAGTGATGCTGCAGGTTAGCTGAGCTGAATGCAGTAAAATTAATGGCATATTTAATTCCCAGCTCCACCAAAGGGTGATGTTTAAGATCAAGGATTATAATTGATGCTAAATGAACTTAGTGGTCTCTTGACTGCCAAATAAAACTTATGGGAGATATTATAGGTCTTCCTACAGAGAGATACTATAGAGAAATGCTTTAAGGTACAGACCAGATACATTAAACTCATACATCATAAACCTTCTCCCTATCCAGACCATCTATGACATTGTGGACATGGTAAACTGAACACCAAATCCATCCTTTTTATGTTCCTATGGTTAGAAGGGTAGCATGACAGCTGATACAACAACAAGAACAGGAATAAAAGCAGTAACTTACTTTCCAAAAAGTGAGAATCTGCTACTTCTGTCTGGCCTTGCATCAACTACATCTTCACCTCCCTCCTGATTAAAGTGGTCACTGTGCTGATCTTCTGACATCTACAAATAAAAATGCAAGAATGTAATGTTTCTCAGTGAAATACTTCTATAAATCAAACCATTAAACCAGACACATGTGAGGTCGTTAGTTATATACTTTAAAATATTCCATCAAGTAAGAGTGTCTACAGACTTTTGGCCCTGAATTGAGATGGCATTGCACATGGTCAGCCGTTTGCATTGCTTTGTGGCAGTTACTAGAAGAACACGTCAAATACCACTCTCAAAAATGCAGATTAGAGCAGAGCTAAAATTAATTTTATGGTGAAAGATCACAGAATCATAGAATAGAATCATAGAATAAAATCACAGAATATTCTGAGTTGGAAGGGACACACTAGGATCATCAAAGTCCAGCTCCTGGCTCTGCACAGGACAGTCCCAACAATCACACCATGTGCCTCAGAGCATTGACAAAATCTTATGAGTAATTCCCAGATAAATTTTCATGGTCTGAAAAGAAGTAATTGGGATAAAAGCAAGGGCAACTAACATCAAAATATTTGTATTTGCAATTCTATCCAGGACTAAATCACCCAGAGAGCTCTGGTGTTTTCATTTACATATACAGTCAAATGTGCGTGTAAGCGAAAAAAACCCTGTGTTATCTTCCATAGATGGTTTTAATTTAATATAGATCATTACGCCGGCAGAAAACTACAAGAAGGAGTAATTTTTCTGGTAGCACAGTGCTCTGCACCAGCTCAGCGCAGGTAGAGAAGTGCAGGGCAGCTGGGAACGCAGGATTCCCAACTTCACTCCCAGCAGGATGCGCTGAGCCATCTTGTCCAACTCGGGCTCCAGATTCTCATAAGGAAAAGCAAGAGTGATTCCTACCCCTTCTCCATATTTAGGCTGAATAAACTTGCTTTTATCATCCATTTACTGAGACGACCACAAGTTTAAAGCCACCTTGAAACCCACCCCGGAGACTTTGCAGCAGCAGCTCAGGGGTCACCAGTGACTCCATGGCTGCCAGCACCTCTCCGGCCGGGTGGCTGAGGTTTAGGAGCACTCTAAGAGTAACTCCAGCTCCCAAAAGGTGGGGATCTAGAATCGGCTTTGACCAACAAATACGCTTTTTAATCACCTCGTTAAAAAGCAGGAAGCGAGGAGCGCGCAGGCCGCGGGTGGGGCAGTGCGGAGGAGAAGCGTGGGGGCTGCCCCGGGCAAGCAGATCCACGGCCAGGAATGCGAGTGGGAAGCCAGCGCCGGGACGGAGGTGCAGGGGGAGCGATGGAGGGGCCGCGACTGGGAGGGTGTCGGGGCCGGGTCTTGCCTTGGCGATGGGGTCCGGCGAGGAAGGACCAGGAGCGAAAGCGAAACCTAAAGCGAAACCTAAAGCGAGAGCGGCGGGTGGTGCCCCCGGGACGGCACCGGGGCGGGGCGACCTCCGGCGGCCTGTCCCTACCTCTGTCTCTGTCCCTGTCACTTTCCCTGTCTCTGTCACTATCCCCATCCCTGTCCCTGTCCCTGTCCGTTCCCCGTGGCAGAGGGTCTCGGGCGCATCCCCCGGGCCGTCCTCGCTTCCCAGGTAATGACGGCTACATCACAGCGAAACCGAAATTACCACTTCTTTAATAACTATGCCCCGACACACCCCCGAGAAAGAAGAGCCTTAAGTTTCATGGTGACACGAGATTGTCTAGATCTAAGGAAATTTTATCCCCTTGTATAAACTTCAGTGGCATTTCCCCATCTTCCCAATTATTCTGTGTGTTGCATCTCTGCTAATTATGATATCCTACTGTGTAGCTGTTGCATCAGGCCCAGCAGTCCAGTACATGGACTGAAGACTGGCACAGTCTTGCTAATTACTCCTGGATGTAGGCTCCGATCCTACAAAATCATACACCTACCCAGCAGTGTGTGGCGTTTAACATTCACTACCTGAAGAGATTTACATCAAAGAGACATTTTTCAGCGTAACTGCTTCATAATTGGCACAAAACACAGGCATGGTAACAAACAACCTTTTTCTTCACAACAGGTCACTGCTTCGATGTGGTGGAGGAGCGTCTGAGCAGCACAGGGCTCTTGCCGTGTGTCTGCGTGCTACCACTGGGACCAGGCTCTGCTTCGTGGGGTTGTGCCTGTAGCTCCTGGCTGGATACGTAGCCAAAGTTTTCTCCTGAAAAATCAAACAGAATCCCGTGGTTCCTCTCACGCCACCTGTTAGCTGCTTCTTTTCAAGAAGACAGCATCACTTCTAAATCTGTAATCGGTCATCATGGAAAACAGATACACTGGAAATGCATAGATCTTCAAGTACATGCATGGAGGGGAGAGTGCTGTCACCAGTGATGACTGGCAGTGGCACCTGACCTTCAGAATATCCAAATATGCTTTCCTAGCAATGTGTATGGGACTTATCTAGGAAATCCAGAAGCAACTGTCTTCTATATCTTGATGAAAATGTTTATCCATTACCATCCAGCCACCACAGCCAAATTAGCAGACCTTAGAAATGGCTTTTTTGTAAAGGTTATTGTATTGTTATCAAAAAAGTGGCCTGATAATCCTTGCCAATTTTCAAGAGTTTGCCAATAGAATTGGGTATGGGACACATCTGAAAAAATGGTTTCTTTTTTTCTTTTCACATTGGTAGCTGGCATTCACAAAGACAAAATTTGATTCCTCAATGTGCTGCAATACCTTTCTTCAGTATGTGTTAATTTTAATGCAGTATAAGATGCTAGATTTTTTTTTTCCCAAAATCTTGCTTGTTTCCAGTATGGAGTAAGGGAGAAATTAAAAAGACAGTAGAAGTAGGAGAAAGTTTCTTGCTTCAGGGCGTGGAGTGATTGCCACCTAGGGAAGGGTCAGGAAGAAAAAACTTCTCATGTGTAATGTTGCACAGCTGGCCATATGCATTACTGGGTAGGGGGAAGAGCCAGCAATGTGATACCTATACCATCAGCATTCCTTTTCTTATCCATGGAGACTCTCTACTCCCTAAAAACAATAATAATGAAGTCTTTGACTGGCTGTATGCATTGTAGAAAATAAGTGTTTAACCACTGCGTAAGCAGCTGCAGGATGACAGTGGAGAATGCCTTTGGGAAATCGAAAGGTAGATGGCAGGTACAAGGCTCGAGGCAATTGAATAGTACCTGTCTGGAATAATAACTGTGTGCTGTGTTCTGCACAAAGTCTGTGAAAACAAGAATGGGGCTTCACTGAGACCTGGGAGACAGGTGTGGGAATACTTTTAGGATGGAGGATTTGAGTGACTCACAAGGTGATCACTCCTAAATGACAATTGTTAGGTTTTTATATATTTTGCAAGAAAGGATGGATGGTTTTGATGTGTTATGGGGAATATGGGGGCAGCGTGGTGTGATTTGGCACACCATGACTTTATGGAATTCCATAGAATAATGCATCTCAGTCAGTTTGGTGTGTGTGTTTCGGTGGGATTTCTCTGTAATCAGGCAGAGATGATCTGTTGCACGTGCCATGTTTTATGAGTTTTAAACTTGGGTCTTTTTTATGTTATGATACACAATAAATTGGCATATTTGGACACTGGTAGTCTCATTGTGTGCACATGGGCTATGCTGTGCATGCTTTACACACATTTCTTCAAGCTTTCAGCTTAAATTGTAGCACATCCTCACCAGTTCTTTCTCTGCTCTGTAACAGTGATGCCTTCTTCTCCTGTTGGTTCTTTTTTCAATTTCTCTTTTACTTTGTCTTGCTCTATTAGAAGCATTTGCAAAATCCCTACACTCTTAGGTTTTCCTGACAGTGGCAACAAAGGGAAAGTGTAAGCATAAATCCTTTTAGTCATGAAATGTAAGCAGCTGTTGATTGGTTTCCAAAACAGTGAAAATGTAAAAACTGTTTGGAAGGTGGTTCCTTAGAAGTTTTTCTTTGAGTCTTAGGAGATTTTGGTCTTGCTAAATCTTTTCCAGCTTTCTTTCAATATTTTTGCAAGCTGGATTTGCTACTATGCTAAATTTCATTAGCATGGAGAGACTGTATGAGGCAAAAGACCCTGAGTCCAGGTAACTAATCAATCACGGGATTCAGGAAAGATTATAAAGAGGCTGATCTAGTGTTTGAAATTTTACAGGCAGCTTTTAACAGTGCGTAACACTCCCAGTTTGTGTAGTGAACCAGCACAAGTTTGGGGGTTTTTTTTGCAAGCAGAGAGAGGATAGGGTTGCCATAATCTGTGGTGTCTGACTTCCCGCTATTCATGTGGTTGAAAGGGCACAGCTCCTATTCAGGAGGGACAGAGGGGGTGATCTTGACTTGAATGTCTCTCACGAGGTTACTTTGTGTAACTAATGTGTGCTTTTTAGATTCAGATTGAGGATGCAGACGTGCTCCAAGTTTTCTGTGCAGTTAATTCAATGAATTTAAGGAGGTTGGAGAGGTAACAATGTTTCTTCCTACTAATTTGCACTTTCAAGGTACTGTCTCCTTGTACTTTATGTGTAACTACAGTACTTTTAAACCACATTGATTAAGGTTCTACTGTTAAGTAAAGCCTTTTAAGATTTTCATTGATATCAAAAAGCCTTTATGGGGCCTTACTAAAGGAGAAAAAAAGCCACAATGAGCTTTTAACTGAAGAGAAAATGTCTTGCTAAGATTTGTCAAGATAACAAACTTGCACCGGTTTTGTGATTTAATTCTTTGCATGATCAAAATGCAGTGCTTACTTTGTAATGAGACTGTACAATGCTTATTTTTCAATACACTCTCTTTTCTGTTAGCAACTCAGTGTTAATCCAGGGTGGTGAAGAACAGTCCAGGCAACAGGACAGTTTTGAGGTGCTTAGAAATGGGGAAATCTTCAATAGACTCCAGCAGAAACTGTGCACAATGGATGTGAGGGAAGTAGTGTGGCTGGGAAAGACAGCGGCTGTGTAGGACATTGTGGCTTACCATGCTTCTCCTCTTGAACATGCTATAACTTGGGAGAAGCAGAAGAACTTGGAAAATGTATTTTCTGACTTCCAGCCAAGCTGGTAGTGTCTGTCGCTATGAAAAGAAGCAGTCTTTGTATAACTTGAAATGAAATACTATTTATCTGTGAAATAAAGGGCTTCTAGCTGTCTGAGAGGCTTCTTGGAAGGGACATATGGTCTCATTCCTTTCAGGGACCACTAATAAGCTCTCTGGGTGCAGAGTGTACATGGGGTCTATACACTTATGATTCCCGCTGGAGTCCTGTCCGGATGATCACTGTTCAGGTGGCTCCTGAATAAAGTATTTGTTCTGTAGTTGCCAAGACTATGTTTTGTGTGGTTCAGGGATGTCCTGCTTTCAGCACCTCTCCAAACTCATTTCAGGGGGTCTTAACCAATGTACTGCCTGTGCTGGGACAGGAGCAGGCCATGCATCTTTTATTCTTGCTAAAATGTGAGATAAGGGCTCTAGCATAGATTCAGGTAGTGTGAAGACAACTAGGACTATCGAGAAAATATACAATATAGTGACGCTTAGAGTACATGAACACAAAGAGGCAGCAATTGGTAATGTGCCAAGTGCTAAAGAAGGAGGGGACAGCCAGGCCACTGTGACCCCAATATAGGTCACTTGCATAAACAGAATGGCAATGTGGGACAAGATGCAAAGCTGTGTGAGAAGGGAACTGGGAGAATTCCAAACTAATTTTGTTCACAGGTGTGAGTGGGATAAATATTATTGTGATGTAACTTGGTCAACAAAAATCGCTCTTGATCCCAAAAGGAATAACATGAGGTAAATCAGCTGTTATTTTAATACAAGAAGTTATGTTGTGTGGGCATTTTTTTAAAATGAAAAATGCATCTGTTTATATACTGATATATCACTTTGAAAGACCTCAAGTGTTTTCAGGACTTTGTGCCACTGCTCTTCAGATTAGAGACTCTATTTTCAGCACACCAGTTGCTGACAGTACATTGTGCCAGGACATTGTCAGCATTCAGTAAAAGGAGTAATAATAAGTTAAGCAAAACTGCATATCTCTGTGGAGAGATGAATAGGAGGCTCTGTAAGCATACCTGGAAGGTTTAGCCAGAAATAATTTTGATGGAATTGTTTGTAGTTTATAGAAAAGGAAAGTGCTTAGCAATATCCCAGGACTGCTGCAGGCATGGGAAGTGGTGCAGATGTATGAATGACTGAGTAGACTTTTAATCAGATTGAGATAACTCTTAGCTGTGTCCCAGGGTTATGGAGCCCTGCAGCTGGAAGTATTATGATTAGGTGAGATACAAATCTCAAATCCTGACCATTTGTAGCTGGTAGAATTTAATAGCTTCTTTTGCTCAGAGAAGACTTCACAACCTTAATAGCTTGCTTGAATTGTAATATCAGATATAATAATTCCTTATCGTTATTTGGTGAAGGAATTTTTACATTCTGATCTGTGCCAGCCTACTCATTGGGAACACTGTTAAACAGCTGCTTTGTTCATTCTATGCAATAGTAAATGGTTCCTTTTTGAAGTTTTTCCTGTAGTAGATAGAAGTTTGGATTTGTGCCCATCATGTTTAGAACTATTTGAGATAACAGTCTCTTCCTGTCTCACTATGCATCCTCCTACAGCTGGAGATGGAGTGACAGGTTGATGAAACAGAAAGATATGAGAAATGAGTGTGCCCTGCTCTGCTGCCTGTAATGCACAAAGAGAAACTGAGCTGGCATCAAGAGAAAAAACTAATGACTCATCTGGGACAATGGTGCTACACCTCTTCTAAATCCACCAAAGGTCCAGGAAGCTCCAAACCCATCTCTAGCCTGTATCTCTGATGGTACCTTTTATTATGAGGCTGTTCCTAAATGTGCAGTAGTCCTCCGTGAGGTCACTTGTATATGAGGATGAGGAGAAACTATGATAAATTGCTGCTACTGTGTATACTTTTCTCTTCATCCTGGGCTTATGACAACAAAACTGAAATACTAAATGATCAGGCTCTAATATTCACATGGACATGATTAGTTTCTGTGAGTTCATTCTTCTATTTAGAGAAAGATATTGCTGCCCTCCCTTACGCACTGACACAGTTGCCAAAATAACCGCTCTTACTAACTGGCAGCTTTAAAAGCCAGCCTGCAGCTGACTTTGAAACAGAAGGTCAGCAAAAGGAGCAGCAGACTTCAATTCAGAGCTTTAATGGGAGCCATTGACCACAGCAAAAGGCCCTGACTGGAGTGTCTAGAGTGTGCTTTGCACAGGCCAAAAAGTCACTTTTATACTCTTTGAACCTTTTGTATAAACCTATATATTTTTCACTCTGAGGATTTCAAGATGAATGTGCAGCCGTGTGCTAGATGTGGCTATGGGGTTTACCCTGCTGAGAAGATTAACTGTATAGATCAGGTCAGTTCTCTTTCTTTATCATTTTGGAGTATAATAAATGTACAGATTGGCACTTTAAACACAGTGCAAATCTCTTGGTTCCGAAAGTTCTTTACTCATAACTGATTTCAGAACTGAAATGAGTTAATTATACATATATATTTGAAGAAAAATGCTTCAAATTAGTTAAATGAATGGTAAGGTTAAATGAGTTTTAAAACTTAAATGAGATTTAAAACTTAACAGAATAATAATGAAATACAAATCATGTCTGTTTGGTTTCTGTTTTGTGGTATTTCTAGACATGGCATAAAGCCTGTTTTCACTGTGAAGTATGCAAGATGATGTTAACAGTAAACAACTTTGTTAGCCATGAGAAAAAACCTTACTGTCAAGCGTAAGTGTGTTTCCTTTTCTTTCTCTTTTTTTTTTTTTTTTTTTTTTTTTTAAGTTTTAATTTCCCTAATTATTTTAATGTAATAGAACATCACCGTTTGGACTCAGCCTGGTTCCATGTGTGATGTGAAATTAGGTATTGTTACTGCCTTGGTGCATATCTTTGGGAAACACTTGTTACTGTACATAAAGCTTCCTCATTTGTTCAATGTGTTAAAAGATGGCAAATTAAGTTCCATTTTGGTATTATGGGAAGAAAATAAACCCAACCATAAAATTCAGCGCTTTCCAAATCAGTGGTTAAGAGTTAACAAGGTTGAGCTAATCATAAAGAAAATATATAAAATGCAGATTTTTGAGTTGGTTTGTTCTAGGAAGTTTTTATTTTATAATGATCAATTCCTGTCAAATTTGTCGGCAGAAAAAGGAGAGATGACAGTTGTTTTTTATTCTATTATTCTCTTTTGTTATTAGAAACACAGCATTGATATGATGATCATTAAAATTAATTTTGCTCTAGGCACCCACTCCATGCAATAATAACTTGAATGTAATCTGAGATCTCTGTGTAAGTGGGGGAAAAGTTATGTATAGAGGGGTGGAGGCTGGTATTGTGTTCTTAAGTGCTCAGAGAGAACCTTTCTGGTGGGCTGCCTGGTACATTCCTAATATCCTTTTACACTTCCCATTTTTTTCAGGCATAATCCAAAAAACAATGCATTCACAAGTGTATTTGACACACCAGTAAATATGAATGCGAAAAAACTGTCAGAAATTGTAAGTGAGGTAAGAATCTCGATGGTCAAATGTGTTAGTCTTTGTTCTACATTTTGATGATGTGTCTTGCTTTATAAATATAAATACGTGCTTTTACTTACCCCCTGCATTCTTTTTGAGCAGTAAGATTTCAGTTATGTTTGAATCATAATTTTTTAAATGCGATTACTCATGAGAAAGAAAGGTTAGATCTGAATTTGCTTCTGCTTTCAGAAGGAAAAATGGATAGAAGCTTCTCACCTGCCATATCTGAGAACCTATATGGAATCACTGCTCACATAAACTGCCCAGAGCTCTGTAAACTTAGCAACTAAGGGGGGCTACACAGGCTTCAGAAACAGGAACGACCTATTTGCTTTGTGATCTCTTCAGAAACTGTTGTGAAACAATAAATGAATTATACCCAGGCGGCACGCAGGCGAAAGTTCTCACAAGTACTTTGTGAAGTATTTCTGGCAAATCTGAGGCGCGTAAACGCGAAGTCCAGGGATCTTTGCACGGTTTTGCTGGAGGTGTTGGGATGGAAGCGCTTCCCGCGCCCTTTCAGCCGCATCCACCCTCCCAGGGCTGCTGTGCCCCGACCAACCGCGAGGGGCGCTCACGGCCCGCCGGCTTCCCAAACGCCATCCCTGGATTTGCACTGTTTCCCTACAAACACATCGGTTTCAAACTTGCATTTCTAAGGATTTAATGAGATTAAGATTACAGGAACGGCCAAACTCCGATAGATATCTCACTTCTCCACGTGATAGTATTTTCTTGGATATCACGTCTTTTTATATTGTCAAAACAATGTGTTTTAATGTGATTAGCCATCATTGTTGTATTTCTTAGATTATAGTATATTAAATTCATTCTGCTGTTCTGTGTCAGCTATACAAAGTTGATGCACATTAATAGCCTTCAACAGATGTTGTGTCTTTTATCATTTTGTACAGCAATTCTTGTGCATCAGTTGTTGCAATATCATGGGCCGTAACTACTCCAGCAGTGACTATCACACTTTAAACTGTATGTGACGGATCTGGTCAGGAATGAGTCTGGGATTACTGCAGGTTCTATTTCTGGTTTTAGGCAGTGATATGAGACTGATACTTCCAGTGCATGTGAATATACCAGGCGGACAAATGATAGCTCAAAGATCACTTTCCCTTGTTCTATACACCTAAAGCACCTTCTGTCCTTTTCAATCACATAATGAGGTTCTGTTCCAGAGGGAAAATTGTTAAGAGTAAAGAAGCTGATTCTGCAGAACCTACTTAAAGGGAGTGCTTCTGTAGAGATTTTGTGAGGAGGAGAAGTTTTTTTCATACTAATGTATAAAATAATGATAACTTGGGAAAAGGTTTCACTTGCTGCTGTAGTTTGTTGGTTTTTATATGTAAGGTTATTTTTGATGCAAAAAATAGAAGGTGTTTCTTCAATCCTAACATGATGTTCTCACTTAAGTCTTATGCTGAGATGTCAACTCGAATGCAGAGATAAAAATTAAACTCACTCTCTCAACACAGAATTTCTGTGTGAGCAGATGAATAATTTAGCTCTCTGCACTTCTGTGCTCAATTTATAAATGGGAATAATGGTACATATGGTCAGTAATATTTCTGTCCACTCAGTTTAAATTTTGTAGTCTTTGAGTTTTTACATCTGAAGAGTGAGTTCTATACCAGAGCTGTGATTTCAGTTGGATTTCTATATGCTATCATGCTAAAAGTAGCAGTAGGAAAATAATGACCCAGGACTAAATATAGTAGCCATTTACATATACAGAACTAGGATACCTAGTGGACACTGTGCAGGGAAAAAGGAGAATAGAATATTGCTCATCTGGTAAAAGTTCTTTCATCTAACGCTACACTGACATGTCCTGCTTAAAATGTCTTAATTATTCTCATATTTTATCTCATCCAAAAGTATCATCTAATTATCAAATTATTCTTTCAGACTGTCATGCCATATTTCAGGTGTAATACACTGCTCCTTTAGAGGAGCTCTCCAATATTAGCAGAAATCTTAGGTAGAAGCTGGGTGTGAACTAGAAAGCAGAATTTTGACCTTAGGGCTAAATGCAATCTTCACCCTGTTTGTCTCCCTTCGTGTTCTTCTCTGAAGGGGAGGAGTGTTGTTATCTACTAATAAGCTACCAAAACAAGTAATTATCTTTTTTTTTTTTCAGATAAAATATCGAGAAGAGAGTGAACAATTCAAATCAGTCTTTCAATGGGATGTAAGGTCCAGAGAAATTGAAGGTGTCTATAAAGCCCAACAACTGGCTACCCAGGTAAGAAATATCCCTCAAGTCTTCAAGCTACTAGCCTGCAGGAGACCAAGGATTGGCACTGGCAGTCCTCACTGTTAGAGGATTTAGTCACAGGATTTAAGTGCTAAAAAAAAGCCATTGCTTCTCATTTGGCTAAACTTTTCAAAGTAACACAGCTCAACTATAGCTTAGGATGCAAGAATCAGAAGAGGAGGGAGTGTATCTGTACAGTTAACTGTTTGGACTGCTGCATGTACAGCCATGCTCTATGTATCTTCTCTCTACTGGCACTGGAGCTTCACAGCAAGTGATCTGATTCCCAGAGAACATTATTTGAGTCTCACTCCAGGATCCTAGATCCTGTCATCTTGATGTCAGTTCTTATTACACAAGTTCTGCCTTGGCATTTTCTGAAGGTATTTGGAATGTAGGCCTTGTGCTGTACATCCGCAGATTTCACTTCCACAGCACTATGTGTGTTTCTTTTTTTTTCTGTCAGATCAGCTGTTTGAGTATTAAAACAAGGGTGAAGATTGGTAGTTATTTAATTTTTGTTTTGTAGAATGCTTACTATGCTGCCTACGAGGGAGGAAAATCATGGTACTCAGGAACTATCCCAGATCCTGAGATGGTCAAGATAACGCAGGCACAGAAAACTCTGAGTGATGTAAGTGGACTGATACTTGGACTAGCTTTATTGTCATGGTCTATCATATTCTGAAGACTTACAAATGCATCAAAATCAGTGTTTTGTAAGAGTCACCTCCAGCCTTTGCATGAAATACGTCTTTGGTAAGATGTTACCGTAGGAAAGACTGACATGTTTACTTCTGTCAATAACAATACTTAATTGTGGAAGTGATTAAAGTCATGTAACAGTTCTATTGCCCATTCTAGATATCATACATTAATATATTTTTGTAACTGAGAAGCACTTCGACTATGACCAAACCGAGGTGACCTGATCTAGTAAGTGGTGCTGTCTCAGTAGAGCAGAACTCATGATGGAAAACATCCTGTTTCTATTGACTGTATTTCCATGACCGATGAAAATCACTTCTGAATTATGACTGATTGTCTGTGTCCATACAATGGGTTAGTGACCCAGTCAACATAGCAAATTAACAGTGGATAATTGATATGAATGGGAACTGTTTTCTGTTCTGTGTAGGAAATAGTTTTACCTAACAAACTTATAAGGTGTAAGTTCTTTAATTTGTTTACTTTCAAATAAAGTGATACATACCTTTAGGAAGCAGGCATTAAAAGAGGAATCACATTAAACTATGATGGGTTCTTCTGTAATGAGAAAACAAATTAATTTTCTAGTTTCAGTATACAGAAGAATATGAGCCAAGGAGAGGCAAAGGCAGCTTTCCTGCTATGATCACTCCAGGTTATCAGGTTGCTAAGAGAGCCACCCAGCTAAGCAGCGATGTAAGTCACAGGGGTTTTTAATTATGTTTTAGACTTCTGAAGCCGGACAATCCTGGATTCAGGCCATTCACTTTAGACATTAGATTCTATTATGAATAACTGTTGTCCTGTTAATTCTACATAATGAGAAAATTTTAACATGATGCAGAAAACAGCCTTGACAAATTACTTGGCCTGGGAAGACAGTTATATGGGATAAATGACAATATAGGTATTTCCTGAAAAATGTAGTGACTTTTGCTGTAGTTTATCACAATCTGAAAAAGATTTTGACTCACTCTAAAATGTTAATTTAATTAATTACCTTTGTTTTCATGTTATGGCTTTATTCATCTCATTATTTACATTTGAAATTTTTTACTTGCTTTATTATTTGAAGTTAAAGAACTGTAATATTAAAATTATTTTATCTGAAAGCTACTTAAATATATGCGCAGAAAATTGCTTAGTTATAAAAGTAACTTTTCAACTGAAAAAGATCAAGTAAAAATAAATCTTACAGAAGTAATTTTAAAGTATTGGTAAAGTATTGCATTGTTTTCTGCAAACACTGTCTGCATTGTCATTGCACTATAATCTTGGGCCATTATTGACTATTCTCATGACATTTTGATCAATGTATGGCTCACATCAATCTCATATAATTTGAAAATTTGATTATTTGGGTCCATTTCTGTCTACTTCTGGGATTAACTGTAAGGAAATTGGGCCTTAAATATAGTGATAGCTTGACTGTACAGTGGGGAGTGCCATGACAGCTGTTGCTCATTTTCTCTAGAAGCTTTCTGATAGGAAATATGTATTTGCTGCTTATTGTTTTTAATATGGATTTATGTGTTTTTCTCTTCAGGTAGAATACAAGCGTGGACACGAAGAGAGAGTTTCAAAGTTCACCTCTGTTGTAGACACTCCAGATATACTTCATGCCAAGGCTGGATCACAGCTTTCAAGTGATGTAAGTGAAGCAAAACAGATTGACCTCTTTCTGACTCTCCAAGTGATTCTTGGGATATTTATAGATCACTTAAAAATATGAACACAAAGAAAAATAAAAAATAATATTTTAAAGGCAGGCTCATTTTACAGTTAAGTATTTAATACTTCCAGTTACAAAGACCATATTCAGTTTTAGGCCATTTTAGGGATTAGCTGGCTAATCCCTCTGCCTAGAACTGAAGGCAGAGAACTAGTTTGTGCTATACCCAACAATTAGGTGCCATGCGAGGTAAAGAAAGAAGATGCCTGACTCTAATATAAATAGAGCAGGCATCTTGCAGACACCTTCAGTATTTTTTTTAAACAACTGTCCTTCAGAAGATATGTGATCATGTAGTTAAAGACTACATTGCAAAGATTCAGACTTCATGGTTCATCCTCCTTTTGGTGGATGACAGCCATGGAGCGCCTGACTTTGCAACTTTGAAAACTGACTAAGTGTGCAATCAAGATACATTTGATCTAATTTCTCCTGAACTATCTTGAATTTTTACAGTTGAAATACACAGAAGACTTTGAAGAACGGAAAGGAAAAGGCAGCTTTCCTGCTATGATCACTCCAGCTTATCAAATAGCCAAGAGAGCAAATGAACTAGCTAGTGATGTAAGTGTCCAAAACAAAGTTTTTTGGGGGAAGAAAACAATAAATTATCATACAAATTTTGGATTAAAACATTTACTGGCAGCAATTCCATGAACATTGTGGAGTTATGTTAGCAGTGTACTTCACACACAGATTTTTCCAGTGACTGTCTCTTCTTGCAGGGATAAAGGGTGAGTTTTATGCACAAAAAGAAAAAGAGGCATTTGTGAATCAACACTCTGGATTTTTGTTGGCAAAAATGTCCCCTTTACCCAGCCTCATGTTGCATACAGCTGAGAAGAGCAACAATAACGAGTCAGCTGGAGCTCTTTTGATTTCCTTCTCCCCAACTCAGTATGAGAAATGAAGTCCGAAGTGCAGCTCTTTTACACAGTCACAATATTTCTGGGTGACCTTTTATTGGGGGAGGGCTGTGTTTGCAGAGCTCTGCTTTGCATGTATTTCTATGCTCTGAGTGGATCCTTACTGTTCATTTTCCTATTCCTGCCTTTGTGCTGTTGCAGGATGAGGCTTGAATATGAACTTAAGAAACTGCCTTTACACAAGCACATGACATAGTTACACACACAAGCACATGGCACGGGTATAGATTTATAAACTACAGCTTTCTACTCCACTCATTTTACTCTCCTTACTTTTTCATGGGTTTTTTTAAGCTCTTTGGTATACTGATCTTTATTGGCTTAATTTTCCTTTCCAAACATAACAAAACCACAACACCACTGTACTCTCAAATAAGCATTGTAAAAGGACGTCAGTATTGCTTCAAAATATACAGTTAATTTTGCTTTGTTATTGGAAACTGAAAGAAAGGCTCTTTTTGTTGGAGAAGATAATATATTGCGCTAACCCAATGGAAGTGAATTTAAAACATTATTAAGAGTCATTGAAGAAAACAAGAGAAGATCTGTAATTCTGAAGGCAAAAGCAATTGACTTTTAAAAAATTTGCCTTTGATCTGTGGAAAACCGTTCATTTTTGTCAGCAAACACACATGGTGATTAAAGGGCAGCGTCAAGTACAGGCATTATTTTGACTTCAGCAAAGGTAGTGCAAATCTTGGTCTAAACTTGAAGGATGCTTAAAATTCCCTTGATTACTGTGGAGATCAGCATCTTTCAGAAACAAATGCATTTATTGATGGTGTTCAGATGATTCCCTGGTTAAAAAAGTGCTCTGTGGTAACCATGAAACTACGTTACAATCAGTTCTATTTTTTTAAACTTCTGGAGCATCAGGGATTAACCACTGACAAGCAGGTGGTTCTGAACACACTGAACTAATGGTCTGGGTTGAAATGGCAAGTCCTATGTTCCTAGTGCATTATTAAAAAGGACATCACTAGTTTTGTTTTTATACCTTCAAGCGGCATATTTGACTTGTGTAGATTGGTGGCAATGAGAATTTTGACAATCCTTTATTGGCAACATATGCATGTCATTGATTGTTATTTATCATGCAGCATCTGTGTACCAGACTAAACTCACGCAGATTATTCATTTCCTTTTTTCCTGTTAGGTAAAGTATCATCAAAGATACGAAAAAGAGATCAAGGGAAAAGCCAGTCATACAGCTGGAACAGATGTTACTTCTGCAAGAGAAAATGGAGATCAGTATGGCCAGGTATGCAACATCCAAGAGATAACCCTGCTGATGTTGATCATTACTACAGCTGATTGCTCCAGAATTTAGAAACTACAGTGAGACCTATTGTCACGTTTTTTTCCTGCATGAGAAAACAAAGTCTCAAAGGAAAGGGTGGTGTGCGACTGCACCATGCTCCTAATGTGTAATACGTTTGGCATTGGCTCTTAAAAGGTGAAACCACAAGGTGCATGCACTGTCTCTGCCTGACCCTTGTGGTAGAGTCATTCCAAGAGGTGAGCCTTACCTTGGCAAATTTTGTCTCTGTGTATGTATGCACTATACATTTCTATTTTAGTGTTGTTATGTATCACACTGAAGTGTGTTTGCTTGTGGAAATGCTCCCACTCCATGAGTAAGAAAATGTAAATTCAGTCAGGAGAAAAGTCAAAGGGTTATGAAATGGTAGAAAGTTGATAGATAGCTAAGCGACTTATCCCTGTTTGTATTTTTACAAATCTTAGGAGCTTTGCAGCTCTAAATACGTGTGAGCAGCACTAAATCTCTTAGATTTTAGCTCTTCTACAGAAGGGATATTATGAGCATGACAAGCTGTAGTTCTGTATTTGTGGAACCAAATAGCCTTTAGTTCTGTTTGGGTCTGTGGCATTTGTTTTGCTTTTGTTTAATTTTTAAGGAAATATAGTTGGTTTTGTGGTCTTCCAAAATTATATTCCAAATAGCACAGCTAAACAGAACTGAATACAGCTAAAGGGAACTTGAAAGAAATTGAATAGTGTTCTTGTATAAAGAAAACTATATGGTTAATCTTAGGGTTTTTTGTCCTAGCTCCTCAGTAGATCCATATACTTTGGAGAAATGAAGGAACAGGGATTGTATTACCCTAAAATATTTGGGATTTTACATTTCTTCCCTTCTGTCCAAATCTACATTTAGTAATCTGTGAAAAGCAAACCATCCTTGAAGAATATGAGTTTAGAACTGTAGCAATAAAGCCTTCAATTAGTTTCTGTCTTTTGAACTACTACAAGTTTTAATAAGAATAAACAAATAAAATGAATTTGAGAAGGCACTAATTACATTTTCAAGCATTAGAATGCTTCTGTCTTTAGAATTGATTTAAGTTTCTTTCTTTGAAAGTGTCTTTGAAACTTCAGTCACAGACTTCAAATTCAATTTGAGTTTTAATCTTCATAGATTGGATACTGATATTATTAGTCAAATAACATAGAGTCACTGAAATTAATGGATCTTTCTGAGTAAATTGTGACTTACGATGGGCAAAGGGATTAGATTTCTAACTGTCGACATCATTAGGTACATTTATATACAACATGAGACAATTTAAGTAACCTTACTGTAAAATTCCTGTGTGCTAAGCACCAGTTTTGTTTGTGCTTAAAGATCTTAGAAGCAGCTAGAATAATTTTCTTAACACTGGAAATACTGTTTTGTAATATGAACAATATTAGAAATTACATAAAAATTTATTTGAGAAAGAAGAAAAAAACTGATTAGTCTGAAGAATTCAAACTCATTAATGATATTTTAAAAAACTGACTCAGCTGATTATTCAAAGATATTTTGTATTTTCTATGCCTGTTTATAGAATAATTTAGGTGAGATAGCTATAATTACATTATATTATTCAGAAGATTATGGTATGACCTGTCTTACCATGTGATTGATGGTGCACAGAATGACCTGCAATGGATTGTTTTTCACTGAGAATTCACAAAATGGTTATCCCAAATATTTATAGGCTTTCCTATCTCTGCTCTCTCTGACATTCTTGACATGCCACATATTATATTTTCACTTAAACTGCCTCTTTACTATAAAGGACTTACAAAATATTGCAGAGAAGACATATTACAGTATATCTTACTTGTTTGTGTATTTACCATATTCTCCCCAGATCTTGCCATGGAAAGCTTTGGAGTGGCCATTGGGCATGACCATTTGGAAAAAAACTCGAGTATTTTGTTACTAAATTATCAAAAGGGTTTTCAAACTGTCAAACATTTACACAAAAATTTATCTATAGATAGATTTAAGAGCATTAATTTCACAACAATTCTGTTTTTTTTAAAATCAAACAAATGGCATTAAAATTCCGTAAGGAGTCTACCATTTTAATACCTAGGTATTTATGCTTCATTAATTAATCCCTCTTCAAAATATGTCACTGCATCAGAGAAGTTTTATTTTGGGTCAGTTACAATGTGAAAAATGGCCATGGAAAGATCATGCGATCTCTGTAACACTACAGAGGAAGGCTGACCCTACGTTAAACTTGCTAAATATAAGCAAATCTCCTGTCTGCCCAAACCATTAGGTATTTTTATAACATTTGAGGGAAACGTGTTGACACAGAGAGAGGCAAGTAGATATCATCTCTGTAAGAAATGAGGTGAGATTAGAAGATGTATATCATTGTATACTTGAATGCTGTCTTGACCATGGCTATTATCTGCCTGAAGTTCTCTTGCAATGAAGCACAACTAATTTTACAAGTGTAGTTATTTTAACAGATAATTTTATTCTTACATTTAGTAATTTTATTATATTCTTCATTTAAAAAGAAATAATTGAAGCAATGAACCTTCCTACTAACAAGGTCTACGGGGCTTTGTAGTATCACCCATGGTCCCACCTGCTCATGTATGATGAGTAAACAGTATGAATTTTCTTCAGGGATATATGGATGAATTTGAAGAACGCAGAGGGAAAGGAAGCTTTCCTGCTATGATCACTCCAGCTTATCAAAATGCCAAGAAAGCAAATGAATTGGCAAGTGATGTAAGTATGAAACCTGAATCAATACAATTCATAAACAATTAAAACCAGCAGTTTGTCAGAGAAGTGCCTGGGAGGGGAATGCTAAAATTACACTTGAGAAGTAAACAAAAATGACATTTCACTGCATTGCTGGGAACTGAATGGCTCAGGGGATTAATAATATCCATTAATAGAAGGGGGCACAGCTCCAACTTGCATGAGGGAGGAGATGGATGTAGCAACTAATGGGGATCCCTACTGTTAGGTTCACCCTCCTGGCAAATCTGCACCTGTATTATTAATGAAACCTTCAACTGCCTTAATCATCCTGTGGACTGCTGTGGTATTCCCAGTAGTGAATAAATGGAGGATGAATGAACTGTACTGGTTTTGATATTTTGATGTATCATGCCTCTAGCACAAAGCAAGTCATAGGGAGGAAAAGAAACCATAGAGTATGACACTGTCACTTCACTAAAGTGAGCTTATTTCTAGGCTGGGAATTTTTAGTTTTGAGTGGTAAACTAAAGACTTGGCAAAAAGGTGGTGATGTGTGATTCTTGCATACAGCCCATCCATTAAAGAGCCTCAGTCCTGTTTGAGGAGACTGTTTCTGGCAGTGGCAAAAAACGGATCAGTCTGTAGGTCACTACCTTCTGGCTGCTCTGAAGGGTTCCTGTGAATGACAACCTTTGTAGTGTGGACACCTGTCCCCCATGGGGTTGTCTGAGCTGATGAGCTCAGTCTGTTTTCTGGGGAGCTAACAGATGGTTGAGTCTTTCAGCTTGCATTAGCCTGGACCAGACGTGAGCAGTGAAGTAGAGTGAAAGGATCGGTCATGTTCTGTTACCTGAGCTTATGACTGAGAGAATATAAAAAGCCTCAAACCCTTTGTGACAATCCCTATTTTGTTTAAACATGGAATATTTAACCTTTCCAGATAAAGATGGCGGTTTCATAGGTTTTCAAAATGCTAATGATCAGTAGTTTCCTAATTAGTTTGTAATACTTGGAGTGAGGAGGAGGATTGGTTCACGGAGGTAAGATTTGCACACTAAAGTTCTTATCAAGCTACCTTACTGCTTTAAAGCTGGAGAAACTACATGCAGGCTTGGAAAATAAAAGCCCCAAACACTTTGCACTCCAGCACACATAAAATAATTCAATATTTTGTAAATTATGAATCCTATTTTTAAGCAGTAACATAAGATGTAGATCATAAAGCATCTCCTCCTATGCAAGAGCTACTCAAATATATTCCCAACAGGGGTTTTGCTGGACAAAGTTTGGCAAAAGGCCAATATATGTATTATCTCTTTTCACCCATCTGAGCCCAATTTAAGTCAATAACCCGATGTCTAAATTAAATTAACAACTCCCTTATTTCAATCTCTGTTTGGTAGAGAAATACAATTCCCCTAAGAACACTAAGAGTGCAAAAATGTGTGGCTGTTTTAAAAAGCTGGTTTCTAGAAAAGGAAAAGTTTACAGAACATCTGATGACCATCTGCAGTTCTCTGACTAGATATCTAAAATCGAAGTACTGAGAATTAACTTCAGTAATAGAAGAACAGATGAGCTCCAACCAGTTAATAGCTAAGAACCTGCTAGTTATCTATTCAAACTATGAACAACAACCAGTGTTGTTCAAAGTACATATAAAATGGATTTAAAAAAATGCTTTCTAGCAAAATGTCTTGACAGGGATTTTAGGGCTGTGGGGTTATATCTGGGTTATTTCTGGAAGTAAGTACTTGCAGTGATTCGACTTAGCAATTTCCATTTACCTATCAAAGCAAGAATAGGAAAAATCTTATCCTGACTCATGAAGCGAGTCTAAATAGTAATAATGAGAAGGTAGACATCTATTTTATAATTTTCCCTACTTCTTTTCAGATAAAATACAAGAAAGATCTTTCCAAGATGAAAGGTGCAGCTCACTTTCACTCCCTAACAGCTGAAGACAACCTAGTTCTTAAACAAGCCCAAAGTGTTAACAAGCTTGTCAGTGAGGTAAGGACTTGAATCAATCTGTTAACAAGTTTGAGAGCAGCTCATACAAACATTTGTGTCTGATGAGTAAGGACTACAAATATAAAAAGATGTTGTTCTTACTGCACTGTATGCAACAAAAATCATCTGTGTGTGGCACAGTAACTGGAGAGAAAAGTTCAAGAACAGATCTTCAGATACTGTTTCCTGGCCTTTCCAATGATCTGCATGAAAACATGGGAAACTAACGCCAGAAGGGTATTTCTAATTCTGACCACATGAAGAAAAGAAATCTGAAAAAAAACCCCAAACCTGAACTGTGCTCTTAATGTGCTATTAAATATAATCACAAGTGCTTTAGGATAACTTGTGTGTGTACCTTAGAGTATTTCAAAGAAAGTTTTTCTATTAATTAAAAAATAACATGAACAAAGCCAAAATTCATACCATTCTGTTAACGCAGATTTCTGTTTTCTTCCATAATGTGAAAACCTGTGAGTTACTGATAATTGATTCTTTTTCTGCTTGGCAAGGGAAGATTGCTAGAGAATTCTCAGTAGATCCTGAATTATTAATTTATTTATAGTGTCATATCAGCTATAAAGCTATTAATAAATGTGAGTTTCTAGAACTTCCCCATGGCAGTTTTAAAAACTTATACTCTTGAGATGTCAAAGTATAAAACCTTCAATAATGAAAAACCCCTGGAACTAGGACTAGAAGGGGCCTCCTGGGCCAATGATTCCTGGTTCCTGCTGTTTTGACACAGTATTATATTATCCTCCTCTTCTAATTCCTAGCCTACATTTATTCCTGTCCACTTTATTACTCCTGTGTTTTGTGCTAACATTGCCTTTTAGTTTTAAAAGTTCTTCTCCCTGCATGACTACCTTTTTGAGATGTTTACAAATATATAATTTTCTTCTCTCTGCCTTTGATTTCCCAGACTAAGCAAGCTAAATTCTTCTTGTCTCTCGCAGTCTGTCACTGCAGCTGTTACAGGCTGAGTACACGTTCCTTAAACAGGAAGGATTATAAGAGCACATAAGTTCTCGATGAGGTCTTGCTGGAACCTGGTACATAGCACATGTAATTCCCAGTGCCTGCTCGAGGGTCTCCACATGGCCGTGTTACTTTTGCACCTTGACTTCTTTCTGTGGTCATCCTACACATGAACAATTTTCTCTTTCTTAGCCTTTTCAAGTGATGAGCTCTTGTAGCTGAAATTTTTATGACTACTCCCCATATATATTAAATTCTACATTGCTGAATTTAGTCCCATTTCCAGTAACCCTTTTAATATCACCCCAATATCCTACTTCGGAGCAAAGGTACTTGATGAAAATATCAAACCTGTTCTGTATTTAAACTTACTCTGAAGGATTCTTCTGGTAAACTTTCCCCTGTTCAATGCTTCCTGCTTTTTCTTTTTTTTTTCATTTGCTCCATGCTCACCTTAAAATTCCTTTGTTTGTCATTGTTTTTGTTAATAATTTTCCTCATGTCACTGTCTCATACACTTTGCAGAGGTCCAAATGGATGGAATTGCTTGCATTTCTTTTGCTTATAAAATGAGAAATGAGTATATGAAACTTCTCCTCATATTAATTTTCATCATATACCATCTGATGAAAACTGTGTATCAAAATCTCAGAAGAGTTGGTCTGGCTAATAAAAATTGTGTGAAGGAACTTGACAGAGCAGATTAAGGTTTCACTGTATCTTCCCCTTTTGCATTTTTTTTTACTAAGGTGGAGTACAGGAAGGATCTTGAAAACAACAAAGGCTACAGCATGAACTACTGTGATACTCCACAATTCAAGAATGTGAGCAAGGTCTCAAAATTCACCAGTGATGTAAGTTTTCAGCACCTCGTGTGTGGCTTACTTAACCTGACAGCTACTGGAATCACAAGTCATCTGTGTGTGTGTGTTTCAGAGAAGCGCACACTGGAAATGTGATTATAACTGATTTTTACCCATGTGTGTACAGCACCTATCCTAGTGTGTCCCGATGAATAACTGGGACTCATTTTAAATAGGATTATGAAAAGAACTTGTATGGTATATAGATGAGAGGTTACTTACGTTATTACTGTTTTCTGTCATAATTATTATTTCTTTCATTGTATGTGTCCTGACTGGAAAGTTAGACAGAAGATACTTCACCAGAGTTCATGCCAGAGAGAAACATAATTACTGTGTTAAAGTAACCAGTGTTAATAATTATATAACTTGTATCTCATGATCATGAAATATAATTTTGTTTCATGCTGCCTCCTACCATTCTCTGAAATGCCAGAAGAGCAAATAGTTTGCCATACAGTTTAGATGGTAGAGTGATTAATGTTTCTTGTCAAATTCCCCACTCTGGGCTTGGTGAAAGATGCACCAAAGCAGCCAAATTTTGTTTATTTGTTAATGTACAAATATTGCCTCCTTGGAACTTTTCCCTAGGATTTATTTCTGTTGAAATAATATGCAGCAATAGAATGCAGAGGTATCTTCTTTATGTGGCAGCCAGGTCATATGAAGAACATGTAAAGGACATCTTGTAAAACAGGAAATTCACAGAGGGTTTTTTTAAAAAATTTTTTAAAGTTCCAAGGTTGTGGACTAATGAGTTTCTGTATTGACGCAACACTAGCAGACCACAGCTGAAATAATTTGTCTCCCTACTGTGAAATATGGAATAGTACAACTGAACATATTTTCTCAGAGTATTTTTGCTTTTTTTTTTTTTTTTTTTTTTTTGTACAGCTTAAATACAAAGAAACCTACCAGAATGAAATGAAAGGTCATTATGTAGGTGTCGGCATGGACAAGAGAATGCTACATGCCATGAAAGTTGGCACATTGGCAAGCAATGTAAGTCTCTTTTAATCACACCTGGATGGTTGGTGCCTGCCTGTCTTTCATTTTTTTCCAGAATTAAGTTGATAGAAAACTTTAGATCATATTTTACCGGGGATCTGAAGAACAGACATGTTGGGAAGAGGGGAGATTCTGGAAACCCTTTTGTACTGATTTATAGCTCACTGTGTGGAAGAAGTTAAAATAAGAAATTTCAGTGATCTGGCAACATACTGAGATCCTGCGGTTTTCTTTGACATCAGTAGGATGCTGAAAGTTGTTTGTCACCACCCCCAGGGTCAGACCTTTGCTAAAAAAACAGTCTTTAATGAAGATTTCTGGATTCCAATTTAATTTACTGGGTTAGTCAAGAAGCTATTTCATTACATACCATTCCTTCAAGTACATTATTTACAAATCTGTAAGAAGCTCGAGAACTAAGCAGAAAGATAAAAGAGATGTGTCATAGGTGGAAGTTAAGTTAATGCTCCCACTGTTGGCACTGGATTAATTGAGGAGCTGAAAAAGAATCAATTAGTGGCTAAACTATGCAAATAATTTCATTTTCTTTGTCACTCATGACATTGAACTTACTTTGTTTCCTGCATTTAATATTAATATTATTGTTTCTCCTTTCCTCTTGACTGATTATTATTCAAACAAATGACAGCTGAAAAAAAAAAGAATGATTTTTTTTTTGTTCTCCTTGTGTTTCAGATAGCCTATAAATCTGATTACAAACATGATGGTGTTGACTACAATTACCCAGCTACTCTCACTCCTTCATACCAGACAACAAGGAAGTTGGTCCCTTTGAAAGATGTAAATAACTTCATGTTTGGTTTGTGGGTTTTTTTTCATGTGACTTGCACAGCTCATCATCTCTCTGTAGGAGAGATTGTGATAAATTGTATGTGTCAAACAATGATTTAATCATGGGAGCAAGTGGTAACAAAGTTAAAGCAAAAGCTGCAGTGTCAAGGGGTCTCAGAGGAGGAGGAAGTGCTGCCATGTCCTGTTGTTTGCTTCAGTTCAGCACAGATTGTACAGTGATGTGAAATAAGTGACTTCTGTCCTGTCCCTGCTCTGTGCTGCAAAACGTCTCGCCATCCTGGACAGCTTTAACAGCAGCATCAAGCACTGAAAGGATGGTGAGACTGAAATAGCAGTCTCATCCATTGTAAGTTCCCTGAAGATACGTGTTCCCTTTTGAGGGGGAACTAACTGGTCACATAAATGTCCATAACCTGCAGTCCATGCAAAAGAGATGCCCTCTGTGCTTGGGGTTGAGTTCCTGATGGAAAGGGGTGAGGAAATTTGTGTACTGCTGTGATTATATATGTTCTATAGATAAATGGAGGATGGCAGACTGCACAGCATAACATACTTTCACCTTTCACAAGCATTAAAAGCTTGATTGATCTCATCTGTGATTGGGAACTTAACCTGGGCCTTAGTTAGGATCATAGTCACTAGGCATCATGTATAAAATCAACAGGAAGAGAACAGCAGCTGTGCAAGGTGTTTCTGACTACCTAAGATGTACATAACCTGTTTCTTGCCATTGAAATTGCAGAAAAAAACAGAAGCAATATGCCCTAGAGAGGTCATTAACATTAAATGAGACTTATCTGGGCATAAATACCTCTTCCAAGAAAGAGGTGGTAGCATGAATAGCCAGAACTGAGAACTCTCATGTTTTTGAGGAAGTACTTGATATACTGCAGCTGTAAGAAATTACTACTGCCTCTTCAGTAGTAATTTCAGCTTTGTCTTTGTGAAAGTTTAAAAAAGTAAAGTTCAAGGTTTGATTGCTTAGTGTTTGAGAGAGCTGCATTCTTAAAGAATTCAAAGAAAGTAGGAATTCATGTCTGAAATGTACAAAACCTTTCAGCACTACCTGTGACTCTACAATTCATAGTCAACATATGGGTTTGAAACATGGAAATCAATTGGCCACAGAGATTCAGTTGCACTTGTCATGATCATCATCTAGTATTTTGAAATAGTCTCAGGACTCATCTGCTCCCTGATAACCAGCTTTGTTACTCTGAACTCTTTTAGGAATACAATTCTCTCGCACACTAAGCAATCACAAGTAGCAATAAATACATAGTTTCAGTTAAAAAGAAATGATCCCTTTCTGTGGATTTAAAATTCTCTGTGTCTCTGAGGAAGCAAATGAACTGTTTTAAGTACCTTGATCACTTTGGACCTGTGAGATAATTCAGCCCTTTCTTCCTAGTTTTTGTCATTCTGGCAGAATGAGTAAGTTTATGTGAGGATACCTGAAATAAGAAGGTTCTCATTAAAATAGTTTCAGTAACTCAAAGTCTCTAGAAATGTACTCCACTTTAATGGGAAAAAAGTGCTCTTGAGGAATGAGTTTTACGCAATGGGATTTGCAATGTTTGCAAAGTGGTGATTAACTACAGTGAATATTAATTATGGCCTACAGAGAATAATAATTGTGTTCTGTAGTATAACACTGAGTTCTTTGGCAGCAACAGGTTTGAAAGAAAGCTTTGCTATGATTTTTTAATCTTGCATAATTTTGGGCTTCTTTAGCTTATTATTGTTGCTACCATGTTAATTTGTTAGGAATGTAGTGGGCTCCAATCCTGATGGCTGATGTTAAAATGACTTTTTTTTGGTACCATATGTTTTTCTTTTCTCATCATCCACATTTCACCATACACAAAAATTCTGTGATTAATTATTACAGTACAACTCAGTAAAGAAAAAGGGTAAGAAAGTCCATTTGCTCTGTGCAGTATTACACTGGACAGACCTCTTACTAGACAGTTATAGTATTCCTTGTCTGAGAAAGATAAAAATGGACTAAGTGATGGTTAAGAATATCAGTCTTACAGCAATGTTTTGGGGGACAAGCTAGTACTGCATCTTTTAAGAATTTGTGGGTTTGTTGGGGAGGGGTTATAAGGAACTTCGTTTTCAAGGTGGGATAAAAACTGTGATCTCAGACTAGGAAATTTTCAGAGCATTAGCTCAGATCTAACCCAAAAGATCCTGACATTTTTCCTCATCTCAGTTTATTACGGTTTAAGTAATGTTTTATCTAGAGTGTTATTTAACAAAACTTTGTCTATTCAATCTCTCATTTTCCACTCTGACCATTTCTTCCTTTATTAAATCTTTTTTTTTATTTTATCTTAAATTAGGTAAATTACAGGCAAAGCATAGACAAGCTGAAGTACAGCTCTGTTGCCAACACTCCACAAATTGCTCAAGCCAAAATAAATGCGCAGCAGCTCAGTGATGTAAGTTCTGTCATCATTAGCCATCATCATTTATTAGAATTATGAGATAATTTGATTTCAGACCATTTATAGTTCATCAGCAGTTTTATAGCAAAAACAAGAGTACGTACTGAATTAAATCACTTCCAACCATATAGCAAGCATACCAGTAGGTCTAATGCTTGTTTCCATTTTTAAGATTTGTATTAGTGTGCTTTGTTAGGAATCTGTCTCCTGTGTATTTATTAATACATGGTTTTTAATAATATCTTTTGTACTTATAGATAATCAGTAGCTCTTCCATTTATAGAATAATGTTATGCTTCCTACTAATTAGGTTAGAAGTTATGAAGTTATGAAGTTATAATTGCCTTATTGCCCTCATATTTACATCAGCCATACTTATGAGAGTATCTAGAATGTGTGGCACTAATGGCCTTAAATTTAACAGCAATCAATCAGTCTAATGGTCATATTTTTAGTGAGTTAAAAATAACTAAGATTCTTGTTGACCTTTTCAATATATACAGTTGAACTACCGAGCTGAGTATGAGAAGACGAAAACAAACTACACTCTGCCTCAGGACGTACCTCAGCTAGTGAAAGCAAAAGCCAACGCTGAGTTATACAGTGAGGTAAGTCAAGACACTTGGAAATGTTGGCATTCATGATGCTGTTAACAGATAGAAATGAATATAAATATAAACATGATGATACTGTTTCTGAAAGCATTTAGCATTTATCATCTGCCTTTATACTAAACAACATGAAATATGGTACCCAGAATAGATAGGAATCCAATCTCAAGGACAGTGAAACCACTAGACTTTTTTTTTTCAAGACATTTTCAGATGATTTGAATTTCTTTAGTAAATCAGTATTCACAAAATTAACTGCTTCTGAGGTGATGTTAGCATGAAGAACCAACATTTTTACAGTTCTAATAACTCAAAGCCTGCTGAAGTCAATGAGAAGAAACAATGACTTCAGCAAACTTGGATCAAGCCCACTCTTGCTACCATTCATAATTCATGACAATATATAGAGATTCACTTGGAGACCTGAGTGCTAAAATCAAGTGCTTGCAGGAAAAATTGATCTTCTATTTTATTTTTAAAGCATTTTTCAAGCCTCCATTGTTGTAGATAGTTTTGGAGGGCAAAAAACCCAATAAGATAAATAAGTGCAAAATGAGAAAAAACCTCCAAACATTCCTGGTGTGACTTATTTTTTAGCCAGTTTCATAATTTTTCATGGTTGTGAGTTGGCCTTACTGGAAGTTTTTCATATCTTGTGTTCTTCCCTAAGTTTTACTTGCAGTGGTGCAAATAAAAAGTTGCAGTGGTGGAGAGTTGTGGAGCATCACCCATTGTGGCATGGGTGACCCTGCTCTACCGGAATTTCAAGTGGAATCTTGAAAAAGAGCTTAAAAAATATTCCTTTAACTTCCACTAACTTTCAGTAGTTAAGCACATGATTGTCATGCATTTAATCTACATTTGTGGTTTGTGTGGCTCATGAGTGTGATTTTGAAGAAAATCTGATTGATCGTAAGGTCTGCTCCACTGAGCTGTACTTCACATTGTGGGATGGTCTCAGAGCACATGAGCTGAATGCAGCCAAATTGAAAGATGCTCTCCAGCAGGTCATATAAAGAACTGCAGCTACAAATACACATTCAGTGCATGGGACCTGACTAATTCTGGTTTGGGGAGTGGGAATGAAAAATCCTGAAATGGGCAGTGAGACATTTGATTCTTAACACCAGTTGCTCTGTCCTATAGATCAGCTCCTGTAGGTCTACACTACTTGCATAAGAAGACATAACCAGAGGCACTTTTGAAAAACCTTCTCTCCCCTGTGTCTGTTTGAAAATGAGAACTGTTGGTGCATGTTCTGGAATTTAAAGTGCCTGTAAACTCCAAGAAAAAAAAATTCTCGACAATCCTGGACAATTAATTAGCTCAACATGATAATGAACTGTGACTTAAGAATATTCCAGTTTGTGGACTGAGCATTTTTAAACTTCTGTTTTACTCTTAATAATTTTCATGTTTCTTTGAAGATCTTGTGTGTTTATGTGTTACTGACATATTGCTGTCTTTCCTTTCTCAGATTAAGTACAAAGAAGGCTGGGAGAAGAGTAAGGGCCGGGGCTTTGAAATGAAACTTGATTCTCTGCCTTTACTTGCTGCCAAAGCTTCAAGGGATCTTGCCAGTGATGTATGTTATATTTAGTTACCTAGGAATTATTCTTTATATAAGTCTCTATAGCCCAGGGAAATAAAGCTTAGCTGGCTTCATCTGGATTTTTAAGTCCTGCATTTGGTTGCCCGTCTTTCTCACTGGCTAATGAACAGTTGGAAACTTTCTCAGATTCTGCTATCAAATTTCACTCTCTGAAAATTATTTTCTATTAAATCAAGTGTACAGAGCAAAGCAAAATTTGCACAATAGCCCCATAGTAAAATTCAACGTTTTGAATTGTTTATAGCCTCAAAATTACTGTTATCATTCACTACAAAGGGAATGCATATTTCTTTAATCTGCTTCTTTAGCATAAACAGATGTATGTAAAAAAATTTCCAAACAAAATCTTTCTAAACAACTTATATCATGGTTCTTACCCTTTGGAGAGGCAGAAAAGGCAGAAACTTTTTTATGCAGCTGGAAAGTGTTCAGCAGTGATGGAGATTATGAAATCTCACCTCATTAAGAAAATCAAATCTCGAATTCCTTGCTTGAATTGATCTCTTATCTTTGCCTTTAAGAACAAGGTAATTTAGCTAATCAGAAGACTTTAAGTTTTTAAGCATATCCTCCTCAGAGGACTGAGCCTTAAAGAATGAGGTTAAACACCTCTTAAATGAGACCAGCTTCGTGTCTCTGGAATTTCTGAGAAAATCTAGGAAATCTGAAGTGTCAAAGTGAGAATCAGATTAAGCCCTTCTAAATTTTTACCATCCAAATAATTATTGAAAAATATATTGCTTATCTTTCAAGTAATAGGAAATGTCCTTTGACTTGAACTGTTTTTTTCACAGATTAAATATAAAGAAGAATATGAAAAAACAAAAGGAAAAGCAATTGGAACCAAAGATTCAAGGCTTTTGCACTCTCTGCAGATGGCCAAGATGTTTAGTGAGGTAAATTATTCCTCTTACTCCAAAGGTGTTTTTCATAATTATGAATCTTTCAGCAGCAATATAGAGTCTGCCACTGTTACTGCTTTCACTGTAAGAAATTGTTGGAAGCATTTAACAAAATTGGTTTCCTTCCTCCCTCTGTTAATCTGCAGTGATTGCACAGTATATTTGTTCTCATAGGACATTTTGGGTTATGGTGTCCTTATTTTGGGGTAGGAAAATAATACCCCATTAAAACCTCAATATAAAAAGAAATCATATTAAAACCACAATATTAACATTTCTACCTAGAACTTTCAAGTCAAGAAAGGTATGTTTAAAAGTAGGATGCAATGTGATAGAGAAAATTCATGCTGGCATTTGGTTTGTCCCTTATAGGAGTTGATTTCTACGTGTGTTTGGGTTTTTTTTCCTTAATTTGCACAAGGACCCAAACAAGAGTGGTGATTTAAGACAGCTTTGCAATTTACTGATACAAACAACTTATTTTCATTGCTTCTATTTCTAGATTGCCTACAAAAAAGGTTTTGAGGCGAGTAAGGCCCATTTCCATCTGCCTATGGATATGATAAACCTGAGACATGCTAAGAAGGCTCAGGCACTTGCTAGTGACTTAGATTACAGAAAGAGACTCCATGAGTACACAGTGCTTCCAGAGGATATGAAGACCAAATGGGCAAAGAAGGCTTATGATCTCCAGAGTGATGTAAGATGATGTACACTCTAATGTTACAAGCAGTAAGAGGGCTTATAGAATTTTTCCGTTTCATGTTAGTTCTCATTTCGTATCGATGCTGTCTGATTGTACTGTGACTTTTTAAAATGTCTTTGCAATGTCTTTGAAACCGGAAAGGTTGCATATGTTCACTTGGAAACACCTGTGGACCTTGTGCCAATAAATGTAATTTTCTCCTACAGCTTCAATATAGGGCAGATCTGATGTGGATGAGAGGAGCTGGGTGTATCACAGAAGGAAGTCTTAACATACAACAAGCCAAAAAGGCAGGAGATTTGGTCAGTGAGGTAAGCAAAATGCTCAGGATTCTGCCTGTTCTAAGGTTTATGCACATTCATACCACTACAATACATGGAATAGGTAAGGAATTCCTAATAAGGAATATCTGATAAATGATAAAACTGATGGACATCATTTAGTTATTCTATCATTTAGGAGTTCTTTGGTTAAAGATTAAAATTATGTTTTCCCATTACATGATTATTGTATCAGTTTGTGAGGCAGAAGTCCCCATAGTTGTGCTTCCACCTCTTTTCACTCACCCACACATGGAGCAGAACAGCATTGAATTTCCTATGGCACATGCTACATGAAAAGCACAGAGGTTTTAAGGAGTAACACTGAAAAATTAGATATTTGTTAGCCGTGCTTGAAAATTTCCTTACTCTTTAGCAAGTAAGGGCTGTGACTTCAGTGGCAGCTTCAGCTTTTGCTGATTTTCATTACATTCTCTTGATTAATTCATGGTTTTGCACTACCATTAACCTTATGCAAGTATACTTCCTCAGCTGCTTAGCTATGGTTGAGTTGTCTCACTAGTGCCAGGAAAAATAGAGGACAGAGAGAAGAATAAATTAGGGGAAGTTTGACAAGAACGATGAAATACCTCTTAGTTCTGGAAGAAGAAACAGAAGCCAGTTAGTTACTGGGGATCACACTCTGATACCTTGGGTCTCTGACATCCTCTCACTACTTCTGCAAGGGGAAAAAAAAAAGACTTAGAAACAAAAGAAGAGCAGCTACTCTCAGATCTGGTGCCTTGCTAGGGACAGACTGACATCTGCTGCTGGGGGGTGCAGTAGTAATAATCACTTCCACAAATATTAATCCATAATGATCTGCCTTTACATTCCAGTGCCGCGTAAGGCCAAGAGATGGCTGACAGTCACTTAAACGGGAGACTGGTAGATATTATTTGAGAGATCTCTACTGCCATACAAAGCCTGGCATTTTGTCATTTCTTTGCAGAATGTCACTACATTGTGTTCCATGCAACGTGACAAAACATACTGGTTTTCATATGCCTCCCTCCCTTCCAGGTTCCTAAAATAAAGCTATGAGCACCTCTTTGAAGTGCTGCATGCTTTTTTAACTTCTGTTTTGTGTTCCCCTAGCAGAGACACAGTGCAAACTGATCTGTTCACCCATCAGTTCAAACAGAAGAATTTATCTCCTGAAATACCGAATAATGAAAAAAAAAGCATTTAAACCCTTTCTAGATGAAATGCCCCACTTCATGGTTAGAATAAGAATTTGACTAAAGTATACAAAAAGTGTTTGCTTGGTCTCCCCTATCATGCCATGGTCTTGAAATATAGTGCTGCATTTCCTTGTACTATGACAAAGATAGAAAGAGATGCTTATTCCACTCTCACGAGTGATGCAGAAGGCTGAGGCAAAGACATTGATTACAAACAGGTTTGATCTAAAGCCTGATGAAGTCTGTTGAAGTTTTCTGTTCCCTTTGGTATGTTTCAGATGTAAAACAAAAATTAAAAAGGAATAAAAGTAAGGTTAGTCTCACTTACCAAACTAAAACTCTTAGTCTCTATGCACATTTGTCCATTCAAATAGATTTTATATAAGTGCTGGTACCAGAAGAAGAATAAAGGAAAATGTTTTTTCCCATAGCCAAGACTTGAGCCTTCAGGAGGCCTCTCATAGCTGTTGGCCACAGAATGGCTTGACTGCAGTGTCTATGCTGAGCTCTGCTTTGAAGAGAACTGTGACATGATGGGGAAGATTTTGAATTCAAATTACTTTCAGGACACTGAAATTGCTTGCTCTAATTTAATTGTTATCTTAATAATTTACAAATATCTCAGTAGCATATGTTCAGTGATTTGAACCACACATGCACATGCTTGGGAAGCCTCATGGAAGAAAATGAGATACTAACATGGACTATGTGGCTTATGAGCTCTCCTGGGTCCTGATTTAATCATACCCAGTTTGTGAACCCCAGTCATTGGCTGGTGTGCAACCTAGGTCTTATAAGATATGTAGATAGTACATCTGGCACCAAAGAGTATCCATGCTTGGAGTGTTAGCAACAATGCATTTGGCATGCTCTTGTACTACCCTTCTCACCTCAAAATACCAGCACTGGGTAGTATTTGGCAGCTTATTTTGTTGACACCTGTGCTACAAATATCTTCTGAATTTACAGGGTACTTTTGGCTCTATCAGTCATGTACTTTTTGAAAGTGCTACATTCTGGGGGGAGGGCAAGTAGTGTAGAAAATTGTATGTAACTTGCTTTAATTTGCTGCAGAAAAAGTACAGGCAGAAGGCTGATGCTCTGAAGTTCACCAGTGTGGCTGACAGTTCTCAGATCAAGCATGCCAAGAAAAGCCAGGAACTTCAAAGTGATGTGAGTCTTTAACTGAATTTGTCTATTTGCAAGTAGTTTACTCATAATATGGCCATTCCTGACATAGGTACACACCGAAGTGATGGTGGAAGAGAATGCAGTCACAAAACCTTTCAATGTATAAAATTTCTTCAGATTTGTTTCTAATATTTATTAATATTATTAATATTAATATTTATTGTTTATGTTTAATACTCTCATGGAATTCTTTGAACCAGAGCAACAATGACAAAAAACAAACTCCAATCGAAATGGAAACAGAGGCTTCTCATAAATGATGTTACAGACCAGAAAAGGAGGGGATATCTCTACAGACAGTCTTGGTGACAAACTTGTGGGTGGTGCAGACTGGATTCAAGTATGGCTGAAATTTATTCTTGGCAGGATACCTGAGTATTCAAGAGTCATTAATGTCATCTGCACAAAAATTGGTTATCCACGGGGTATTAAAGCAAGGAAGGAAGATGACAGTAGACATTAGCACAGGAACTGATATACATCCATCCCAGGTTCTGTGTTTCTCTCCACTGAGGGCCCTGTCAGGCTACTTAAAGTTGTATCTGCCCTGTTAGACCACTCATTCTTCAGCTGTTATTATTTTACTTTTTTGACTCCTCTGTGTCAATAAAAACCTGGCCCTTCCTTGAATGAATGTTGTGTCAAACATGACATCAGACTGAATCAGAGGAGAGCACCAGTCTCCTGACTCCTGTTACTTATCTCTTGTGTACTGGACATGCTACCTTTCTGTACGTGTTTTGAAGTCAGAATAGTAACCATGGATTTATAGGTTTATAGTAGGGACTTTTTTTTTTTCTTTTCTGTGAGATGTAAGAAATGTAATACTCTGTGAAATGGGACATATTTTCATAGTTTTTTAACAGCTCCTCCAACAGATTTGTGGGCTAAAACAGAGCAATTCATTTCTCTGTTGTCATAGCCCTGCGAGATGATTGGAGATGGAGATGATTGCTACTTGGATCATAAAAGATCCTTGATATTTTCATTCAAAGTTGGAACATTAGTCCTCACTGGAGTATTATGTTAGCAATTACATTTAGGTCACAAATGTTCTCTGCAGATTCAATTGCTTAGTATTCTTCATTTCATCCCTAAAATTCTCTCTTTCTATGTCCTATTAAAGACTTTCATTGTACTTAAAAAGTAGCTGCAGTTTAACATTGGAAGAAATATGCTCTTGCGTACATTTCATACACAGTATAAATTACTACCAGCTTTATGGCCAGCTAAGTTATGTATCTTCTTCCATTTTCTCTGAAATTTAACCATGAGTAATTTGGTCAACCTGACTCTTTAGGTCAGCTTTTAAATTAGTATTTGACAAAAAAAATTCATGATGTTAAAGAATAACCAGATAAATTAACCCTAAAAAATCCCTGAATATTTGGTGTGTTTTAATCAGTATTCCTTCAACATTAAATGTGGACTGCTGCTTGCTGACCATGCTTTGCTTTCTGTGGACAGGTTGCCTACAGGTCAGGAAAAGAGCAGTTTCTTCATCAGTACACCATCAGCAAAGATGACCCTGTCTTCATACTGGCCAAAGCAAATGCTGCCAATATCAGTGAGGTACTGTGTAAGAGAGATTTGGATTCTTTCACTCTTGTGAATAGTTACAGCTGCTGTTGAAATATTTGTTCTGTAGATAAAAGTTAGGTTCTTTCTCTGAGTAAGTCCACGTGTTTTAGATGTAATAACTTTATATCTAAATTTAATTACTTGCTCTTAGTAAATACCAGTCACATCTGCTGTTCTGAAGACTTGCCACTTTTAGAGTTTGAAGCTGTGCATTTTTCACATGCTTCCAGAGAAGTGGCACATTGACAGTTTCACTGGAACCGGTGAGATAATGGGGTTACAGTAACCATAGTATCCACAGTTACAGTATGTAAGTGGAGACACCAGGATCTGATCCCTAATCATATGGTTGATGGGCATGGAATGTAAGAGGGACTCATGCTACTTGAGACCTTTCACAGTGAATATAGAACAAATAGAATATCTTTATAGTAATAAAGAGACTGTGTTATTGTCATCTCTTTAGAAACTCTACAAGAGTAGCTGGGAGAAGCAGAAGGAAAAAGGATTTGTGCTTCGTCTGGATGCTTTGTCATTCTTGACAGCGAAGGCAAAGAGGGATCTGGCAAGTGATGTGAGTATGGAGTCCATCATCCTTCTTTATTCTTAGGACAGCTGACAGTCCTGGTTGCTGCTAGTGTTGGAGATCTGTCACATATGTCTCAGTGCCCTGAGCCACCCTCACTCGATTCATGCTAAGGAGCAATGGAGGAGTTGTCTGGGTGATTGGCATTCCATAATTAGTCAGAAGGCTTGCTCTGAGCAATTCAGAGCTTTTCCCCACATGCTGACTATGTTTTCCTATTCTCATTTTGACCTGAGGGTGAATTTTAGAACTCAAAATGAAGCAGAAATCTCCGTGAAACATCATAACTTAATACGTCTATGCCTGGCCAGAAAATTCCTGCAAGAGCCTTCTGACCTCAGAACTTGAAGAATGTTGTTTTTCCTAAAGAGAGCCAAAAAGAAAAGATTTCTTACAGCTTTTTGTGAACATATTATTATTGAGAAAGGGTTTGTTCTTTATAAACACTAATTTCTAAGGTATTCCAGTTCTCCTTTGCAAATGATCTTCTTACTTACTTTATCGAGGACCCAGCGCGTCATAACAGCGACAGACTATTGTTTTACACTGGTAGAGCTGTCAGTTTGGCAGCTTAGATAATTTACTCTCAGTCTCTATTTTCTTCACAGATTAAATATAAGGAAGGGTATGAGAAGATGAAGGGTAAGCTCATTGGAGTAAAAGCTGTGGAGGAAGATTCGAAGATGGCTCATTCCCTGCAAATGTCAAAGTTGCAGAGTGATCTGGAGTACAAGAAGGCCTTTGAGGACACAAAGAATAAGTTCCAGGTCTCCATGGATATGGTTAACCTTGTCCATGCCAAAAAGGCTCAGAATTTGGCCACAGACAGAGGATACAAGACATCCCTCCATCACTACACAGTCCTGCCTACTGATAGGAAAGTGGCATGGGCAAAGTGGGCCTATGGATTGCAAAGTGATGTAAGTCCAGAGCTTGATGTCTTTCAATACCCTTTCATTCAGCCCATTCTCAGCCCCAGTTAGGGCTGAATTTCTTCAGACATTTATGGTTTTAATACCATGACATGTTCATGCACCTAATTTTTCAGCTATTAAACAGTTAATATTAAAACAGTAACCACTTATTTTCTCAAGACATATATTTAAATTGTACAGTGTCTTTGAGGAGAGTTATGATTCTGTTTATGAGCATGGCTTCTTCAAAACCTACTTCAAATATTAATAACACACTAGGATTCATATGTGATGTACATTTATTTTTTTTTCCTAATGTGCAGGGCAGTTAAATAATGTATAGTGATAAAATTGGTGATAAAATTCCATATAGAGACAACATGTTCAGCTGTAACCATCAGATGAACTGTGTGATACTGTAAACAGTTACTGTGTTAGATTTTGCATTCTGAGGTTTTAAGTCAGAACTTTTCAAGACTGAGGTAGAAATGTGTACAGGTCTTGTTGAGGTATGGCTGCTGAAACCCTTTTGACACCTTTGAGAAACCTGACTTACAGTCAAGCTTTTGAAGTTCAGTACTGTTGGTAGGAGAGATTTTATGAGGAAAGTGAGAAGTACTCCTGTACTCTTCCTCCTTAAAGACACATGGAAAACCAAACCAAACAAAATGCTTTCCCTCCAGTAAAAGAAAATGGTAGGGTTTGGGAAATGCTAAGGATCATTTTCTTGTAATTGCAAATCTTGAATTATCTTTTAAGCAATGCTCTCTTTACTATAAAACTGAAGTTAGAGTAAAAATTGCAAGCAACAGTAAGGTGTAGACTACTTCTAAAAATTACTTTGCAAGTGTTGGTGAGTCCTGATACTTTTATTTCATTCTGTATTTTTTTTTGCTTTCCTTAAAACAGTAGTGAACAAAACAAAACCAGGTACTAATTTGACTTGGTTGTTGTTCCTGAGATGTCTCAATCTTTTAATGGCATTTTAAGTGCATGAGCATCAACAATAGGATTTTTTTTTTCTTTGTCAGAACCGATACAAAGCAGATTTGAACTGGATGAAAGGAGCAGGATGGATAGCCACTGGGTCATTAAATGTGGAGCAGGCTAAGAAGGCAGGAGAACTCATTAGTGAGGTGAGATTTCATGACAGCATGTATCAGAATTTGCTGCATAATGCGTGCAAAATGTCTGTATAAAATTAAAATAATTTCCACTCAAAGGGGAAAGAAAAAGGCGTACCACATGAAAGGCCTCAAAACCAGGGATAGGACTGGTAATTAGAGGGAAACTAGATACCAAACACATAGCAGTAGGAGTCCATATAGCCTTTGCAAAAACAACGTAGGTGACAAATGATATTATGAATAATAATGGCAATCAAACAGTGCTCAATTGCTACCCACTAGCCTACCTTTTTAATGAAGCAAAACAGGACAGATGATTAAAAGATGGAGTCATTGGACCCAGAACCTTCTTTTGTAAGAGATACATGATCCTTCTTGCTCCTTTTCCATATATATTCATGTTAGCTATTGAAATTCAAATAGATATCTCTGTCTGTAGCAACCTATCAGCCCAAGTAATTTTTATTCTTATTTCTCCCTATAACCATTATCACTTACAGGAGAAGGCAAAGTCTAGAATCCTTTGTGCCCATCCCATGAGGCCTTCAAATGAAGTTTTGGTGGAAATGGTTAAAATATTCTGTTATTTCACAGGGAGTCCTAGTGGCCAAATCTATTGCCATAGGAGACTGAATCCTGTGATTTTTAGATACCCATGATGCAGGAGTCATCCGTCCATTCACTCAGTGAGAAGAACAGCATAACCATGGGTGCCCTGTCTCAGAAAAATAGTTATCCTTTCACAACTGACTGATTGCTAACACTACTTTTCCCCCATGTAATCATCTATAGTGAAGAAGGATGATTTTTTTAGACAAAATAAATGAGATCCTCAGGTAGTGTAAAGCAAGGCAGCTTCATAAAAGCTAGTACAGTAATGCTGGCTGGAACAGTAACAGTGAATCTGGATACCTATTCCATTTTGATGTTATAGTAGTGAAAACTGCTGAGTAGAAATTTCACCTGCTGAGTTGTTCATCTTGACCTTTTCGTGAGTGCTAAACAATGTTGGGTTGCTATGAGCCACGTCCTTTCTTACATACACACTTCTAAAACTGCTAGAAGGCAATTGCCAGAATACAATTTCTAGGAATTTTATGTAGAGATGTTCTGGTAAACTCTGCTTCGTCTCTAAATCTAATCAAGAAAAAGCATAAACCACTTTTGTCCCCAGTTACACTTACTGCTCCTTTTAAAGGGATTTCTTTCTGAAACCAAAACATTGCTTATAAGCTTATAATACCTTAAAAGTGTTTATGTGTTTTACATTAGTATTTTGAGTCACCAAAGGGTCAAGATGTTGCCTCAAATAAACTTCTGTAGATCACAGCTCAGTTTAAAGGAAAACGACATGCCATGAGTTCATCACAGGCATTTGGAATATTTAGTATGTGCTATTTGGAGAAGTTATAAGAGTATTGATGTGTTTAAGGAAACTCCTGCAGGAAGGGAAACTGTTAGTGACCTGGTCATGTGAAAAAAATGTCATTTGGCGATCAAACAGCCTTAATCTTAATTATGTATATTTAAAAAAAATTGTCTTAGAAGCTACTATGTGTCCTTTACAGCAAGGAAAATTAATATCATTATCTAGAAGATATACCATAACAATAAGGTACAGTGCCAATGGCTGCACAGATTTGATGTAGGTCTTAGAAGGAAACCTAAATCACCAAACAGTAAGTTAAATAGTTGACATTATTAACACACTTCAACTGTATATAATTTCTTGCTTAAAGAAGGTATGGATGAAAAATATAATCAGTCATACTCTATTTGAACTAATCTAATAAGATTTTAAAATCCTAGATTCTGGAGTATTTGGGTAGGCAGAATCTGATTTGGAAATGTTTTCCTTATATTTAGAGAGAAATACTTCAATACTAATTGGCAAAAGGTTATTGTTAAATTGAAACAAATATTAATCTGAAAGTACCTAGGACATAAAGATGAGGAAAGAGGAATAATAATTATGTTCACAAATTCACTCTAATCTCCAGCAACCTATGATTTTTCTCTTTCAAATAGCATGAAAGAGCAGCACAAAATTCACAGCTTTGATCTTTTTCTGCTCAACAGAAGAAGTACCGTCAGCATCCATATGCTTTGAAGTTTACCAGTATTAAAGACACTCCTGAGATGATCCAGGCTAGAATTAGTTATAACCAGGCTGTGGATGTAAGTTATAATGTATATACATTATGATTATAAGAGTGGTATCCTCTTTGAACGACCTGATTGAAGCACTGGCTTTCTCTCTCTTTCTTTCTCTGAGATTATCCTTGGGAACCATGAAACTTTTGTGTTCTGGTGTGGTGCATCCCACAAAGAGCATGTTTCTAACTTGGAATGGGAAGTCATCCCACTGAAGTGAATGGGATTTTCAAATAGAGATAGCTTTCTGTCCAGTTCTTTTTCAGAAGCAAAACTTAGGAGTAAGACTGACCTTTGACCTTCAGAGACTTCTGGCCTTTTGCGATTCATTGAGGAAGAACACATTTGGGGTTCTTTCCCCTTTTCAAACAAATCTTTCAAATTTTAGTTTCTGCATATTCTTCAGAAACAAAATGTAAGGCAGCATGACAAGGAAGAAAAAATAAATTATTTCAAGCTGTCATCCTGCTGAGAGAGAAATCCAGGAGGGGAAACCTTAAAGAAAGAATTGAGGCTGTTTGGTGTTTAAACATGTTTATTTTTAATAGAAGAGCGATTTAAAAATATTGTAGACTTAACTGGGATAATGCAGAAGCGAATAATAAGCAAAAGTCACTCAAAAAAGACAAGTTTCAAACATGAGAGGATGTTTTATTGTGAAAACAGATATTTTTAAAGTGAAGGAGAAGATAAAAGACTTTGTGTAAAACATATGCTATTGTAATACTTATAGTGTCTGTGCCTTTGGTTTAATTAATAAGATCCAAAAGGCTTACATCTCAGACAGGATAAATATAAGTCATTTTGTTCCACTGAGCCTCAGTCAAAATCAGTCTGGTGCTCTACTTCTTCACATGTCGAGTTTTTATTAGTTTTCCTCTTAAGGAGCTGCAATACAAATGGGCCCAGTTGCTAAAAAAGTGGCAGCAGGGTGAAATGCTTCATTCTAACCTAGAGAGTCTCAAACTCTTCTGCAGAAATAATGGCTTGGGAAAGGCAAGTCAGGTGGTCAAGACAGAGGTCATATCTAAGGCCAAAAAAATGGGGTCCGTCTGTACTCATCTGAAAGTTATGGTGCAATGTAAGAAGAAACTAAGCTAGGAAAAATTAATATGAAAAATGAGAACTCTGCATAGTCATTGCAGGCAAAGATTCAGTTAATTGTACAGAACTCATCTGTCTGCAGACATCTGAAAGTTAGATAGTCCTGGGCCAACCCTATATTGTTCCTTCAAAGGTTGATGCAAATAGCCTTTGAGGTCTGAGACATACACCTGTTTTATGATGGGATCAGTCACCTTTTGATGTTTTTTAGATCTCTTACCATTGCCTATTGAACACCCCCTTGCAACTAGCTATGGAATAAATTTGGGGTAATTACACAGATAATTACCATCACATTTATCTGCTAAAAAAACCCCCATCTTTGGAGAGATGTGTTTGGGGAACTTCAACTCTCCAAATTTCTGTGGAATTTCAGAGCACTGGTGGGCCACTCATGGCTGCACATCCTTAATAATTGCTGTTTATTCTTCTTCTCCCTACTCACATATGTTGGAAGTCTTGACAAATTAATATTCAAATATCTCAATTTTCATATACCTTGACTTACATGCTCAAAACTAGGAGTTCCTCTCTAGCATACTCTAGCTGACAGGTGTATCAGACTCCCAAAGCTTTTTGAGTACATTTTGACTGATACAACTGTCTGTATTTATTAATGCTACTGTCACTTTTCTGTAGTGTTTGCTTTTCATTAACCTGTCTGTTAATGTTTTAGTGTAAGTAATGATTGAATGTGTAGTTAGTACTTGCTACTGAAATTCATCTCTATTTGCAGAGGCTGTACAAGGAGCATGCAGAGAGTATAAAGCATCAGTATACACCAACGACAGATCTTCCTGAAATCCTTCAGGCCAAATTAAATGCTATGAATATCAGTGAGGTATAAATCTAAGTTTTAATATTTTAAAGGAAGGTTGATAGTGCTTTGCTGTTTGTCCTACACAGGAAATCATTGTAAATTTCTTTCCTTTCCCTTAGATCATTCTATGGTCTAAATATTTCTGAAGTAATATGGGAAATTAAATTTCTTATCAAACTTCTGCTACATTAGAAAGATTAAGAATGAACAAACAAATATATTTTCATAATGGATATTTGTCATGTGATAATTCCTGTTGTGCATCGATAGTTTTGTTTACTTTAAGCCTTTGCTTTAGAATAGAATGAAACTAATGTAATAACATTTCTAGGATCTCAGTAACGCTGCACTGTCAACCCTCTGAACAGCAACTCTGCTTTATTCCTGTTCCATATTTCCTAGATTCGTTACAAGGAGTCCTGGGGAAAGATGAAAGATGGTGGTTATCAACTGAAACTAGATGCCATCCCCTTCCAGGCAGCAAAGGCTTCGGGTGAAATCATAAGCGATGTATGTGAACTTATTGCTGATGTTGTCCAGTAGGATATGTCAGTCATTCCAGACTGTATCTGCTCTGTTGAGTGACTCTTGATGGAAGCAGCATGTCCAGCCAACTCTACATCTGGGAGACATCTGGCCTTGGACTAGTTAGTTGTGCTTTTGAAGGCACAGCCATAATGAAGTCTTATTGGTAACTAAGCAAAGGAAGGTTTATGAAAGCAAACATCCATTAGCAAAGCTGACCAGTTTACCTGCTGTAGTGACTGGGCGGTCACAGGGGTTGTTCAGGAGCTGTCAGGTGAGGTCTTCTGAGCATCTGCTAAAGATTGATTCAGATTTGTTATCGCAATGAGTATCATCAGAATTTATTGTCCATAGCGCTTTTTTATTCAGGTTTCAATAATCAGACTAATGCTTCTCTTCACTCCTATCCACATTTGTATTCTTATTTCCTTTTTAGCACAAGTATAAAGAGGCATTTCAGAAAATGAAAGGACAGATGGCTGGTTCATGTGGCCTGGATGGTGATATTCATATTGCTCATTCAGTCCATGCAACATCTCTGCAGAGTGATGTAAGTAGGAGAAATGAGATGGGGGCATTTTTTTAACTGATTTCCTAACTGTAAGTAGTTCCTTATGGAAGATGCATTTAGCTGTGGACTAGCTGTGGACTAGCTACTTATTTAAAACTTAGGGCTTTCTCTTCCACTTTCCAGATATTTTAATATAATCATGATATTCTTGCCATTCTTTTATGTCATTTGGAGTAACAATAATTTTACAATAAAAAAAGGCTGTGTTCTTGCACTACCCCCTGCTGCATGCCACTGTTTCCTTGCACAGAATATTTTACTCTGTAAAGGCAGGTCTATTTGGGAATTAGCAGTGGTCTTTGTACGGAAGTAAATTAAATTTGGTAGAGACACAAAGTTTTTCAGTGTTTATTTTCAATTTACTGTTTTCCTGAAAGACCAAAGGATGAATGAATTTATGAAATATCAAATTGGACTTTTTTGGTTGGGGAATGGTTTCTACTTGGTCTTGAGATACACTAAGAGTCACATCATTTGTTCATTGTCTATAAGAATTGCAACTGTTCAGTGCATTTTGAACACTGTGGCTTGATCCAGAAGGATATACGGGAGTGTGTTCACGGTTTTCAGAAGTGTTGGTCTTGTACTGGCAGTCTTTTTTGTGTGATGGTATGCTTAGACACGCAGGTAACAGTAAGTGTCTGAAGAATTCATCCGTCTGTCAGGTTACTTTAAGTCAGTTTGATGATCATCAATAACTCTGTATGTTCATTATTCCAATGAACAGCTTGAACATCTTGAATTTGCATAATCTAATAGGGAAATGTCATGTGAAAAAAGTTCTTTGAAGATTTCTATGCCTTTCTTTTCCTGGACAGAGACCATAAGTGAAAAACACCCCCACCACTAAAAATTACATTTAAAACTGTGAAATGAAACTGGCCAAATCAACAAATATTTTGAATGAGGATTTGTACTAATTCTAATATAAATAAGGCTGTTTGTATGTTATCTTCAGGCAGTACCTTCCTCTTTTTGTTGTACTTTCTAGAAATGAAATGAATTAAGATTTCATTTACCAGTTTGGTTAATTCTATAGATTTGATGTATCCAGTTTTAACAAAAAAAGAAAAAAAAAAATCTCAGCTTAATTGAATATAATGTAGATAGCTACTTTTTTGATGAAGAATAGGCTACCACATATTCTAATTATAACTGTTGATCTTTCACAGTATAGTTAAACAAGTTAGGGAACTTACTTTTAAAAAGAATAAATTATACTTGAAAATGGAGGAAATGTGGAGAATGTCTCTTCTGATCAAAACCTGAATTCTCTTTGCCATGCTGGGATATGGTCTGTTTTTAATTTATGTGGTCTGTTTTTAATTTAATAGGTAAAATATAAGCAAGGTTTTGAGGATACAAAGTCTCACTTCCACCTGCCACTGGATATGATAAACCTGGTACATGCCAAGAAGGCCCAGTCTTTGGTCAGCGAACAAGAATACAGGCAGCTGCTACACCAGTACACCTCTTTGACTGATGATGTGAGGTTGAGATGTGCCAAGAATGCCTACAAACTACAGAGTGAGGTAATTGCAAAAAGTGATATTTCCCGCTTGGTTCTGATGCGAGATAGTTCTGCTCCAAATCATGACAGCTGACAACGTGTGTTTGAGCAGCAGCTGAGAGATAAACAATGGCTGTTCCCCCTTGATTACATATAGGAACAAGACATTTGTCTTACTGGGCAGTTGTACAATATGTGTGATCACACTGTACTGAGAGATAAAGTATAGTAGTCCTTGATGATTCGTAGAAGAGTTTTTGCAAGTGAGAGTGATTGCACTGTTGGTGAAATGCTCTTTTTAAGGTCTTGTTAACAATGCAAACTGTTTACCAACTGGTATTTTACAACTTGGTTTTCATCTGGGTGAAATTCATGTGTGCTCCCACAAGAAAGATACCTGTTGTTAAAAATCTGATTTGTAAGAGACTTACAAACTCTGGCCCAAGACATACTCATTGAAATTCTAAGAAGTATGAGCTTAACTCCCTATGTAGTCTTAGTAAAATTATCTGGATATTGCCTTATGAATTAGTAAGCAGAGCCATGAGCAAAGGCCTTTTCATAGATCACGTTGTCTCTGGAGACCTCAGAAGGGGATGTATCTTAAAAACTTGTCTGGGCAGAACATGCTATTGTGTATCAGTTTAACACTTTCAGCCAACAGACTTAAAGATGGCAGACTGCGTTCAAACAAGTGTAAGTATCAGCTGCCAGTTGTGCTGCCCTAACTCGGGTGAAAACACATGTAATCAGAGATTCTGAGGAAGGTTTCCATCCATGCCTGTCTTTGAGTTGAGTATGAAATGCTAATTGGCAGCAACACATTTTAGGGTTGCAGAATTTACTCTCTTACCAGCTGGTGCTAATAGCTAACAAGAGGTGAGGTCCACGCTCTAGCTTTGTGCTCTCTTTTCCTTCTGATTCACAAAGGATATTTCCCATAAACAGCATCATGGTGCCTTTGAGTCTAAGGATTAGCACTGGACAGACCTGGATGGAATAGGAAGTAGTTCTATTCTCCTAGGCAGCTAAAAAAAATAAAGGCATAGTCTATTTCCATTATAAGTGGTTGACTGAACCAAAACACCTCATTAACTAAAGCTGGTTCTACCCTCAGTAAGCAGTAGCAGTTTCTACATATCCATCAAGTAGGCAAATCTACTCTTTACTAGTTATTTGGTCTTTACAGATCTTTTGAAGCAGAAAATAAGATGATCTTCCTCCTCTTCCTTCTTGTTATCAAATCAAATAATATTGTTTTAATGTATGTATCAGTAACTGATTTATAACTTTTGAAAAATTAATATTTACAGTGAGTCACTGCTAGATTTGTTGGTCTGGAAAATATTTTAACAAAGATTGTACAGTGGCTTAGTGCAATTTTCCTTAGTGTTCATTACTTATATTATGACCATTCAGAACCATTAAAAAATCAAGGCTATTTTGTCTGTAGTTTCTCTTATTTAAAAGTTAATAGCTTTTATTTAAATATACTTTCTTATAAATAAATAATATCTAGCTGTGATTCACATATTATATATGAAAAAGATTCCTGTACCTAGAAAAGGTTTTTTAAAAGTTACAAATGGAAGCTAGGATTTGAAGTATTATTTTTATACTATATATCTCCTATATAGAGTATATACTATATATATATATATATGTATATACTATTTATATGTTACTGAGACTCAATGGTCCTCAGAATCTTGCATCTCTACTGTAGATCTGTCACGGCTGTATGCACACCGACATACATAAGCACAAGATTGTAAGGTAATGCATATGAACTCTCTGTGGTAGATACTAATTTTAATGGATTTGTTTGAATATGGTTATTGTGTATTTTTGGGTGAATAAATATAGGGCATCTCAAGTGAAAACCTGTAATTACTTCTGCTTGGTTTTCCTTAGAATTTATACCGCTCTGACATGAACTTTATGCGAGGAGTCGGATGTATTACTCCAGGGGCTCTAGAGATTGAAGGAAAGAAGAAAGCTTCTGAACTCATCAGTGAGGTAACAAAAGAGGGTTTTGATTTCTCCACTATGAACAAGAGTTTGCCAGATGTCTTTCTATTAAACTGGGCTGGCAAAGTGACTCACTGGATAATGCAAGACTCCCTCCCCTTACTTTGATCATTCCATTTGTGTCCTAACTGCAAATGGGTGAACCTGATGGAGTTCAAGGCTTTGCAAACTTTGGTAACTTTTTTTGTAAATATTTTCTGCTGTGTTTCAGACCCAGGAGGTAGTTATTTTATGTTATTTATTTTAGAATTAAAATGCACTTTTTTGACTAAACATGAGGCTGTGCCTATCTATAATAACTGCCTTGTATTGTTTCTCCAAAATTAGACTGTGCTGTGGACTACCCAGTATATTCCACTGTCCTCAACTCTGCCCCTGCTTTACAATCTTAATCTGTTTTTCACTTGCTGCTTTTGTGTGTTATTGTATTTCTTTTATTTTCTCTGTCATGTTCTCTTTGTACAGTCTCTCCTAGTTTCAAACCTTGGATCTTTTGCCCATATTCACATAGATGTGAAATGAGAAAAAATAGGAGTTTTCTTCTAGTGAATAGATCCCTGCTTGCAGTGATCTTGCAGTTGTTTTGTTAATTGTTCTTATATAGGACCACAGGCCAGGTGGAACCCTGATTTTCTGACAAAAAAGTTTGGTTGGCTTATGCATTTCCGTCTCTCTCTAGGTTGGATTACCTTTACTGTAATTCCACTAGCCCAGGTTAATGACACCAAGGGATGAAATAACCTCATTACTGTTTTCAGCATATTTAGCACAGCAGCATTATTTAATTTTTTTACACCTTATTCCTTATTTACTTTTCATTTCCCCTGTGAGACTTGAATGCACCAAATTCAGAATAGCAAAAAGTAAATTAGTCTGAGGATTAATAGACAAACTAGAGTTTTAAGCACAAGAAGTAGTACTAGACCACTGGTATTGGAAAAAGTCCCTTGTCTGACAAGACAATTTAGTTATTCTGTTCATTTTTCTTTGTGTGTGAACTCAGAGTAAATATCGTCAGCAGCCACATTCCTTCAAGTACACATCGGTGACAGACTCTCCTGGCCTCCTTCATGCAAAATTCAGCAATATGATTGCTAATGAGGTAGGCTCTCCTAACGTGAATCAGAAAATATGCTTTTCAAAATGCAGCAAGCTGGGGATGGAGAAGTGGGAAAGAGACAACCCTGTTCTGAAAGCAAAATGCATCAAACAAAAGCAAGCATTCCTTGTCTGTGCTTTTTCACAGTTAGATCACATTTTATTATTTCCAAACATTTAATACATTTTTAGTTCAATCTCTTTGAAAAAGCTTAAATAGTATCCATGCAACAGAGTCCCATTATCAAGTTTTTTGCATGAAACAGACTCAAAAATCAGGACTATGGGGTGTTCTTGAGGGAGCTCATTTGCATAGTGTGGTCCACTTTTGAGGACTGCGTAAAAAAGAATCACTTTTCTAAATTCTGAAAAAAACAAGACAAAACTCATAGAAAAATTATCAAAATTATATATGAGGAAAAAATTCAAGCTAGAAAATGTGGCCAGTCTACCAGAAACAGCTACCCTTTTATTTAACACACATTCATGATGCTCTTAACATTCTTAGGTCTACTTTTGGCCTGCTGGGAACATAAGAATGCAAGGATAAGAATGCAGTGGGTTGGCATCATTATAATATATTTATAAAAAATAATGTAAATGGTTTTTATACCCAGCAAAAGCCCCACATCTTTATGCCCAAGAAAAACTTTGCAATTGCAATGGTAAAATCTTAGCTGTTCTTAATGATGGCTGACTATAGTTGTCATAATCATTGACAGTTTAAGCACTGCTGTTATATTATTGAAACAATAGAGAAAATTAACTGCAATTGTGTTTTTGATCTCTTTCCTAGCGCCTGTATAAAGCAGCAGGAGAGGACATTCAGCATCACTATACACCAACACTGGGTCTGCCTGAGTTTACACGGGCAAGAATAAATGCAGCCAACCTCAGTGATGTAAGAATTTGTCCTGTATTTCTTATATTTATCTAGGATGAAATATGAACTATGCAGTGGCAAAGAAGATGGATAAGTAGAGAACATTTTAGGTCTTTTTAATCTATGCTTTCCCTGATTTGATTATAATGATATTTATCTCAATTAGTACATATGCGGTTGTGAGTAAATTAAATCTACATAAAGAACGAGACATGTTTTGTCTGAGTTAGTAGGATTTCCCAAAGATAGTTTAAAAAAATCCTTTGATTATAAAGAATGAGACTGTAACACAGAATAACAAATGAAAGAGGGTTCCTTTGTTTGTTCCTTTGTGCATTTAAAAGTGGAACAGCAGTCTAAATGTGCCTTTCCTACTTTAGGCAAAATACAGAGAATCTTGGCATAATCTACGTGCTCAAGGCTACAAGCTGACAATGGAAGCACTCCCGTTCCAGACTGCCAGGGCCTCCAGAGAAATTGCCAGTGATGTGAGTTGAATGATTCAACCTCCCTTCTTGCCTAATTTCTGTTAACTTCATGTAAAACAATGTCTAAAGCAGATTTTACTGAATTAAAGCAACTCCATAACCATGTGAGACAAGTGTGGGACAGAATATATTACTTATGAATGAGATTCTTTGTGTGAATTAGAAAAAAAAGGGAGAGGAAGAATCGCTGCTAATCGGGAACCAAGCCAGGTTAAACATCTTCCAGTGGGAAATAGCTAATGAATTACAGTATTTGCAAACAGAAAAAACAAGGAATCTGTTCCTTTTCAGGCTTTCAACTCCTCATATGATAAAGTACCCACTAACTCTGTCCATTCTGTTTTGAGATGACTTTTGGCTTAGTTATTCCAAATTGAAATGAAGTCAGGAAAAGCTGAGGCTTCTTTGAATCTCTGAAAATCAGGAGTTACCTCTCTAGTTAGGAAGTAGAAATCAGTGAAGTTCCTGTAAATATGTATCCTTAAGTTCTGAAATAGAGGAAACAAATCATCTTATCTTCAAAAATATCCTATCTTTTGGATTGTTGTTTGCAAAACACTCAGACATGGTGGTATCCATTTGTCAGAAACCCTAAGTTCACCTCTTCTTCATGAGAAATTTAATAAATTCTATGAAAAGCTGATGATGAAGCTAAATTTAATTAAAAAAATTCCTCATTTTGTGTAGTATTTAGTGGCATATTTTATATCTAATATGATTAAATATGAATATATTTCGCATGTGTTTGTTTTATTAAGCAACCATTTCTAGCTCTTATTTATAATGTTTACTTAACCATATTTTACAGAGTGCTTTTGGTTACAGCTTCAGATCTGCTCTAGAGGGTAGAAGTCCATAATAGAATTACATCCACTTACAACAAATCTGAATTTAGCCCTTCATCTTGGAAGCACTTTATAAACATTAGCTGCTGTAATTTAATCCCCACAACTCTCTTGTGTGGTAGATAAGTGTTATTATCCCATTTCAACTACATTACGAACTCTTCAGGGCCCAGGCCTTCCCTTTAAAGTTCTAAGCACCCTGTTGATGCTATATAAATAAGCATTATCATCATCATCACTATTTCACAGAGAGGATAAATGCAAGATCATAGAGAGAGTCATAGTCCCAGCTAAGATGAGAATGAGGGGTTGCTGGTTCTTACTCTTTCCATGAAAACTGAATTTACTCTTTAAAATAGCTGGGTGGTATTTGCAAATCTGAAGGCTACAGAGTGCACAGTGTTTTGCTTTTGTGTAGATTTTTTTTCTTTGGTCTTTTGTTTGTTTCTCTTATGTTCTCATCCCTAGTGATGGGAATAAAATTCTCAGAGACATAATAAAAGTACATGATTTGAGGTTAAATATGATCAATGCTTTGGGCATATTCAGAAAATGTATTGAGATGTGCTTAACTTTAATGTTGCAACTACTGTGGTATTTAAATTTGAGATCAATGTGATATTCAAACAGTTGCTTTCTTGTGCTACGTACCTTGACTGGTTTTACAGAAAACATAGATGTTTCAGTGACTTAAGTTAGTTAGCTAGAGTATCCAGTCTAAGTTTGGCACATTTTCACTTTTGCCTTATTTTTTTTTATTTTTAGTACAAATATAAACATGACTTTGTGATGGAGAGAGGAAAACACATCGGTGCCAAAAGTGTTCTGGATGACACCAGGTTGCTGCATTGCTTGCATGCTGCCAAATTGCAGAGTGAACAAGAGTATAAGAAGGGATCCCAAGAAGTGTGGTCTCAGTATCATCTACCCATGGATATGGTGAATCTTGTCCATGCCAGGAAAGCCCAGGCCTTAGTGAGTGATCAAGATTACAGGAAGAGACTGCATGAATTTACAGCACTCCCAGAAGACATGAAAATGAAGTGGGCCAAAAGAGCCCACATGCTACAGAGTGAGGTAAAGTCTTTCTTTCTGTTAACAGCAAATTGAATTTAGCAAAAATATACCAAAGCTTTGAGTGACTGGCACAAATTGTGTATTGACATCGTGAGGTGTTTTTAGAAAGACTGTTTGTAAATTTATGTACGTGCAGCAGCAAGATTTCTTATTGCTCCTCACACATGGAATATATGTGAATCAGAAGTTCTCGTGTTATGAACCTGATGGAAAATCACAGTGGTCCATGTTACTTATTCTAGAGCTGAGGGATAAACACACTTGTCTCTCAGCTGTTTGGATCACAGTCAGTCAGGGGTTTGACAGTCACTGTTCTACATGCAGAACTCTCTGAGCAGGAGGTTAAATGCTGATTTGAGATACATAAGAAGAGATATTAAGAAGGTAATTTTTCAAACTGAAATGGTCATATCAAATAGCCAGTTCTCCAGATGTGTTTGCAGAAGTTGCTCACACAAAAATGTAAGTTGAGACAAACTTCAATGACGAAAGTGATGAAATCTCAGCATGGGCCACACCCATACTCAATTTGCCTTCAAACCACTGGGGATACTGTAACCTTCTTACCCAGTGTACCTGCTATCTAGTATCCCAAATGTACTTTGCATTGCCAGAATTTTTGGGATACTCTTTGGATGGTACAAAAGCTATTGCTAAATGTAGTTCTTTGCTTTTCCAACTCTCATTCCTGCCTTCTCCTGTAATGGTTCACAGATGGCATGCAGGTAGTTAGATCCAGGAAGGCAGGATTTTTTACTATTTATTCATGTGTCGTGGGGGATCACATGATATTCAAGTGGTATTTCCAGGGAACTAGTCCTTGGGCCCTAACAGCACATATTTCAGACCTTGCCTACAGAGGGACAGGATAGGAGATAAGAACCTCAGCACTTGGCTCTTTGCCTTTAGAGCCCCCAGGTTAGGAATCCCGTGAAATATGAAGATGATTTTGTCTGATACCCTCACTATCTAGTAAAGTAATGTACAACATACATGAGTGAGTTGGTTGTCATGTTCTTTTACATATAGGGGGGAAAAAACCTGAAAAAATGGATGATTGGATTAAAGTCACACAGTGAGCCACCATCACTCTGAAGTCAGGATTGTTGGGATTGTGGGTACTTTACTGACTTCCACTTTTTATTGGGTCTGCCTGATTTTCTTTGCTAGATTAGGAGGTAAAAGCAAGCCTTTAATGTGAGTAGAGAAGGAGTAATGTGTCCTCCTAGAAATGGGGTTAATGAGGAAGCAGGAACCAGATAAAATAATTAGTATTCCTGACTTGAACTCACCTCAGAAAATTATTTCAAAAGAGGTTCTTTTACGCCCAGTACAAACAGGTTATTACTTACTGCTTTGAGTCATACTAATTCACTCGTGGGGCCTTCTCTTGTAACTTGCATATGATACATTATTTAATTCCTGGTGGAATGAACAAATGCAAACAGTTTGGCTTTACGATCTGATATGTGCATGGCAAATGAAAAACCTCAAAATGTGAATATGAATCAGGGAGTTTTTTTAAAAAACCTTAATAGCTGTGGATACAAAACTGATAGTTAACGATTTTCATTTTTAACAGCTTCGCTATAAATCAGACCTGAACTTCATGAAAGGAGTTGGTTGGATGGCTCTGAGATCTCCTCAGATAGAAAGTGTAAAGAAGGCTGGAGAGCTCATCAGCGAGGTAACTGATAAATCTTTCATGGGATAGCAAGTCTGTAGGAATTGTTTACCATCAAGACTCCTCGTTACATGACACTTACGAATGTAGCTTATCATTTCCTTTTGATGTGGGAGCCTGTTTATACAAGGTGTAAGTTACCAAGAAGCAGTACGGGAGACGCAAGTCCACTGTGTGACACCTGCTGAATATTTTCCATTCCAAATGAAACACAAGAGTATAAGCAAAACATGTACCAATAAATAAATGCAGTAAACTCCATTATGAAATTCTAAGCAGGTGGTTATGGAAGTTATATAGAAAGTTACAGAACTGACAACCACAATGAAAGGGCATTTGCCTGCTCAGTATCATGTATTGATGGAGAAAAATTATCAGCTGTCAAGTGTAGTGTTCAAAAGCTTTTTGCGTGTGAATTTTCAGTGGGAAGTCCTTCTTGCACATACACACGAAAAGGAGTTTGGTGCCTGGACACCACAGGAATGATACAGAGGCATCCCCAGTCCCTAGCTGAAAGAGCAACTGAAACTTAAGCAGAACGGTAGCTTCAAGAAAGTGTCTTTTATGTTTTACTCCAGTTATCACACACTCAGAATTGTCATATATCATTAACAGAAGCATCTCGTGTTTTTTTCCTTTGTTTGTGTTTGTTTCCTCCTCCACCTCTCAGATAAAGTACCGTCAGAAGCCAGAAAGTTTGAAGTTCACTGCTGTGGTTGACTCTCCAAATTTGATTCATGCCAAAAACAGCTACCTCCAGTGCAGTGATGTAGGTTTCATTTTAATGTAAAAGTGATCTTAACTTTTGTTGTACTATAATGCATAAAAGAAGTGATCTTGACATTGCTTCCAGTATCAGTTTCATTCAATGATTTTGGCCCCACAGAGACTGTACAAGGCTGGAGGCTCTGAAGACAGGCACAGGTACACTCTGCCTCCTGATCATCCAGATTTTATCCGAGCCCGACAGAATGCACTTCAAATCAGTGATGTAAGTAAACCTTTTCCTTTGAGGAGGTCACTTGGTAAGCTTGCTGGGGAATAAAAACCTTCATGTATGTAGAAGTCAGGTTCTCTGAGCCTGACCAAATCTAAAGAAAGCCAGAGGCTGTGAACAGCCAACCTGTTTGTAGTTTTGGGCTGGAGGAATCAGGAAAAGTCTCTTCATTTTTCTTTTGAGAATTCATTTAACTTTCCAGGGCAGTAAGCTATTATTAAGGATTTCAGACCTTCAGTATAGTTATGGTTAATTACAAATTAAAATACTTTTGCTTATGTTTGGGTGAGGAAGGAGGGAGAATCCTCTTTCCTTGACTATATAATCTGCTTTTCTGAAGCTGCATCACTGTGTTGAACATAGTCATAGTTGTCATCAATATGGATGTAACTGAATCCGTGAGTGGAGTTGGTGTAAAGAGAATTTGTTTCCATTATCTCATACAGAGGAACTCAGTCTATTCCTGATGTCCTGTTCCCTGATTAAATAGCTGTTGTCTTTACCTGTAGGGTCAGAATGACCTTAGTTTGTAAGAAGTTTGTTTGGTGATAGATGCTATATAGGTGAAAGAAACAAGTAGGACTCACAGTTTTTGAAGTGATCTAGGAGAAGGTAAAAAGGCAAATATTGTGTGCAAAGACTGCACACAAATGAAAGGTCAGGCTGTTAGTGGGGTGTACAGTGATGCTAGCGTTGCTTCTATCCAGGCTGTCTTTTAGGATTTCTACCATCTCAATGTATCTTCAAATTTAACACCACCTAGCACTACTTCACCAGTGAAACAGAAGGTTATCTTTTTAAATGTGGAGTGGATTTTGTGCTTGTTTTTATACGGTCACAAAATCCAGAAAGGATGAATCAAAGATTTACAGAAAGCAAAGTAATAAAATCACAAAGGGACAGACGAAAGTGTCAGCTAAGATACCATGACCGTGTAGCAGGACCTGCAGACCTGAAGCTATTTAAAGAAAGCTACTAATGGAAGAGGAACCAAATCTAGAGCAATTTCTCTTCAGGATGTAAATGTGCTACACATCCTCAAAGTCACATTAAATATGTTAGAACTGGCTGTTATTCTGTATGAGTTAATGAAGCCACATGTGGCTGGGGATAGAGACAGGGATCATTTGAAAAGCTTGAAATAACTGGTATTGAAATTATGATGCCAGGAAACCCAAGACACTGCGAGTGGATGCATCAAAAGAGAGAATAAGGGCAATATCAATGCAATATTGATGTGACTGATGCATCACAGTTTCTAATAGAAATTAAATCACATCAAAACCAACCACATTCAAGTACAAAAGGAAACCCTGGTGGCACTTTTCAGATGAGGCATTTTATCATTATGGTGAATAGAAAAGAAGTTGAAGTACTATAGAACTGGATCAAAACCTTGGAGATGGCAGTGATGACTCTTGATACAAATAAGCCCAGTAGGATAAAACATTTATTATTGCAGTTATGGGACTGTGTTTAAGAAACTGCAGGGGGAAATGACTGTTTTGTTCTTTTCTTTTCAACACAGAAATTGTATAAAACATCTTGGGAACAGACAAGGGCATCTGGCTATGATTTTAGAATTGATGCCATCCCATTCCAGACAGCAAAGGCTTCGAGAGAGATTGCCAGCGATGTAAGAATTGTTCTGCTTCAAACACTTCCCAACCCTCTTCCTATGCCATCCCATCCTATAAAAATGGGTGAATTCTGACAAAAGTGAACTTTGCTCTGGTGTGGAAAATTGGTGATCCAGTGAAACCGTTTGCTGGTTAGGGTTAAGTGTAAAGATTTCCAACTGAAGGCTACCATTAATAATGTCCAATACCAGGCTGCCCACTTTCACATCCTAAGACTTTTTCTTGGGAAGGAGCCATATTATGATGTAGTCAAATAAAATAGGTACTAGGCTATGAATAGTTAAAGCGTGGTCTAGAATAAAGAGGGTCATCTTTGAATATGGAAAATCACAGTGGGCAAGAAAGCTAAAGATGAAGGAGTTTCATTGCTTGAGCTGTGTATTGGTTGTGCCCAAGAGTGCAACAATAAGGGGATCTCTGATTGGTTTTGAGCATTTTGCTCCCCCTAAGTCTTTCCACTGCTTTAAAAATGAGCAAAAAGTTCATTCTTCTAAAGCATCTTGTAAGATTAGGAGATATAGTTTGATATCAAACCCCTGGTCTTTGTGCACTGCAGGAAGCATGATTGATAGCTAGGGGACAGTAATGGAATTCGAAGGTAATCTGAATGTGAAAACAAGATTTTCCTCTGCACTTCCTGCAGTACAAATATAGAGAAGCCTTCCTGAGAGACAGAGGCCAGCAAATTGGATTCCTCAGTGCAAATGATGATCCCAAAATCAGACATGTCCTCAGAGTGGGGAAACTCCAGAGTGACATCCAATACAGGAGTGATTATGTCCAAAACAGAGGACAGTTCCAGAGTCACCTCAACCAGCCAGGATTCCTCCATGCCAAAAGAAGCCAGCAGCTTGCAAGCAACGTTAACTACAGGCAACCTTTGCACCACTACACTTGTGATCCTGAGCAGCTAAATGTGAAACATGCAAAGCAGGCCTACAAACTGCAGAGTGATGTAAGTATAGCTGAGTGACATGGTCCTTCCATGTGCTAGGAGCTGTATGTGGCAATGTGCTTTGCAGAACTTACCTATCAACAACATCAAGCTCTTGAAAAAACTACAGTCTACTTGCTAAAAATGAATAATCTGTTTATTACCAACTTTGCTGTTCTTTATGTACTCTCTCTTGAATACCCAGGGTGTGTGATTTTATTAGAGCCCAACAAAACGAATACAGACTGGGGTATGTTTCATTCTCTCAGGTGAAATACAAGTCTGACTTGAACTGGCTCAGAGGCATTGGCTGGACTCCCCCAGGTTCTCACAAGGTGGAAATGGCAAGGAGAGCTGCTGAGCTGGCCTACCTTCGGGAGATGGGATTGCAGGGTGCTGCTGCTCAGTATAGACCTGGAATTGTAAGTAGAGTAAACCCCACAAATCCCAAGAGCTCTGTTCTTTATGGGTGCACATCCTGTTTAATACTTTTGAGTGCTCCCCGGAGTCTACAATTTCTCTGTTGTTTGAACAGGATATGTACACTTCCCTCATGATGCTTTGTGGCATAGTGTACATATTAATTTGAAGGAACCTCTCAAGGGAATTCAGCAGTTTCATGGCTGAGAAATTACTGTAGGGACTAGGAAATGCCGTGGAATGGGATTTACTTATGTGATGGGATGTGTTTCCCTTGACTTGTGGATGTTGTCAGAGCTCCGAGTGTCCTGGTACCTCTGTGGAAAGCAGAAGTAGAGGTGGAAGGAACTCCCTGTGCAAGTCCCCTTCTCTTTTCCTAATTTAAGCAGGACACCATGTGTTGCAATATAATTATGTGATACCATGTAATCTGGGGATTACATGTTGACAGACTGAGTGTAGATTCCTAACAGCATAATGTGTGCTGTGGGAGGCTTTTTGCAAAGAAGGAATGCTCCTCTCCTCCACCTCTGTCCAACTCAAGATTAAAGAAATTACAGACTGGAATCTTTCAGGCTTCCTTCTCCCTACCTCCACAGGAATGACTCCCAATCTGCAGTGCCCCAGCACTATAAAGCAGAAGTCCATACAGGGGGACCTTGTAGCCCTTGGAGTAAGAAAGCATTAAGTTACAATAAAAGAGAAGCACTGCATTTCAAATACTTGTTTCATTTAATTTTTAACTTTGGAAACAAGTCAAACAATAATCGTGCTCAAGAGAAACAGTGGATATCCATGATTTGCATTTCCATCTGAAAAGTTACTCAAGAAATAAATGAAAACTATGGATGAGTAATGCAAGCAGAGGGAACTACAGGCAGTATCTTCTTAAGTTCTGGGTATGATAATGATTTGATGGTCCAAGGGAAACCTACAGGTGTGCAGTCCATGTGAAACTCAGGTGTTTTCTGGTTTGCTTTTTATTTAGGCTCAAATTACAAATTAGGAGCACATTTAATCCTTTGGTATGTGTGGTGTCTAACTTACATGAACAGATCCACTTTTTGCACTTCTCCACTGTAGAAATTCACTCAGTGCGGAACAGTGATTTAGATTTTGTTCATTTGCCAGTTGTGGCAATTTTTAATATGAAAATATTTTTATAGAATTATAGTTAAAGACCTCTTCTGTCAACTGGCTGGTTTCACAATCTATTTGGATATGATTTTACAGGACCAGTTGGAGACAGAAAGATCTCAGCAAGTCGGAGTCAACCCTGATGCTTCAGAAATTCTGCAATTCAAGAGAAGGCAGATGCAGCTGTATCAGAAGTAAATGAAAACATGACATAAAATAAATAAATTTTCATCTTGTCCTGAAAATCCTGTAGGTTTTCCAGTTTTCTGGAAAACACAATAGATGGCATTTAAGAACTTTTTGTTTTAAAATGCAACCCAAATGCTGCAATTTGTAAGTCATAATTTTATTTTGTGTGGATACTTTATGATTTATCACTGTATGTATTACAGATTCTGCTATTTATTTGAAGCTGTAAATGAAAATAGTACTAGGTGACTGGCAGGCTCAGCTTTGTACCATGGATGGTAGAATACGAAATAATTTCTAATGAATAAATCGTGTGAATCTTATTCCGTACTTATAATTTTTGGAGAATTTTGTGTTCCTGGATTATTGGCACCATTGACCTAAGAGAATACAAAAATATGAACGAGACAAAGTCCAGTGGGAGCAGAGTTATCACTGACTAGCCAAGGTCAGGTCTTCTAGCAGACATCAGGGAATTTGCTCTAGATTAGCAGGATGTATTCAGATCACAATTAGTTCTTCTGTCTTTTTCAAACCTTCCAAAGCAAAAAAATCAAAATGGCTATTTTAGAAATTATCACCATAGGAGTAGCTATTGATAGATTAGGTAGCTGCTTAGAGAAGGTTGTAAAATCTGGAATTCAAATGAGATGGACATTACTATTTTAAGGAATTGGCTCTTCACAAACATGTATATTCTTTATATACTGATTTAATACCAATCACTTGGTTTTCATATGGCTGTGCAGAATCATTGGGCAAAAATCACACAGTTTTGACATGCAAAACTTATGAAAACCTCAATATTATCCAATAGCTTTTGAACCAGATTTTTTAAATGTCATTTAGTACTCACTGGGTCTCACCGATACTGTTAAGCACATATACCATTGTAGATCTGAAGCCTAGTAAGTAATTATCCTTTAATCTGGAATAAAGTGGATAATTCTTATATTGAAAGTTGGGGTTTTTTTTTTCAATGTGGAGGGCATCACTGATGGAATTTGTGGTTGTTTGCCCTACCAAAGTACTTTTAAAAATAATTCTCTCTGATCCTCCCTCCTCAGATAAGTCCAATGGCTGCATTCATGAACATGGTGATTTTTATGTTTGCACTCACTTTAAGAGCACACACAAATAGCTTTGGGGTGTAAGGGTCCAATGAGTGTAGAAAAAACACATCTTCAACTGGAGCATAAGGGAAAGAGGGAATGGCTGGCAGCAGCTGAGCCTGCAGAATTTTCATGGCTTGAAAAGCAGAACTAGAAAGATTGATATTAGGGGCTTGGATTTATTTGAGGAAGAACTGGAGCACCTTTACTTTCTGATCTCTTTTTTTACAAAATGTGGGCTTATTTCAAAGCCCACAACAGAGGTGGTGAAGGATGCCCTGTGTAGGCCATGAGAAAAGATCAGAAATATCTTTGGTCAAAAAGGAGATATTTGGGGAATTGATAAAAATAGTAAATACCTTAAGCTTACCATTTGTCATTCTCTCCTAATGACGTAACCTTGACTCAGCCTGAATTGTAGATTTAATCCAACTGAGAAATGTTGTCACCTGGGTATAAACTCCTGGCTTGTTTTTTAACCCACAGCCATCGCCCCAGCTCACAAGGCCATATATGTAGTGGGAGTTGTTTTCCACACAAGTCAATGGGCCTCCGGAGTCCCCCTGATGAAGGAAAGCACATGTTCAAAACATGCAGCAATATCAGAGTGCTTCTCTCTCATCATAAAATTTTGAAGCTGCAATGATGTTGTTTACCTATTGGATTTATCATCAGATACTGCTTAGTCCCTGAGTAGACTTGCAGTTCTGGAACTAGGTCTAATGATACCAGACTTTTTGGATGTAAGTTTTGGTTTGTTCCAGTCTGTGACATATATCTGACAAGGTCACATGAAATTTCCCAGGCGTGAAAGTACCAGGCATTCAGAACCTGAACTCAGAACGATAAAGATGTGATCTCTGGCACAAATGAAACCTTAATCTCTCTCATATCCCTCAAATAGACTTATTCTGAGTTGGTTGGCTGGTCTAATTTTCGGTTTATTTGTGATTTCTATTGCAATATATGCTTTACAGTGGTAGTTTGAATCTTAGGAAGTGTTGTTTAAGCTCTTCCCTACCTTTCAATGGTATAAGAATGAACTTGCTTCCCATTTGTGCCATCTGTAATGAGAAGAAACATCAATACTGACTCCCTGCAAGTCTTAGCTCTGATAGTGAAAATCAGATTGGAATTAACGCTTATGGCAGAACCCATAATAAACTTGAGGAAGAAAAGGTGAGTTTTCAGGTTATTATGATGAACTGTCTCAGAAGCCAAACTTTCCAGGCTGGTATCTAGCTTCCATAGATCTGCCTGTAGGTGACAGTGACAATATCAGCTCTGGGGATGTACATCTCAAAGTGTACTGAAGAAAGGCTGTTGATGTACATTGATGTGAGAAACAGACACACATGCAGCACCCTACCAAAGCTATTACTCTGCACAGCCTGAGTCTTCACACAGAAAATTAGTGTTCTAATACAGAAAAGGCAACAAACCTGACAAGAGTCAATTCCAGGTTTTCGAAGTTTTCCTGCACAAAACATGCTCTCATCCAGTGAGTTATTATGTAGTTCACGTTCATTGCATTTCCTCTGTGAAATTAGCTTGACCCTGGCATCTAACAGCTGATCAGATGGTTTACCTATGGGATGTGCACCAAAAAAGTAGTCACTTTCCTCCCAATACTGTATGTGTTGTCTTTATTCAAAATACGAGGTTGCTTGCCATATAGATGGGATGGGGAAGAGCAGGGGGGATGCATGTGCTAGCCTGGGAAGAAAAGAACTATCTGTCAAGAATGATAAGGGTTTGAGTTGGGGGCTGGAATCTTCCCTCAAGACACCGAGTTGTTGCCTGAATAAAAGCAAAGTCATGTATTTAGAATTTAGCTCCAATCAGCTCTACCCTTGCAATCCTACTTTTCCAAGGTACTGGTTGTCTGCAGCTCCCACAGGTCCCCATGGGACTTTGAGCTGCTCAGCACTTCTCAGGCTGGTGTCATTAGATGTTTTAACATGCAAGCTAATGAAACAGATGAAAACTGAAAATCATACAATATTTAAGGGCAATGATTAATTACAGTGAATCTAAAGACATAACTTGACATCTAAAGGCAGTAGCCAGAGTTTCAAAGCACTACATCTGTAGATAATTAAAGGTAGTTTATAAGTTTGGTTCTGCTTCAGTTTCAGGAAATATTCCATTTCTGCAGTGATTTCCTGAAATGCTAATAATAGCTGTGCTCAAAGAAGGAGCCATCTAGTCTGAACACGTACAGGGTACTTGATACTTTTTGTTGGGGGAAAAAATAAATCTCCCTGTACCCTTTATAAGGAAGACTTTTTATTTGGAACTTTTACAAAATGTCCATTAAATTCTGTTGGTACATTCTGATCAAATGAACACGCTTGTCTCTTGTAGACTTCAATGGGAGTTACATCAGAAGGGAGAATTTAGTCCTATGTATCATATCAGACTGCATCAGTCACAAAGCACTAGGACACTTACTGCAGCCTCAGTGACACGTTTTTCTTCTGCTGCTTTACAGCAGCACATCAATCAGAACATGAGAAAATGCATTTTTTAGAAAATTACCATTATCTTTTGTTTTAAGAACAGTAATTTCGCCCCTTAGGATTTACTGCAGGCAAGAAAGGTTTTGGATAGAGCTGGTTGAACTTGAAAAGCTTTGGATTTTTTTGGTTTTTTTTATTTTTCAGTACATCTGAAGATCCAGATACTGCTTCTGAAAAGCTTTATCTGACACAATGGGCTGGAAAACCACGTGAAAGTCTTTCTTGGTCCAATCTTGAAACACACAAGCTATACAATAGCCTCTCTTGGTACCTTCTTGCTTCTGTTGCTGGCTTCCGATGAAACCATGACATAGTGAGTCATTTGGCAAGCAAAAAGATGCATCAGGAATTTTTTCAGGCCTCTGAAAGATTTGCTGGTTTAGCAGAGATTTCTGCTAATGAGTAATTTCTTTGGCATGTTTGAGCTTGTGAACTCCATGACATGGTTTCACTAGGGCCTAAGTTCACATTTGGTTCTGGCAATTACTACTGAAAGTACCAGCCCACCCTGGCACCAAAGTGCTCACCAAAATCCAGGTAGCCCACAAATACCTGTCTCTGTCTCGCCCCATCCAGAAATGAAGCAGTCAGTCCCAGCGGGAAAGAAGAAGTTAGGGAGACAGGCTGTTTTCACATATTTTGTTTCCACTGCACAGAAACCATCAACTGGCTTCAATTTAAGTAGCGCTGGAGGGGAGATAAACAACAGCAAAAAGTATTTGGGGTGACATTTAACCCCTAACCACTGTTACCAGCCCGTGACACACCCCTGTGCAAAGCTGCCTGTACCCCACTTGCCATTTGCACTCCATATCGGACCTGTCCCAGTTGTTCTGCTCCTCCTACAGAGTCACTTCTGCCTGCCCATTACAATTTACATCCCAAAGATTCAAATGGGCCTAGATCACATTCATCCTAATTATTTCCAGAGAATAGTCTCAATGAGAATTTCAGTTGGAGACAAACAGCTTCAAACAACTGAGGTTGGAGGTGAGACACGTGAGTATTCAGTGAAAGGGATTTACCAATATCATTGTATGGGACACCACCTCTATCGCTGTATTCGTCATGTACAATGATTTTCTCCACATCAAATCTTTGCTCATGACACTCTTTCTTCTTCAGGTTTTGCTTTCCAAGGGCTACTTGGATATTTCCTTTTCCGTTTCTGAAAAAAAAAAAGAACAAAGAAAAAAAGTAAATTACACACAGACATTGTTTATCTGTTGTGGTGAAAACCTGCACTTTCAGTACCAGGAAGTCAAGATATTGCTTCCTGTTGTTGAGCATGGCCAGAAGATTTCCTAAGATCATTATAGGAAGGCTTAGTTAGGAAAGCAGTGGTGTTGGAAAATATATGTGCTCTTAATTGTTGCAATTGTGAAATAAAGAGATTTAAAGCTGCACATACATGCTTTTCTTTGCATTTTAGGGCAGAGTAGTGGTGTGCTGGAGCCATGGGAGTACAATTGCTGGATATTGTCTGGGCGTATTTAAAATTATCTGTGTTGGAATGATCTCCAGAATGTAATTTATCTGTTTCCTAGGTGGCTTCCAACTAATTCAATGCAAATATCAAAGGAAATATTTAAAGCTAGCTGACACAGTTACAATTGAAAGCAAAATGCATGTTTTGATTGTTTTGAAGAACTTAATTCTGATTCTAATTTTTATACACTTATCTACCCTAATTGTAGGGCATGCACCTACTCAAAGCAGTGCCCAGCAGTAAGAACCCAGCATGATTTAATTAGCACTCCACCACAGAAATGTTCACTCCCATCTGGAGTCTTTGTCTGCACAGATGCCATCCAGGGATGTTTGCCAGCTGTAGCCTTGGATCCACCATAGATCCTCTTGAGTGTTCCACGAACTTCTGGTTGTCCACATGTTTCGAATATTTCGTTTGATTCAGGTGGGTCTGTTGGCTCTACATCTGTGTTGGAAGTGACAGTAGATGTATAATGCAGAGATAATATTAGACTGGGGGAGTTAAGTAGCAGTACCCACTGCTCTGGACCACCTACACACTGCCAAGTGGTTCACTCTTAATTCTTTACCTGAACAGGGTGAAACATCACAGAATTCCCAATCTACTTCCTTATTTTTTCTGACATAGCACCAGGGTTTTTCATCTTCATCAGGATTCCTGAAGGGAACAGGTGAGAGAATCAGCCAGTGGGTGTGGGGAAATCTCCATGAAACCAGTGAAGGAGCTGAGGATGCTTAGGGGAGCAGTCTCATGCTCCCATAGAATCTGGACTTCCAAAGATACTCTTTCATAAGATTTGACAAAGATGCTTGAGATAAAAGGGGGCCTTCTTCCATGTTGCTGTCCCCATACCTGTCTTAACCATAAGAAAACTGTGAGACTGGTTCAAAGAAAAAAGGGCTGCTTCTGGAAGCCACACATCAGTATAGTCAGAGAAGACATCTCTAACATTCTGGTGTTTTATAGACAGGCAGTGTCTAGAAAGATGTGAGATCTTAACATCATCAGTTTCTCAAACTCATGGACAGTTTGCCCTCAGTGCTCTCTTTGATACAGACCTCTACAGCTACTTCTTCAAAATATTACCTGCAGAAATTATGATCACCAATGCCATAAAAGTCAGCATCCTCCATAAAGGCATTAAAAGGGAAGTCCAAGAGATGGTGGGAATTCCAGTTCAGGCAGGTCCTGCCATCTACTGCTTGATTCACTCTTCCCCTGTAGTTAGAGGAGTCCTCTTCATAACAATCATCTGGTCCTGTAGGAAGACAATACTCATATGAAAATGACTTTTGTGTTGTTCCTTGCCCAAAGTAGTCTCTCTTCGTTGCCTTCTTTGTCCTACATTAATTTTATGGAGGATCAGAAGAACCTACTGGGCCAAGTAATGATGTTCCTTATTGTACACAGTCCAGAAATAAGACTAATGTCCCAGCATTTGTCCACCTTTTAGCTTGATTTACTTCAAATGCCTAAAATCTCTTTGCTTGGTAAAGACTGAGCAGTTGAGAGATATCTTAATTTCAAATCAGAATCTCTCCACAAGTGGCCTGTGCAGGAACTGGTTCTAAGTAGGACTAGGCAGATCCCATGGAAGTGGGCACAGTGCTGCTGTCATGCCAGGGCAAATTATGTGCCAAAAGGAAGGTTATGGGGCTGTGAACCTAACCTGTAGGTAAGGAGAAGGAAAAGTCACCTGCAACGTGAAGTATTTAGTGGTACATGGGGTTTGATGGAGTTTGAAGTGCAATCAACTTTTAAAAGAGAAGGAGAAAGATCCTTTTCCTTGGAAACCTGTGTGGGGTGTGGTGCCCACAGTGATGTTGCAGAGGCAGAAGGCTCTCTGTGCAGCAAACTGGGGTAATCCCATACCCTTGGTCACCCATCAGAAGCAGTTCCCTCAGCCTGCGGAATCACAGGCATTAATCTTCACTACATCAGATTTCAAGTGTTTAAGGAAAATTTGATATTTCTTCTCCATGTGACATGTGCAACCTCTGGGAAATGCGTGCTCACTCATTATGTACCTTGCCAAAGGTACCAAGTGGGACCTTGCCAAAGCACATCTGGAAAACACCGGTATGGGAACTGTTTCAAGCCCCTTTGCCAAGTCAGCTTCTTCCTCCAACCCTCTCCCCAAGGACGTCGGTGCCCAGGTGTAGTCGGGCAGTGACAGCATCAGTCAGTCTGTCTGCAGGGTGAAACCAGCCCTTGCTGTCTGGAGGCTTCTCCCCTACCCCCTCCCCCGGAGCCGTGACATACCGATCTCGCAGAATCTCCCTCTGAAAGGTTCAGGGCACTCACAGGTGAATTTTGATCTCTTTCTGTTCCGTATGCAGGTACCTCCATTTTTGCAAGGGTTTGGACTGCACTGCTTAGATGCTGTCAATGTGGAAAACACAGAACAGCCTTGTTAATCTGCTGAACACTATGCAGCCATTTGCATGCCCAATGGAAACTGGAGAGAGCTCCCACTTAGCCTGTTGGCTTTGAGTTCTTATGAAGTCTTGCAAAATGCCCAGCACTGGGTGTTTTACCAGTGACTGAACCACCACCCTGCAAACCAAGCATAACTCATCACTGGCCAGCCACACAGGTGGGAGCTACGGCAGACTCAGGTTGCATGACTAGGGCAGCACCACCCTCTGCAGTGGGCTGCAAGGGATTTCCCACTGCAGACCGGCCACGGTGCTGTCCCCAACACAATTCTCTCACTGTCCTGTTGAGTGCTCACAGCGTTGGCAGAACGATCCCTTGTATGGAGGCTTACAGCTGCACCGAAAATAAGGCGGGCTTAATAGAACCAGGCAGTCACCAATGCGGCAGTTTATGTCCAGGCACATGTCCTCCACTGTGGAAAACAGAGACACAAGGTACTTCATCAGCATTTGTGTGTACACAGGAGCTGTGCCCTTGCAGGGATCATGGGAAGATGCTTTCTCCTGATGCCCCAAGGAAGCTTTCATTTGACAGGTGTGGACTTGCGATTTCTCTTCATATTCATGATATTTATGGCAAAATATCTGTGGTACCAATGAGCAGCTCCCCTCTGCCTACCTGGCAGGGGATAGATGCGCTCCTGAAGTCTATTTTAGTGGATGCTATCCAGACAGACTTTGGTCTGGATAAGGCACTAAGCATAAGATCTACGAACATGACTGCTGTGGGCAGTTAGAACCCTTAGCCCAGCAAACAGTGGGTTTATAAAGCTGTAAAAGCAACATTAACTGCCAAAATAAAGAGTGTAGGTTAGCCAAAGAGCCATTACCTTTTTCACATGTTGTCCCACCATATGGCTTGGGGCAGGCACAGCTGAAGTCCCTTCCATTGGATGCACACCTACCACCGTTCTTGCAGGGGTCAGAGAGGCATGGGTCTGCAGAGGTAAGGAGGAAGATCTTTCAGCTTCTCAGCCTTCGTCACCTGCTTTTTCTTCTCACATTTTCTGACTGCAGAAGGCTGCCTTCCTGGGCACAGCATCCGGTATAACATGTGCTGTGCTTATGCATCAGTTCAGCAGCCACAGGAGTGGTGTGAATTGCTGCAGAGTTTATTGCAAGCTGTAACAGCTCATGGCTTTGGGTCTGCAGCTCCTGTGCTGCCTTTGCCATGTCCATTATGGAGCTGCAATGGGGCAAACCCCTTTCTTTGCTCAGGGATACATTTGCCTCTTTGGCATTGCCTCTGGCTGTCTACTTTCATGCACTTAGTCTGGAGGTATCTGTATTCGGCATTGTTCTGTTTGGAACACAGTGCTGAGTTTCCTGTGGAAAAGCCATCCATCACTGTTAGACTCTACAATACCCCCGGGTGGCTGTTGCTTCAAGGGAGCAGATGCCTGCTGAGAGTCACTTGCACACTGCTCCTTACACCATGCTCAACCTCCCTACTGCAGTCCAGGCTGCCAGGAGTAATTGATACTGGGGACAGTCAAATATAAGCTCTGCTTTCTTTGTACGGGGGGATAACTCAGGGAATGTTACAGGCAACTTCCCTGTCTTGCCTTTTGTGTTTCCTGAGCAATCTTGAGGATCCTTTCCTGTTCTCCTGAAGTTTGGCAAAACAGAAAAAGAAAAGAAAAAACCCTGTAACTGATAAAAGAAAAAAAACCCAAACCTGCTCTACATTTGGTTCCCAGCATAAATACAGAACATACATCCCATGAAAACAGCAATTACATCTTACAGTGTCTATAGACAAATAAGCCTGTGCTTTTTTGTAGTAGCAATCAGAAATGTTCTGCATGATCACAATCCATCCTGTGAAACCTGGAGATAAAACACAGCCTCCTTACAAGAGAAATACAAAGAAGAACACTGCAAATGATCTTCCTAACTCATCCCTTTGATGCAGGCATTTTGAGAGCAGGCTGGCAGCCAAGACCTGCCACACTCACACTGCAAGCCAGGGTTGGGATTTTACCCCTTCCTTGCCTCCCTGCCCACCCCTCAGAGGTACCTGGCATGGTATAGAAGTCACCTATAGATGGTTCAATAAGGCTCACTTGCTCCCAGGAATGGTGCTGGAGGCTGGGGTCCTGCTCCTGTTCCGTGGAGTCATAGTATTCAAAGTCATCATCCTTGTCTGCAGGGGGAGGTGAGAAGAGGGTGAAAGAACAGAGGAATCAAAACTGTTGGAAGGAGACAAGGTATAAACGAAGTTATTCCCTGAGATAGACAGTCCTTATCTCTTTCAGCTCATTTGGGATGTTGGTGGGTCTAGAGACCACATCATCTTGAGAACCAAAGGTGCCATTCAGCTCTTCTTTGGCATAGGCAGAGCTCACCTAGAGCCCAGCATGGGCACCCTGAGCACCACTGGCCTCAGTGCTGCCCTCCCTGACCCTCTGGAAGGGCGCTGGGTCCCTGGCTGCTCAGCTGTCTCCTGTGATGGCAGCTGGAATGCCCCAGAGGGGATGCAGGCCTGGGCTCTGCAGGCATAGGCTTAAAGAGCCCCTCATGTGGCAGCACAGCCAGAGAAGATGCTGAGGCTGGTACCAGTGCAGTGAGGGAAGGAGATTCAGATTTCTACAAGAAGAAGGGATTTTCTTTGTCCAGATGCTTTGATCACCAGCACATCGTTGCTGCAGCATGAGGCATGACCCTCCCCTGCACACGGGTGCCTGCTGTGTGTGGGAACAGAGAGTCCCATTCCAAGGGCAGCCAGGGAGCATGGAAAGCCTTAGGCACCTGCATGTCTGTGTGACTCCTTGCCCACAAAACACCCTTCAAGGAGCGAGGGCCTGGCGCAGCCGACATGTGCTGAGGAGCCCATCCTCGCCCTCACCAGCCCAGAGCCACCAGAAGCCAGTGTCCTCACGGGAGCCTGCTGGGACCTGCAGCTTTGCCAGCTGCGCTGGGGGGATCGTTTGATTAAAGTGGGCTGGCAGCTCCTTGCACAGGTACAGCTGTTGTCGATGGAAGCCACTCCAGTGTTTCAAAGACAAGGTATGGTAATGAGCACAGCTAAGCTACGTACAGAGACATTTTAAAAAGCTCTTCCCTAGGGCTGGACCGATGGCCCCACGGATAATGCTCTGCCTTGAACTGATTATCGACTGCATTATCTTAGTTTTCTCTCCTCATTCATTCACTTGCAGCCTTTATCTTTATACTTTCTTTGCTTCTGAAAAAAAGAAAGAAATTCCACGTTTGTACAATGGGTGTTTTATATTTCATATTAAAATAGATCAGTCTTTTTTCTTCTTTTTTTTTCCTACATGCCAACTCTCGTTTCTCACCGAAAAAAAAAAAAAGGGGAAAGTTTCACCTCATTTATTGCTATGTCAAGTCAAGACTCCTTTTCCTCAGCTCATTATTTCCACAGGAGCCGAGTCTTGACTATGTGCAAGTGTTGCAGAAGTATATGCCTTGCTGAGGAACAGAAGGATCTTGCTGGAAGATAAGGACATTGTCTACAGTGAACAAAATTAAATTTAATGTGATGTAGTTAAGAAAGAAAAACAAAAAGGAAGTTTTGCCTGAAATACAGCCTGCAAGTTCACTTTGTTGGAGAGGAGATTTTGCAAACGACTGGAGTTTGAAGGAAGTGTCTGAAGGAGTCTGATTTTGTTTCTCCTGTTTATTTTCAGAATCTTAGTGGGGCATGTTGACTTTTATTCCACGGATGCTTTAAAGAAGTATTCTGAAGGATGGGGTAGCCCTTTTTATGGAAAAATATACCTGCTAGAAGTTATGAAGGATGAAGAGGGGAGTTATGGATGCCAAAAGCAGACTGCAAATACGCCAGTATGCTTTACAGAGGCTGGAGAAGACTGTCTTGAATCAACAGAGGAAAAATAAGTGCCCCAAATGAGCACAAATTGCTAAGCTGTTGTAGAATCACCTACTCTGTTTTTTTAAACCATTAGTACAAGTATGGTGTTAAGAAATGACATTACTGTCACTTGACTTTGTAACATTGGCATAATTTCTTAGCAACGGATTAATCGTTTACTAACAATACACATGAAATTACTTGTTGACACATTATAGACTATTTTTAAGTGCATTTCTGCAGTAAACCCCAAGTTGGCCAGGATGTAATTCAGGTTTTGCAAGATGTCTGCTTCTAGTGGCTCTGACATATGAAGGAGCACAACCTCCCACTTCGATGGAGCAGTTTTGGGATAGGTTGGATCATATCTTAGGCCAGTTTGGCCTCCAGCACCCCTCGAGAAGAACCATTTCAGGTGACCAGGGCTGAGGTCAAAGAGGTGGCACTGAGCAGCCCCCTCGTGGACTGGCAATTACCATTTCAAGAGACTTTATGATCAAGTCATGGTGTTACGGGTGTATGTGGAAAGGGCTCAGAAGTCACCAGCAAACCCTTTTGGATACACTGGCCCCCACGTGGATAGTGGGAATTGGGAAGCTGAAGGGACTGCCCTGGAGACCAGCCAAAGTGACGTGAGAGTGAAGCAGATCTTTATGAAACTGTGAAAAAGACACAGCTTCTAGAGGTCACATGAGTGATGCTTCCCATCTCCCAGCTACTCTGTGTCCTCTCCAGCTGCACAAAGCAATGAAAAACAAAGGCCAGAAAACCCTAACTTGGGTATATGACACCAAACTAAAAGATGTCTTCTTCTTTATCACTGCTCTGACATTAAATAGCTATTTGGCTTCCACATCTCTTATTTAAGAATTGCTCCCATTCCATTTTTTTAATTATTCATAACAAGCCATAGGTTTAGTAAAGTAAAAACAACACTTTTTTTTTATCTGAGCACATAATTAAAGCACAAAGTCTGATACACTGGTTGATTTAAACATATTACTAAATCAGAGTGCTCATTCTTTGTAAGTGCTGGAAAACCTTAACATGCTTTAAAAAAGCAGTGATCTGACATTTGTCACTGCAATGTGACTATTACATGAAATTAAATTAGACATCCTGCATGCAAATTTTCAAAGAATAACTTTCTTCTGTGTAGTACAAAAAATCCCCCCATAATTGATAGACAGAGATTGACTTTTAAAGCTTCAAATCAGCTTTGAGGTCTGGGTGATCTTTTAAACTGCTCAAGCTTTCATCTGCAGTTTTTCATATTGCCAAGAGCTGTCAATCAAGCAATGGATTTCTGATCAATATCCCCTTGTTCATTAGCTTACACGAGCTCTCTGTTACTGAGAGAACAGATATCTCAACGTTGGCAGTCACACTGTTTTCAAAACCTTCACTGGATCAAGTCATGACTAATGTTCTGAGTGGGAAAGTGATGCATTAGGATGCCATCGGGTGACCTGAATTGCGAGGTAACTTTGTTGGACTGCAGTTGTCAAGATGAGTGATGTGCAGAGTTAAAACCTATTGCCAACACACATCAAGAGCACCAGAAAGTACCCACCATTTATTCAAGCTCTCTGAACCTCTGGGGACTGACTGAAATCTGGCCTAATTTAAGCAGGATGACTTTTCCTACCACCTCTCTAAATACTTTTTGTCTCCAGCTCTGAGGTTATTGTAGTGTTATTTTTATGAGGCTGAAATCCTGACTATGTTTTAAATAATGAGATATTCCCCATTTACTTCTGCAGAGATGAGACCTCATGGTATTTCCTCCCTTCTAAGCAGGCTGTGGCTGGGAGTATCTGCAGCTTCAGAAAGAAGGGAGACCAGCTAAGAACAAAGCCAAGAAGCCTTTCAAATAGTTTTGTGGTTGTTACTTAAAAGGAGTTTTGCAGCACCTTTTCGCTCAGAGGGATGGATGATGGGTGAAGGTGGACCATGATGGCTGAAGGAGTGGAGACTTGCAGGGGGATGGAGAGTGCAAGAGAGTAGGTACAGTGGAGGGACAGATTAAGGACTGTACACCACAAGGGAGGGAATGAACTGAGAGATGGTGAGAGGGATATTCTACCAACAAAAAGCAAATCAAACAGTTTGCACAAGGCTGCAAACTTGTGTGTAAACAGGTGTGCAAACCCTGAAGTCAAGTGTATGACTCTAGGGCCAAATATTTGCAGAAGTCAAATATTGAGCTCAGACACACAAATGATTCAGAAATTTGTTTTCTACATACATGTTAGAACAGCAGCCTTGATTTGGGGAAAGAAGCACTGCTGTATGAGCTACAAGGTTTCTGGACTTCCAGGTTTGATCTGAAAGCCAAAATGCCACTGGAATGAACAGGAATGCAGATGGATAACGAGTGCATAGTAAACCCCACACTCTTTTTTTGCAGAATAATGAACAAAATTAATGTAATACTTCATCAGATACACATTATAAACTCAGATGCAAGATCCACTGTAATCAAGAAAAAGAGGAGCTGGGCTTACCTGCAAAAATACTAAACTTATCAATAAAAACATAGTTCTTCTACGTAGACCAAGTAGGCTGCAAAAGGATGTACAAATCCTCACACAATTTACGCATCCTCACACAAAAATCATCACAACTTTTCCTTTATCAACATCTTAATGCTATTTAATGATTTTTAAATATTAGCCTTTAATGATTTTTTTACATGCATGGGCTTATAAACACTTTTTGAACCTTCCTGCACTTTGGACAGAGCCTTGCAGAAATAAGTTCCACAGTTAGTTGTAAGCTGCAAGGGAAAGTCAGCTTTCATTTATTTGACCTTCAGTTTTCATCCACAACTAGGCTCTCTACTTATCCTTCTGTGAGGTTTGCATCCCAGCACCATGACTTCTCCTCCAGTCTGTCACCCACTGTGTCACCCACAGGTCCCTAAATCACATGAAGGCACAGAGTTGCAGAAAAGTCCTGGCTTGGAACAGAACTGAGAGTTGCAGGTGTGATCTAGGAGAATCCCATGATCAGCTGCTCATTGGTACTGCTGCTGTACCTCTGTTTTGGGCTCCAGCGTGCCAGACACACTCCTGGTGGGGACACAATGCAGCGTTGTCTCCTGCATGTAGAGCATCTGTGCAGGTCTGAAAGTGCTCGTCGTATTACTTGTCCAAAGGTAAACAGATTTTCTACACAGGCCTTACTTTAAGCTCAGCAAGGCTCTGGATGAAGTTAGTAAAATTCAGCACTGGGCACTAGTGGAGGCTCTTGATGGACCAAGTTGCCAGCCTTTAAGTTTTGTACTCAGAAGTTATAAAGAAGAAACTGAAACCACTTACCTTGCATTTCGTGGATCCAGAGGGAAACTTGGGACGCCTGCATGAGATAATAAAGGGTAAAAAAACCAAAATTTTTGTTTCTGAAAAAACCCCAAAAGTTTCTGAAAAAAAACCCAAAAGCCAACGCAGAGCTTTGCTTACAGTGCAAAGTTTCTGTTTGTCCCTAGTGCTGGACATCCAGATAAGGTTGTTCCCCACTACTGGACTGGGTTTTAAGAGCTCTTTCAAAAGATTGACAAAATGTCAACAATCAACGTGGGATGTCTGACTTTCTAAGCACACAGCCCAAGCTGCTGGGCTGGTCTGTTTGGGGGCAAACCTGTCCTGAGCGAGTTAAATTGCCTCTTAGCTTACGAAGTGATGGCACATGGGCTGTTTGTCCAGCTTCTCTGAAATGCTGACAGGGGCCACACTCCAGCTATCTGACAAAGCTGGAGGCTGGGACATGCCGGGGAGTGGAGGTCAGGCACTGCAGCACAGCCCAGGAGCCTATGCCTGGTGCAGCCAGTGGGATCTGGACCCCTGAGCTGGAAGGCTGTCTACAGCCTGATGCCTATGGATTTTTGGATGCAGGAGAATATTTCTGGTGCTTTCCATTAGGAAATGCCATGTGTCGAACCTCGGACATGTGGCTGCAGCCTTTCCGGTTTGGCTCATGGTCAAGGGCAAGCAACAAAAGGGAACAGAAGATGACGGAAAACAGCTCTCAGCCTTTGAAGAGTGCGAGTGAGGTTTGTCTGAAAGGAGATACACTGACTCTGCACCAGGACGTATCCCCAGCATGACGATTTCCATTTGCTTTCCCTCTTGTTTTAAATCCCAGCTGCAGACAGGATTACCTGCCTGCAAAGAGGATACACACGCTAACAGTGGTGTAAAGAAGGAGATTTGGAGCTGCTATTCTTCATCCTTCATATGATTTTTTTGAAGAAAACATATTTCCAAACAATTTAGCAGCCATAATAAAGACAGCATACATACACGATTGTTATGTGCACCTATGCATTCATTGCTACAGATACAATTAACTGTAAATATATGCCCTGTTTAGTTGTACATTATATACAGAAGAAAGACGTTCTTAGATAACACTGGTTGTGACTAAGAACAAATGAATCAGAAGTAATGAATAAGGAACAGAACAAAAAAAGCTCAGAATTCACATTTGTGAATATTATCTGGAATATATAAATGAGTTTTTGCTTCAGGCACGTTTGTATCCCTCTTGTGTTTGAGGCAGGAAGAACAGACACTCCAGCTCCCCCCTTCCCACTGACTTTAATGAGAGCAACGTCCCCTGAACCACTCAGCTGAGCCCCTTCCCAGGTGCATTTAAGTGAGCCACACACATACAGAACTAAATCCTTTGCAGCTGGAAGGACACATCCTCACACAATCACCCCCCCCCGAATGAGTGCAGAGATGATGGTAAATGAGAAGGCTGTAAAAGCTCTGTCCTTGGTGTATATGTTTCTTGAGTGCAGGTACAGTGTTCGTCAGATCCTTTGCCAGACCCCGACGGAGACTATATAAAGCAAAGGTCTAATTGCTCCATTTACAATTAGTAGTAGCGTTCATCCATAAACAGACCAAAAAAACCCTGAAAGCGTGTTCCTTTCTTTTGGAGGAATAGATGAAACAAAGAACAAGGAAGCAGGATAAAGCAAGAAACATTTCATCTCCCTCCCCCAGCTCTCTGCGCTGCCCTGTTGTACTGTTTGCCTGATGGGGTTGGAAAGGGTTTGGATTTGAAGGGTTTGACTTAAGCGAGCTTGTCCCTGCACTCGGGGCAGCCCTTGGCACCCCAGGGGAATGTCAGAGGATTTCAGCCCAGGTTGAGAGAGACGCAGGACGTGACTGCATCACACTTTTCTGTGCCTCAGTTTCCCCAGCAGAAGAGCAGAGATAAGAGTCTCACAATGCTCACACCCCAAGGAAATAAGAAAGATGAAAGACATAACCCTTTGCTACACTGCTTTCTTTTCCAGGTGACCCACTTACCCCTCCTGTCCAAGCACGGGCACAGCTGACTGCAAAAGGGCCAATATCTTAAACTCTCTCTAGCAGTAAACTGGTACCCGAGACAATGTTCAGGTTTCCAATAACATCCTTCAGAACCGGCAGTGGCTTGGATGCTGGGGTGGCTGAGTCCCAGATTTTGGTTCCTGCTTTTGGATGAAAGTCTCTATCTGCTGACATAGCACAAATGTTATTGGGAACAAAAGCTCCTGGAGCACCCAGCATGGAGTGTCAAAAAGTTAAATACAATGCTCAGTGTAAGGCTCCTGTATCTTATTTTGTGCTGCAGCTTTCCCTCCTTGTGTTCCTGTCACAAGCTGCAGCAGAGGACAAAACCTTGGGCAGAGCTGACTTCTCAGTGTGGAGAGTTTTCTCCTCCTTCCTGAGGTCCAGTGGACCACTTACTGGACCACGCTGGTTTTCAAGCATTTTTGCCCCCACTGGCCAACACAGGGCCAAATTTTATCCTTTTGGCTCCTGGCATGAAGCATGCCACGGTGGTGTGCAGAGCCCATCTCCTTCCCTCCTGTCTGCTGGAGCTACCCCCTTCCTCTGCACCATGACGGGGTGCGGGATGTAGGATTTGTGATGCAAGGTGTTGGATATGGGATGCAGAAGGAGATTGTTAAGAGAGGTGCACGGCGCGGGGGCAGGAGGGGGCTGCAGGAGGGGGTGCAGGCAGGGGCAGTGAAGGCAGGGCCTGCTGCCTGCAGTGCCGTATTGCTCATGGCCAGCAGAGGAGGATCTTGTCCTTCTGACTAGGTGCAACACTAAGCCTAACAAGGAGCAAGATTCAAACAAAAGGAGTGAAGGGGGGCCAAGAAATTAGACTGCGGAGCTAGTTTCACCAAACAGTCTCCTTGCTGCAGCTCGACACTGATACTCTGTGTGCTCTCTCAAGAGGGAATAAATTCACTGGATCCTGTTTGTAGCAGGTCCGCAGAGATGAGGGACAAAGCTGGAAGAATTTGCAGAGAGCAATTTTAAATTTTATTACTTTAGGCTCGTAAAAAAGAAACCCTGAGAAAAAAAAGGCAAGGGGAAACATTTTATAGGGGTATCAGTGCATTGCTGACTGTGGAACAATTACATTTATAGGGCTTCTAGAAAAAATAGTGAAAAAATGGCTGAAATTCAAAATAACCTAATATCACCTGATCTTTGTTGTCTGTCATCATTGTAATGATTAGCACTTCACTAAAACTTCATTTCTCCAAGGAACCATCAAAATTTTGCTAAACAGACTTTGTACTAAGGTTAAATATTGCAGATATATGATGTTCTCAATTTTTCCATTTCAACTCCAAGAAAGAGAGACTAATGAAATGTAATAGATTTCAAACAGGAATGCCAGAACCATGAGCTTTCTTCATCTCAGGACAGAATTCTATGGTTCTTTCTCAGACAAAAATGCCCAGTTAATATCTGGCAATTCTTTGTTAATAAGCCCAGGAAGATTTGACCCCAAATTCAAGGGAAATTATTTACAACTGCCAAAGGCATTCTGCAGTTGAACTGTTTGTTGTGTCTTGGGTACATTGATACACCTTATTACAATAAAAACAAAAAACTAAAAAAAACCCCAACAAACAAACAGGTGGAGAAAGAGAGCAAAAAGGTGACAGCCCAGGGTTAGGCTGTGAATTTACATGTGTGCAAAAACAGAATTCCAGAGAAAACAGTGTAGCTACTCAAGCTGGCATGACAGACTAGGAAGAGAGGTGATAACTACCTCTACACATGCACACACTTCGCAACAAAGCACTACAGGAGTTCAAACATTAAACTACATTAGTAGGAATTGGCCTATTCACTTAATTGCATTAAGTCCTGCAAATTCTCCTGCAACTTGTCATGAATTGGCCTCCATGGCAGAAGAACAAAGATTACACTTTCATTTGTTCACCTGTGCAGTCACAGCTTTGTAGCCAAGAAGGAGGTGGGATGGGGTTGAACTGGAGAATGAAGATGTATATTTGTTCAACTTCCATCCAAAACTGACATCAGGCATGAAGGAGCCACGAGGGCAAACACAACTACTGCCTTCTCGTAGTGAACCCCTTGATCCCACTGACAGCTCTCAGTAAGAACCTTTGTCTGGGCTGCTTGCCAAAGGAGGAGGGAATCAACAGTTCTGATGCTCTTACAATCGGCCAGATTTTTGCCTGCAACCATCTTGGGTAGTGACTGTCTTTGAACTTCAAGGGAAAGTGGCTTTTCCAGCAATGACATTGTGTTTCTCAGCCAAGGCCATGGTTGCAGTATAATGAAAGCAGGGTATACTATCATCTGGAGCACACATGCAACATATGTTGTAGTTTTAGCCTGGGAAACCATTCTCTGAAAGGATTCCACCAAAACCTCTGACTTCTTCACCTCTCTGCAAACAAGACATCTCCTGCCTCCACACTGAGCTGCAATGTGTGCCTCAGAGTAAATGATGTGTCCTTATCAACTGGTCCCAGGGTACCCAGAGAGGTTCACATTTAAAGCCTTTATTTTGCTGATTATTTAATTGTGAACCTTTCCAATGATAGCATCTGATACAAAAAACCACAGGGATCCAGGAAAAAAAGCATGATCCCTCAGAGGTGCTGCTGAAACCAGCTTGGTTCTCCGCTCAGGAGTTACCTGCTCCTGTTTTCCAAGAGATCAAAGTTTTCAAATGAATCTTTGCACTGTGAGAGGTGGTCTGGTAGCAGCAGGTTGTTTTTAAACCTGCTCACTGGTGGGTGAGGTGTGCTCGTGCTCCCACGTGAGAAACTGAGTCAGCCTTGGATGCCACAGAAAGGGGAAGCTACACAATCTGTGTCAGGGGGCTGCAGGAACCAGCCTGTCACACTAACACGAGTGTGCTGCGCTATCAAACGCTTCTGCAGCCAGTGCTGGGAATGCAGGTTATACTGCTAGACTTAAAGCTTATGCAAAGTCATTAAGTCCCTTTAGTTACACGGGATATCAACCTGCATGCTGCAGGGCATAAGCTGATTGCCTTCGGGGGTCAGCGCTGAACGCTTCCCTCTCTGAGAGCACGGTGCAAAATTAGCTGGGGGCGCTCCCAGGGCTTTGTTGCTTTCCTGCTGCATCAGGCAAATTTAGGCGAGTGCTGCAGAAGGGTATCACACCTGATGGGCTACAAACCGAGATGGCCCTGACAGCATTCACTTCTCTTCACAGTGATCGGTTCTCAACACGGTGGAGGCCTTGTGTAGTCCTGGAGTGAGGGTGAGGGGAACAGAAGTGGGAGTTTTCCACAGGAATAGATCCACTGTGGGGTAGGAAAAGATATCAGACAGTGCTGACTTTGGGACACCCTAAAATGTTGGTCTCCAAGGACCTGAGGCAAGGAAGGACATGCACTGCTGGTAACAGTTTCCTGCTTGCTATGGGCCAGGTGAGAGATAGGCACTATTGATAAGTTTTTTGGCAATTGTTTGATCTTAATGTGATACTTTCATCTGTTTTCACTGCTAAGTGCTCTTGGTTATTGCACTGGGCATGGCTAGTGACTTCAAAACACTTTCCATCAAAACTAAGCCAACAACAATTTTTTGAAGTTTCAAACAATTCTACTCTGTCCCTTGCAAGTCTTCCTTCTTACTGCCAGGGGTGTTTGAGTTTGCAGAGAACTCTGATACAAGGAAAAAGCCTGATCTGAACACCTGTTGATTTACACTGGAGCGCTGGGGGATCCAGCTTGGTCTTGTCCTGTTCCAGATTTCTCTAACCCAAGTAGGAACATTTCTACTACAGTGTCTTGCTGAGCAGAAGTGAAATGAAAAACAGGAAAAAAACCAACCACCAGAGAAGACCTGCTATGTCTGAAGACAGTCTTTGGTGTGCTTGCATCATATATGCTAAAATAAAGGACTAAATTTGGTCTCACTTGCACTCACCATGCAGCTTTATGTCCTTTATGGAAATAGTTTGGATTCACACAGGTGAAATCAGTTTATCCTCAGGTAATACGAAAGAACTGAATGGAAATTTTTGCCATAGGGTTCTGCTCCAAACCCACCAGATCCTTGAATGTCTGAGTGTTTTGACTGACTCAACATGAGTTACTGCTTAAAACTTTGTTTGACTTCTGCTATATTTCACCAATAATATTTGTTAATCAGTGTGTATAAAAACTCCTAAAGCCTGATTCAAATAAAAATGATGAAGATAGATAGTTTTGGGATAAGATGGAAATAGTAATTGAGACTGCTTTCCATGGTTTCAGCAAAGTGCAAAATCTATTTTTTCATTCAAACTATTTCAGTGCAACTTTTTCTTTGGGACAAATCATTAAGGCAAAAATGTCCTCTCACAACTTGTTTGTCATGCAATGGTCACATCATGGCAACTCATTCCTCTTTTTTTTTTTTTTCCTGGGATCCATGCCAAGTGCTAAGCCAGAAAACCTTGTTATATTAATTATGAAGAAAAAGCATGTTTTATTAAAAACTAGCCTGCTGAATATTCTGTCGTGCTGCTTTTCAGTGACAGCAGAATTGCTTATGCATTTTAGCAATGTTAATGAATTTTCAGGGTTGGGGGGAGATATACACTACATTTTCTACAGCAATATTTAGGGCAAAGTTAGATTAGGATTGTTAAAGCTAATGAATCAGCCTAACACTTAGGACTAGTTAGGAAAAATCTGTGCAAGACTTCATGTTGTCTAAGACTGTCCGTACATCTTCTTCACTGAGCATGAATTAACACAGCCAATTCATTATGAGCTTATTTATATTAGATTGGGTTCTGACAATGTCTGTAAAACTGGCACTGAACTACCCTAGAACTGATCCCTCAGTAAACTGCTTCATGTTCTGCTGGACCAAGTGCTGACAGAGTAGACACTAATTAATAATTACTCTGTTGTGTTACTAAAATCACTGCTCTCCAATTCACTGATCTCTTCACAAAGATCTACAACCCATTAAAGCCCCTCACTGTGTGTTCTCCCCAAAGAACTCAATCTTAACCTGTCAACATCTGAATTTTTGCAATATATTTCAGTAAATGTGAACCTGCACACATGGGAAATATCACTAAGAAAGTAGTTGTTTTAAAGAACTTCAGATTCCTTCATGAGAAAATCTACTTGATCCCCATGCTTGGAAGAACAAAAGAATTTTTTAAAAACTGACTTTTAACTTTCCTTTGGTTACAAGTCATTCTTCCAGTCTTCTTTTAAGAGGAGATGAATAGGTTTGGGGAAGTATATCAAGCTTTACCTGAGTAGAGCTCTGGCCATATCTAGCTGTGTTGAATATTTTGCCACTAGCTTTCCTCCCACATTAATGGCAATGATAATTCAATCATCCAAAACATATGACTGGGGGAAATTTCACCTTTGACAGAAGAGTTTGCAAAAGTGCCAAGGCAATAATTCGATATTTAGTCTCTTTACCATGAAGACTAGATACAAGGAAGAAAATTTTTATGGTGAGGGTGGTGAAACACTGGCGCAGGTTATCCAGGGAGATGGTGGATGCCCTACCCATGGAAACATTCAAAGCCAGGCTGGAAGGTGCTCTGTGCAACCTAGTCTAGTGGAAGATGTCCCTGCCCACAGTATGGGGGGGTTGGAACTAGATGATATTTAAGGTCCCTTCCAACCCCAAACATTCTGTGATTCTAAGCTGAGCTGCCCATGCTGCAGCCCAGGGTTTTGGAGCACTTCTTAGTGCCCAGGGCTGTCACTCCCCACTGCACACCCCTGGGAGTGGGGTGGCCACTGAGCTGATTGTACCCAGATGAGCCATTCCCTGACAATGTAGATGTCTGCTCCAAAAAACCATAGGGCTTCCCTGTTATGCTGCATTTACTTGGGCACCTCAGTGTCCTGAAATGTGGATACTCCACTAAGTGCTGCAACTGCCCAGGCAGGGCTCAGCACAGAGCAGAGCTGGCACATGGAAAGAAAAGCAGTGTAAAAACATACTCACGCACAAATGTGTGGTCCCAAGGAGAATGACCAATGGGAGAACCTGAAGGGCCAAAGCACTGTTAACCATCCTTATGCTTGTTTTTTTCTTGAAATTAGCTTCTTCTTCTTGCCTAAGTTTTTTCAGACAAGGCACAATCTTGAGGGTGAGCTAATTCAGTGCAAATAATTAACCGTGCTTCAAATATTGTTTAATGTTCAACAGATCGTCCTGATCAAATAAATGCATCCTGTCCAGATAATCATCACATTGATTGCTGGCAAATGTTTCAAATCAGTAAGTGTCAGATGGGAATGGTACAAATTAACAATGAAAACATACATTTTTCTTGTATTAGAATGATCTTTCAACTCTTATTATCAATTGGAAAAAAAAGTATGAATCAGACTTAACTTCTCTCCCACCTGAAAAATAGTGAGATCTAGTATAGATCTAGATAGTGAGATCTAATATACAATTTTAAAAAATATAAAAGTGTACTTTTTTATTATTTTCTAAATTTCAGACATACGCAGACCGTGTTGTCCAGCATTTGTCCATTAATGTGAGAACCTGTAATCATTTTTTTTAAATAAAAATTGAAATTCTTGAGTAACCCCGAGTCTCCTGAGGCTGAAGCATTTGTAGCAACAGCAGCAACTGAGGAAATTACTGCATTACTGAAAGAATAATCCACTATTGTGGAAATGCTGAAAAACTTTTGCTCAACAGATACTGTTTGTGCTATGTCTTACAAAAACAAATGAAAAGACAATTCTTTCTCCTCGACAGCTTAAAGCCTGAAAAGGAAGGAAGCAAAAGAAATAGTGTTTTTACATCACAGCCCCAATTCGCTAGGAATTCCCTATCAATGTTTTCTCTGTTGTGATAAAACAGTTAAATAAGCTAATGCTGAGCACATTACACTGCACCAGGGGAAAAATGAATGTGCTTGTCTACTCAGGAGGATCTGAATATAGTACAGTAAATAAAATGGATGGGAGGGGTGCCCACATGTTGGAGTATGAGGAAGAAAACAGTGAAATCCCAAGCACTTCATCGTTTCCCATCCCAAATGTGATTTTCTGGTGAAAAAGATCAGTTGCTAGCACTTGATTACAGACTCTGTGATAAGTGCTGAAATTCTGATGCCAGAGAACCTTGTTTCTGATGATTTCTTACTATGAAGCATGAACAATCCTAAAGGAGATTTTATATATCAAAAAATACACAAAGAATTAAGGTTTGCTGATTACGTCACATGTGCATACCTTAAGAAGGTGCCTACAAGCAATTTGTGTTTGAGATTTATTGTGTTGGTGGCCAGCCAACACATTTAAGTTTATGAGATTTCAGATTCTTTAACTAGTTAGAAAGACAGCAAGATAAAAGGAGTTAGATAATACACGACTTTATGTAATGTGTCCTTGAGTAAGCTGATTTGCACTGAATTTTAATAGACCCCTGATTCATCAAATCTCAAACAGAATTAAGGTATGGACTGGATCCTAATAACATCATGCTTTATATCCATGAAAGATAAATTAAAGGATGCAAAACTGCTATTGACAAACATTGATTATATGTACTTTGATGGACTTTGAAGTTGTGCCAGATGTGTCTTGTCAGCCTCCAAAGTTTTCTTTTAAATCTCATTGCATAAGGCTTTTACTTTTTAATTATTTTTTCTCTCAGCCTCTTTGATCATGAAAAAATGTAGATCATATTTGTGTGATGTTATTTCCTATGCATTTTATTTAGATATGCCCTTGTGCACAGCTCATGATAAGTAAAAAAATGTTACATGGCACATAGTGATCTTACCCTGTTATCCTGGGTGCTATTTAATACTTAATTGACCTTCTCAAGCTGCTGAGTGAAATCTCACCATGTATAGAGAGTTAATGCAACACTCATATCTTTTTGTGCCACATAAGTCTACATAATTAAGATGTAAGCAACAAGGTTGCTCGTCTCTGTTCCCATGGGGATTTTGGCCAGTGAGAATGTCAGACGGATCCATTTCATTCTGCCCTCTGTTTGTGGCAAAGTGGCCCTCATGTCAGACCCAATGGAAAGGCAAACCTCTCTGCAACTTCTGCTGATCTTAGGAGAGGGACCAAAGTTCAAACAAAAAGTTCAAACAGGTGAAAGTCCTTCTTTCACTTTCCTGTATGTGGAAATATTTTGTCAGCAGGGAGCTCCCAGTAACTAAAAAGAAGCTTTGGAGCCATTTTAATACTTCAAAGTTGTGAGCCCGTATACATCATCTTGCTTTCTTTGTCCATCAGGACATGGTCAGCCCTTCCAGGGCAAGGGAATGCATAAAGTCTCTTGCTGTGCATGGCAAAAGGCTTCCATGTTGGTGCAGGACTTGGGTGCAGATGTTCTCTTTTTCTGGTAATGGACCCTTTCCCTACATCTCCAAGCCCATCATAGTGATCACAGCTTACACATTAGACATGAAGAACTTCTCTGTGACAGTTTAGGTGTCTTCAAACAATAAATGCAGAGAAAAAAATAGATAAGAACCATCAAATCCTTTTATATTGAGAATAAATAGATGAAAAAAAATGTTTTAAGTGCTGGATCAGAACTGTGGTGGACTGGGGGTTTTGTGCACAGCTGTCGATACTGCCTTGAATAAATAATTTACTCTTAATATTCCTTCATTCCCATCAGAAGAGTGTGGGTAGTAACTTCTTTCACTATGTGCTGTCTGTTTAGATAGTAAACTCTTCTGGTTCAGTATTTTTTCCTATATTAATGAGCAGCTTCAGGCAGAAGAGGTGCCCTGTCTTGGCTGTGATGGCTAGTATAAAAGAAGAAAAAGAATAATCTAAAAGACCGTAGTCTCAAATGGTTCATTTGGAATTACTACTAAGTATTATACTCTATAATGCTTGAGAAGCTTTGGTTGCCAGAATAAACAGCAGAAACACTACTTTGTCATTTTCTTTTTTTTTTTCCCCCCTAAAATGGGAATTTCCACAGAAAAATATTTCTCTTGGATATTATTCTGCCACTGTACAAAACACTTGAATTCTGAACCTGGAAAGCATTTCAAGCCCTTTTTGGCTGATAACTCTTCTCCGTCCTCCAACACAAATGAATATTCTGTGCTGGATGTACCTACATGTGTCTGGTGTGTGTGGATTATTGCGCTGTTAGACACACTAGCTGCAGCTTTAGTTATTAACACCAGAATAAACAAATCACCACAGCTGTGAGTGAAGAGAGAAAATTTCTAAGATAAAAGCAAAATAAAAACTTCTACTATGTGACTTTAGTAAAAGCAGAAGTTTTAGAAATACTTGCTGGCATAAGCCAGGGTTTACAAAGGTAAGGACATCTTTCTTCAGAGTCAACAGCAATGCGATGGAATATGCATGGATGATTTGACTTTAGTCTTTTCCACTGCTACTATTCTATGGTTTTCTTTAATTAACCTAGTAACTCAAAAGCTCTATACATTTGTGCTTCCTTTTCAGCGTTCTCTCCACTTCCATTAATTACAAGCCCTTTTCAAACTGCAAATGAAAATGAGAAAGCAGAAGCCCTGTTATTCCTCTTTATACAGAAGGACCAGAGTTGAGAGAGAGTATTGGGAACTGACTCTTAATATAAAATCTGGAAAGGGGAGGAGGGGTATTCACTACGTGAAATTCATCTTGCTGCAGAAAGCCAGCATGAGGTCTAGACATCACTTGTATCAACATTTAAAGTGTTGCGGTCGCATTTTGTTTCATAATTCTCTCTAGCAGTGCATTCTCAGTGATGGTTTCAATTCTTGGGCTCAGATCAAAAGCACAGTAAAAAATTTAAAGACATGCAAACAAACAAAAAACAGAATAAATGCAGGCAGCAGAATGTTCTGTTGGACATGCAAGAGGACTCTTCCCTCATCCACGCTGCTGTAACACAGAAGTAGCTGTGTTATCAAAGGGTTTATGCAAGCTCAAAGCCAGCACAAGAGGCTCAGCCAGTTAGAGAGAGAAGCAATCTCACACCAGGACCAGCAACTTCTCTCTCTCTGACACTGATCTGGTTCCAAACTCTCCCCGCTCTAAAGGTACATGAACACCACCAAGCCCTTGAAGAAGGGTTTCAAGCTTTGTCCGTGTCCTCAGTCAAAGACTGATGTATGCCTGGGTAAAAGGTTTTCTGTCCTCTTGTGGCCTCTTGGGTGTTCTCTTAAATCTTTCCTATAACAGCTCCAGATATTCTTGTTAGCTGTGCTACTTTCTGAGCCCATTTCTGTGTCTTGGAGCTGCCTGCTAAAAGCATTAAAATTGTAAAGCGGTGGATGAAGGAAGACAGTTTTGCTTTCAAGCTGAAAAACATGCATCAAAGCCCCTGTAGTAAATTTACAGAGTATTAAAAACAAACAAAATCTGACCATAGGGTAACATCATTTTAGGAAAGATGCGATGGCCTACCTCAAAGTCTGAATTTAATGTGCACAGCTCTCACTTAACCTGCCTAGGCTATAAATCCCAAGAGTCAAGTTTTGTCCAATCATCCTAAAACAGAGATATTTTTAGTCTGCAAAGGTAGAGCTAACATAGTCTCTCTGCTCCGGTCTCCTCCACAGGCTGCATTGGTCATTCTCCAGACAAAGAGTAGGAACATTAATCCAAGGGAACTCATACAAGAAAAACCACAACGAAGTATGACCCCCATGCTATTTTGCATGCATTTAGAGGCAAGCACAAATTAAGAAATATTTAGATAAAAAAAAAAACAAACAGAAAAAAACAACCAAAAAACCTCAAACCCAAGACATGCCTCCAAAATACATGATTAAAAAATAATTATTGCAATTTTTTTAATTATGCCTCCCCCTTCACTGTAGTGTTGTTACTTTAAAGAAGAGTCACACATTTTTCATTGGGACATGATTTGTTTTCAGTAAAGGAATTCAACAGGAGGTCATACAGTAATACATACACTAAATATCTGGGAATTCTTCAGCAGAATAATTTAGTATGCTGTTCAATGAGTTGTTTTAATGACTGAAATAACTTTCAGAGACAAATAACTTCAGATGCAGTGATGTACAAGTCTTATGAGTGCAGCTGTGCTGTTCTGATAGAGCCAACAAATCTTACTTGAGTAAGAACTATACAAATATTTTATTCTCTTTAAGTGTTTAATTTTCCTTGTGCATCACTCTGAATAAGAATATACAACAGTTTTTAAATTTTCATTTATTTTCTAATGGTCATCACTAAACATTGACAGAGTTACTCATCTGAAGGGTCAGCCAAAAGGATGCACACTGTTGTAAACCCTGCCTTAGTTCCTTGTTCTCATACATGGATGTGATGACATGTATAACAACTCTAGTACTTATGTCATGTTTACCTTGGCTTTGTGTTTAACTTGGCTGGCCTAGTGTGATGAGCAGGGTCAATTTAGTTGAGCATAAAGATGTTGATTACATTTCAAGCCTAGCTTTCCCCGGTTACAATTCCTCTTTTTGTTCCATCATTTCAGATGTATACTTTGACCTGGATTTTCTTTCTGTAAAGCTATTTTTCTATGGACACTGATCCAGTATTCAAGCTCATTTTTCACATAGTTGGAGTCAAACAGGTATTTTTTTTTAATTTAATTTTCTGAAACTTGTAACAGAAGCAGCACACCACTGTTTGCACTTCTCTCCATGTGTCAGTGGCAACCACAAGTAAAATTGATTATAGTTTTTATAAGACTGTCTGGGATAAGAAAGTTATCTCTTGAGCAGCAATACTAAACGTGAGCTCCAAATCAATAACTGCAGGACTAATAGCTTGTAAATTAGTCACTGGAATTGTGAGCAGATCCTAAGGGATTCTGTGTCCTATTCCCACTGAATTCCCCCTTACCTTCCTTTGAAATCTTCAGCCGCTGTTCCTCCCCCTTGTTCACTGCATTCAGCACTATTTGACTGCTTCCTTCTGATCCTCTTTAACTGGCCCTTTTTAACTAAGTGGCTCTCAAATATCTTTTTTTCACTTTTCCACTCTCCACTTTCTGTTCTTCTCATTGCAATCAAACCTTGCAGGCTTTAAAGATACTCTGATGGAAGGTACCAAGAGCCAAGCCCAGTGAAAGTGATGGGAGAAAGATATTTCCAGCCCAGTGGGTTTCTGTGCCCACCAGCACAGTCTCCAAAGGGCCAGACTGGGAATGGACAGACCCAGCACAATGAAAAATCAGAAACTGGGGTTCATAAAGGGAAATGCAGACAGTGCCCACTGAGACTTCCCCTGCTAACAGCCAACAGCTGTATCAGCTCACCAGAAAGTCAGTGTCCTTTTCTTGCTTCAGAGTCCTAAACCAAAAATTGAGTGTTTTTAAGGTTGAAAAACTTTTATATGAGCCTACTATCACAATGTTTCCTGGTACAGTAGTCTAGTGCCTCCTCTCCTAAACCTTGGTAGTAACATGAACATCCTCGTTGACAATCTTTCTGTGATGCATCATAGTCTCCTAAAAAGAAGGAAAGAGCTAAGAGTTACTATGCTTCTATGAAATGCTTCACTAAAAGGATATCAGTGAATCCTTTCAGCTGTTAAAAAGAACTTTTTGGGAAAGAGTTGATATTTTATGTGTAAAGCAGCAGTTTTCATACAGTAAGTTTAGACAGGCCCCTAAGCTTTCACTGCAAATTTTCAATGTCGAGGTGCTGGTATGGGTGGCAGCATATACCAGTGTTTACATTAAAAGTAATTACAGTGATGTTATAATCATTCCTAAGCCAGGCATTGCAAAACTGAATAATTTATTGTTAAACTTAATGCAAATGTGCTTCAAAGTAGAACTGATTCCTGAACAGCCTAATCTTGGCTCTGTAGTGACATCCTGAAGTCAGCAAAGCAATACAGTTACACTGTTCTAAAGTCTGTGGTCTATTCTTGGAGTACATGATTTTTTAAATGTGTATTTATTTCCTCTTTCCACTTTACCATGGTGCCTGCCAGTAGCACAGAGGTTTCTCCTCTCTCACACATTCCCAGACTTTCTCTCCTCTCTTCTCCTCTCCCCTAAGAGCCTCTGTGCACAGCTCTCACAATCCAGCACACAGCAATACATCTTAGTGCCTCTCTTCTGTGCTCCTCTTCTTGCTGCTCCCCACATGCAGACCTGGAGCTGCCCTGTTTACTGGGACCAGATCAAGGAAGGGTTCAGTGCAGGCCTTCAGTTCACATCTCCAGCTCCCAGAGGAAACCTGTCACGTATTGTCCTTGCCTGAGCTAGTGCTCTCGCTTGTGCACCTGAGTGGGACCCAAAAAAATTGAAGCAAAAATCACCTTGAGGAAAGGAGCTTTCTCATCATGTACAGGATGCTTTGGAAGAGAAGGCTCCAGGGAGGAGGATGAGCTGGAAAACCCATTTGCCCTGGCCCCTGAAACTGCTTCTGTTCCCATGAGAGAGCTGCCCAGTTCCTAACATTGCATGCAGCAGGGAATCTGACAGACAGACACTGTAAATACATCCACTTTGCTCTGTACATCTTTGGGTCTGTCCTTCCAGCAGCCTGCCACATATATTCGGTGCTTAAATAAATTCCAGGTGAAGGAAAAAGCACGTTTGAAATTACCCCTTCCCTTTCCTTCTCTGCCCTTTCCTCCCCAAGCAGATATACCTGCTCCATGCCTCATATTTGCAAACTTTTTGCTTCTTTGAGTGATTTCTGTACTCTGAAACAGCATCATTGAATTTTGCTTAGTTAAGGCAAGACGGCTCATGTCAGAAAATGTTTGCTAGATTGGGTCTCATTTTGTAACATTTCCCCTCAAAGGATCATTCAATGATGCATCTTAGAATCAGATTCCAGAGAGGGAACTAAAAGAAACATCAATAAAAAAAGAAACTGTGAGGAAACTAAATATAGAACAGGCCAATATGAATTAAACAACATCCTAGAAATCTTCACACAATAATTGATTTGCTCATTTGTACTTCTTTCTATTCTTTAATCTTTCAGCAGGGCTTCAATCCTCCCCCCATTGCTTTTTTAATATTCTCTGTTCATCTGTTGTCTACAATATTGTTTCTGATCTCTCTCATCCCATCAATCATCTATAAAAAGAGACTAGTCCACACACTCTGGTCTCCAATCCTAATGACTGTAAAGAACTAATCACCTAAACTGAGTGATGTTCATTGTTGTAAGTGTCTCTTTGATTTATTAAACATCTCTGTATAAATTCCTGCATGTTTCACAAGTTGTTTCCTAGAACCTGTATGAAGGCACTTTGAAATCCTAAAAATACCTACTTGTGGGGTTTTTGGTTCACCTAATAAATGCATTCTTGTCATGAAAAATGAGCTTTTACTTAACTGAAAGGACCACTCAATTCCAAATTCAGGCCAGAGCCTCAACCTGAGCTTTCCCTGAATATACAGCAAGCTTACAAAGGCCACTCATATACACTTTTTATTAATTTGAAAATGCTATGTGCATTGCTTTGGGATGTCTACCTACTGATGGAGAGCCATAGACACTATGGAAATACTCCTAATGATGGCATTTTCCCCAGCTGTCACTTTCACATGCTGTCACAAGCTCTTTGGTTGAGCAAGCAGACTTCCAATCTGATTAAATAAAGTTCAAGAACTGAGTATGTTCACAACCTGTCCTAGCTAAAACAACACATTCAGCGTCATGCCATCAGTGTGCAACTATTCCTGACAGTGACAAGGTGTGATTCGAGTTGCCCTCTTTGACCATACACTCAATGCCCACCGAAGGATCTGAGTGTCACCAAAACTGGGGACTCTCAAAAGCATGAAAAATCCAGGTTCTGTCTGTCACATCAAGGACTGCCTCCCCATCTATCCCAATCTCACTTGAAAGAAAAAGAGATACAAAGGACAGAGTAGAATTCAACACGAGCAAGGTATGTTTGAAGACAGCATGAGGCTTTTGAAAGATCCCAACTTGATGTTCTCATGAGCTAATTACCAAAAATGGGAACAAGACAAAACATTATGTGGGCACAGCTTTTGGTAGAAACACACAGAGGACAACACACAAAATGGAGGACCAGTTTCACCAAAAACCCTTCTCTGTGCTTTTCAAGTTTTTTTCACCAGCACCCGAGGGTATGGGACTAGAAAGGAAAGGTATAAAATGTTTGAATGATTGCATACTGGGAAGAATTCTTTGCCAATGAGAATTTTATTCCCCTTTCCCATGCTGGATTTGCACAGAATATAGAGTACCTGCTAAAAATAAATGCATACTCCTTAATGTTCACCCCAGTCTTTACCCAATCCCTGGCTAATGAACCAGCTGTTGTTACAGGCAGGTGAGTTTTATGCATTGATTGCCTTAGTGCCTCATACTAAGTAAAAAGGACATTAATAATCTTATTATTACAGAAACATCTTGGTAACTCATAAATATAGATTCAACAGTTAACTTCACAAATCTGTGAAAACCCTTTTTTCAGCACAGTATGGGTAGAGTTATGCTGGCAGGCTAAAGAAGTGGGGGAAAAGTATGTATAATTTATTCTGTAGATTTGCCCACTTTATCTGTTTACAAAATGTGTATTCATAACTTACAGCTTTTGTATTCTGTAACCATTAGCAAAACAGTCTCCTATAAACCTCTGGTAAGGGTACATCAAACAAGGCTGGTAAATCTTGGTTTGGTGTATCTAGCCCGTATGGATTTCCTTTTCACTTCCTGATTAGCAGATTGTCAAATGTTACTCTTAGAATGAGATTTTGTTTCCTTACATTCTCTTTAGCATTCAAAATCTGCTTTCTGCATGTATCTCAGGATCTCAAACAAACATCAATGGTACGTGATTACAGTTGTCAGCTAGAGCAGCCACAGAAAGTGATTAGCTTCTCCACAAATGCCTAGGCTAGGGGTCTTTTCTCTCTTACTGGTTTTTTTTTAGAGGAAAATGTGGCAATGGTGTTTGGGGGTGGTGGTATTTTTTTCCTCAAATAACTCAAAAAGAAATACAGAGAAAGTAGATTTAGATTTCAGCTCAAGAAAATATTCGTGGAAATGATTAGTATAGTTTATGATGTCCCCATTATCTGCACTCGTGTATATATATATATAGTTGCTGTAAAAAGATATTTCTATTAATATTAGGTGAGAGACCTCCATTAGCCTGTTATAAGAACATAAATAAATAATAGCCATCCACAACACTGGTGTCAGCATCTTTATTGCAGATGCTGATTTGGGCTACATGATTTCCAAACTCTCAGGAAGGAGAGATTCATTTCTATTCTGAAAAGCCGCTGCTCAGAGGACCGTCACACAAATGGACAGAGATTAGGAACAACTGACAATTTCTACCTATGTGAACTCAATGCACAACAGAAAGACTTGCAGGGAGAAATGTTTTTAAAGACCTTCAGAAGTAAAGCACAGGCAGGATAGAGGCTTTACACTGTGAGAAAAAGAGCACCAACAGGACAACTGAAACCTCATGAAGAATTTAACCCCCAAGCAAGTCCAACCAAAACATTTGCTTAGAGTCATATCACATCACTCTGCAGTTGGATCTCTAATAGCATATCCTTAAAATATTTTCTGATGATAGAGTCTATCTACAAATTCGGTAGCTGTGGTTTCACTGAGAAATGATCTGTGATTTTTCTCTGCACACCACTACTGACAATTTCAAAAGTATTATCTCACAACCTACCTCTATCTTAAAAATTATTTTTTCTCTCTTCTCAAACAAATGCTTCCCAAATCTCTGCTGGATAAATATAGTGACAATTTAACCTGTTTTACAACCTATTGAGCTTTAAACATGTCAGCTCATCTAAGAGTGGATATTATATATTTTACACCTCTGTTTTGGGAGAAAATCCTACATCTTGAAGAAAAGAAACAAAGACTTTCCTTTTTGTTTCTGATTTGTGTGTGTGTTGTTTGGGTTTTCTTTTCTTCTCTTTTGTTTTTCCCAGAAAGGTGGTTGTTGCTTGAGAAACACTGAGCAGTAAAGAAGGCTGAAAGTAGTTAGTCTTGGTGGAGGTGAACTCTACGGTTAGAGGGCAGAAAAGGAGGTCAGAGGTATATATGATCAATACAATATTGCACAGGAATTGCCACAGCGGACGCCTCATCCCTACTTTGTGTGAGCACTCATAAATACCTGTCCGTATTGCCAATCCCTGGCTCAGCTGAAAAAGGTTCTGTATCTTTGACGCGAGGCAAGAAGATCTCCATCCCCGCAGTTCTACTGAGATTACTCAGCTGTGAACAGATAACTCGATACAAAGAAGAGGAAGAAAAAGCAAGGAAAAAAGTAGAAGCAGACAATTTCATAGAGCCCAAACCAGACAAGACTCTCTCTGATGACCAAGGGAAAGGCTTTGATAAACGGTAGGGCAGCTCCTCAAATCCAGGTCTCTGAAAGTGGGGGTGGAACACTGCAGGAAATAATACGAGAGTCCCTGCTGTGGGAGTCAAGGGAGACAGGGAAAATAGTTCAGGTAATAAAAAAAATGTTAATATTACAAGAGTGGAATGCATCTGAGTATAATTCCAGACTTTTAAGTTCAGTTTTCAAATCTTGGAGAAAGAAAGAGACAGCCCGCTGCCATCTCACTAGTTTATCACATTGAGTTAAGGGTGTGGAATAAATCAAAACTTTTTTTTTTTTTTTGAACATGGTACAAAGAAATGCATTAATAATACATGAAAAAATGTTCATCACGTTGGTGTGCATCAGTGGAAACACTATTTTAAAGAAACTATGAGCAACACATGAAAAGATTTGACCTAGGTTTCACTTCTGATGTGTCAGGGTGGGGGCAAGAAAAGCATTTTTCTCACCTACTGATGTGCTATATCTGTGACTTCCCACTTGGGTAGAGAAGTTGGGTTCCCAAAGCAGGAATGATTTTTTTTCTCTACAAGCAAGCAGGGGAGTTTGAATCCTCTGAGCCATCCCCTCTATGTGCATTCAAGAGGAACAGAGAGAGAAACAAAACAAAACCTCCCAGATAGCTGGTAGTTGCCATGCCTTTTCTTCCTCTGCATGATGAATGTTTAAATGTCTAAAGACTCTGATGTTTGCTAAGAATAGCAGTCATATTTGTGCTCAGCTCTGCTCACTGTAGTGCAGACATGGGACATATGCACATGCCCACATCCTGTGCCTTTCTAAATGCTTGTAATTTCCTTCCTTTTAGCTTCCAGATACACACTTTACAAAAATAAATTTAAAAGTTGTTCTGACTAAAAGTATACAATTGCTATTTATGGAAGAGCATAGCTGTAATAAATATTTGTTTCTAAGCTAGCTGAATCTATCAGGAATGAGAATGTGGGAAAGATCAAAGGAAAGACAAGATAAACATAAAAATGACATTTAGATTTGGATTGTGGTAGCTCCCAAATGCTTTACATAAAAATGAGACCTCCTGCAGCCAATGCTGTAAAGGTAAAAGGTGGGATTTTCTTGTCTTCTGAATCATCAACAGTCTCAACAGGCAAATTGACCCAAGAGGGATGAAAACAGATGATTTCTGTTAGTGACTAGAGTGAGGAAATGCTCATTTTGCCAGGGCATCTCTGCTCTGGGGCTAATTTGGTTTGCAAGAGGTGTAGGTACTCTCTCCCCAGCTGGTAACATACTGACAAGAGATATTTGGGTTCTGCCACCTCTGTGGCACTCTGTGTGCAAGTTCTCCCTTTGGAGAGCTTGTGTTTTGGGAATACAAGAGCTTTGGTTCCACCAGCTCTTCTGTGAGCTCCCTGTCCTCTCAGGGTTGGTCAAACACAGGCAAACTGGACAATTTCCTGCATTTAGTGGGCGCTTGGTGGACAGAGAGAGAAGGAAAATGGACAGAAAACTGTGCAGACCCACACGGCAGTCTGTCATGTCCCACTCTCCAACTCACATTGGAGGACACCTCAGCTGTGCCTGGGCAATCAGAGGGGGAGGGCTCTGTGTTGTGTCCTGCGAGGTGGGGGACCCACAGCTGATGAGTCCTCACAAGGCTCTTTGTGTGCCTTTCATTCCTCTTCCCACACACTGCCACTCCATCACCCTCCCCTGCATGGGAGGAGCCCAGGGGTAAGCATGATTGCTGTCAGACTGCATCAGAAAGCCCCACACATGGCCATGGGAAACCTTTGGAATGACCTGCTGTTGGCCATCACCTCCCTGTGGAACCAGCAGTGCAATCCTCAGCAAACCCATGATCCTGAGCAAGGAGTGCCTCGCATCCAAAAGCTGCCCTGCCCTTCCCTGCTGGACCCAGAAGTTCAGGTGGAGGGTACAGGAGAGGGGGAATTCGCTGCTCCAGCAGACAGTCATTGCTCTCCTTATATATATGCCTTCAGCCTGTTGTCACCATCTTCATTTGTAGTTTTGTGAACTACTTTTAACTTATTTAATAGACTCTCACAATAGGAAAAAAGACCCTAAGGAAAGAGAATAAAAATTGTTACTTTGCTAAGACCTTGCCTGGCAAGTTTCAGCTCAGAAACCCCAGAGAATGCAGAAGAGATTAATGAAAATGCTGAGAATCACCATAATAATTCTAACTACCCGCACCAGTGTCAGCAGGCTCAGCAGGGCCTGTCATTAGAAAGCCCCCTTTTAAATGGGTGTCCCTCCTATTAGTTAAATTATCTAGACTGTGGCGAAGAATATTCCAAGGTGACAGAAATCGGAACAGTACAGACTGCTAAAAATGAAAATCAGATAATTGCTCATAAATTACTTCTGGGATCTTTCAAGATCTTTCAGTCTTGCTGACTGAAAGGCAAGTCATTTGGAATGCAATAATTAAAATAAAAGCTGCAACATGCAGGAAATGTAGTTGGAAGGAAGATATTAAAAGATATACTGTACCTGCATAAATTATCATCTGGTTTTCAATAGCATCCTGAATTTGCTCTTATTCTCCTTAAGCAGTAAGTGTGGATGAGAATCCTGGCATGGAGACCAACCCTGACTCTGGTCCCCAGTCTCTTCCCTGGATCTTCACACATATTCTAGGCAGGGGTGAAAAGGATATTATTGTCCTATTTCACACTTTTTCACCAATGCTGTGTCTGCTTAATGCACAGTGACACCCACCCTTGACACAGAGGACCAGCAGATCTTCAAGGGTGGTACAGCCACCCCCTCAGATCCCCTCATGACTTCAACCCCTTCAGAGGAGAGAGACTGCCCTGCTTACATGAACTGAAGGGACAATCCAAAATTTCCTCCCTTGGGATGGGACCTCAAGCCTTCAACAGGAAATATTTTAAACAGAAGGCCTTTTCTCCTAATTTTGCACATCTGAGGGTAAAATTAATGTCACTTGGTGTTCAGGGGAGACACCTCTATATTAGTTTTTTTCAGTAGTTTTAGATGAAAGCTGCTGAGAGACGGAAGGGGTGCTCTGATGAGCTGAAGGTCAAGACATCATCACCTTTTCAGCTGTATTCTCTCTTCTTTTTCTGATCATCCCACACAGCTACCAACTGTTTGGAGGGGGATAGCCAGGCAACTCCAGAAAATGTCTGTTAAAAACCCATTTGACTCTCATTTACTGCTGACCACGTTTGGTCTAAAAACAGTAAGATATTTCACCCTTCTTGGCATTTATTGGACTACATGGAGATGTTTTCTCAGACTTTTCTTTTTATTTTTTTTTTTTTAAAGCCAGACTGTATTTTGTTAGTTACCCAGAGGATTTTATGCATGGGCTACTCTATAAATAATACTTATTATTCCCTAGTGACAAATATGGTTTCTCTCTGAGAAGTTGCATTATAGCTCAAGTGGGATGAACAGGAGTTTTCTGTTGGTGTTAAGGTTCACAATTAAATTGGGGACAGTTTCTGCTATAAGAGGGATAGATATCCAATTTTAAACCACTTTTTAATTTGTATTGAAGTACAAATTGTACTGTAAGTCTTCTGCCCCCGATTTACAGCTGGGCAACGAGAACACGACAACATCAGACACCAACTAGTGATTCTCTGTGGTTACCCAGAGAAAAATTTGGTTCTCCCAACCAAATTTATAGCTAGGAGGAGGCAGCGGAAGCTGTAAGCTGAGGGCTGGAACTGTTATCCTGATTTTAGTAAGGCCAAGGATTATACAAGCATCTGAAATTTCCTGTGCTGTTCAAGATGAGGCAGGAGACAATCCTGCAGGACAACCACTGTGGCATGGTCAACACTGTCTGTTCCTGGGAAGGAAAATGCAGGATTTTTGTCTTCAGGGCTGCTCCTCTGCACTTTTTGCCAAAACTAAATTAACCCCACGAACATAGAACAAACGTACATATATTACAGGGCTTCTTTCATGAATAAAGGATGCCAGGTCACCTAACCTCCATCCAAATGAGCAGCACAGGAAGGGAGAGAGGAGAAGTGAAGGTAATTTGATGTTACAGCGGGGAGGAGGTGGAGGTTTACATATAGCTGAATCATTGAACAACCCAATCTGTCAGAAAACAGCAAATATCACAAAATTTCACATGATTTTCATCAATCTGTCCCCTGCCCTAGCACTGATGGAATCTCCTCTTGCTGGTTCTCAGAGACCTTGTACAGTGGAGACATCACCGCCTCTTGGCACAGCCCCTTGCATCGTCGATCTCACTGCAATGTTGAACCTCAGCACAAAGGAAGGGACAAGAATGATTTTACCAGTTATGATATAATTTCCCCACAAGTGATGCTTTTCCCCAATCCCATCACCTAAAGCTCTATTAAAACCTGATGGTTAATACACATCCAAAATTCCCATTACAGTGAGTCTTTACCATTCCTCCTGCTCTTTTGGTTTAGGAAATACTTTGCATAGGATTCAGGGCCTGCAGGTGGGAGTGTTTCTGCAGCCTGACCTTTCTATAATGTGTAATTCTCTGTGGTCATGGTTTCACCTTTATCTGGAAACATATGAAAAAATGTCTTTTGGAACAACAAGAAAAAGGCTGGATAAATAACTGCCTATCAGCTTCTGGGATGTGTGGGAAGAATAAGGATGGTTATCCCTCAGCGAATGCCTGAAATGGGCAGCCAAGAACAAATGCAAAGCTCATACTCCTATTTTATGACTACATCTCTGTTAAATTGAAATGAAGCCAGCTATCCTGAGCCCTACCTGGGCCCTTCAGGATTCAACCACAATAGGCACCATGGGGCTGGTGCTCAGGGACACCACTGAGGTGCATGTCTGCAACACATGAGCCCACTCTTAGACATGTTTAGGGGTCAGGGTTCCTGGCTAAATGCATTGAGATGGACTGTGTGTTGTCATTATGTGAGAGGTATGCATGTGCAGCCCAGAGGAGATCAAATTTATTTGTAGACAGAGGAACTCTGAAGTCTTTCTGTGTGGGAACCCACTAGAGAGCAGATGGAGATCAGGTCACAGAGTTGATATTTTATGATAGGTCTCAGCTTCTGCATTGCCAGTTTCATGTGCTCCTCTTAAATTTCCCTGCTCCTTTACCACACTGTTTCTCTACACTTACTGTTGAAAAATATTTACATGAAAAATGTTCAAAAGGGAGAGAGGTTAGCAAAACTGTCAACTGGGTTAAAGATACTAAGCAATTTTTTCCCATCCTCCATGAAGTAGTAGATTCTAGCTCTGCTTACTCAGGACTTCTAGCAGGCTGCTGTACTCACAGGAGGATGCTTTCTTAGCTTATTTTGTGCATCAGTTTCATGTAGAATAATTGTTTGCTTCTGTGAGTGAAGAACATATATTTTCTGACAGAGATTGCTTATCTCAAGGACAAACTGAATGTAGATCTTCAGCTTGGAGAACATCAACTTTTTGTGCAATTTAGCTAGCAAATCACAGAATCATAGAATCATAAATACCAGGTTAGAAGGGGATCTCAAGGATCTGGTCCAACCTTGTTTGGAAAAAGTGTGGTCTAGACAATATGCCCCTGTCTAGCGTTGGGGAATCCAAATGTAAAACCATGTCTACTCTTGAGGACTTTCTTCAAGCTGGAGCAGATACATTCTCAAAAAAGACTGTGAAAATGTGATCATATTGAGTCTGACCTCAAATCTTAGTACTTGAACAGGGTACTAAGGTATTAACCTGGGGTCTGAGAGCTCCATTCTCTTGCATTTTTTGCGTGGTAGATCTTTATATTCTTCTCTCTCTCCTTGGACACTTTATTTTCCTCCACCAGCAGCAGGAACTCTGACTTTTCAGATAAGCATCCACACATGTAAACCTCTGTATCTAAACCAGAGAGACAATAAAACTGAGACTGTTTTGACTGCCCTCCTACAAGGTATTTCTATGTTTTTCCACCTACACTGCCTCTGCCCAACTGACCAGGGCTCATCCTTGCACCTGAATGAACTGGACCATATTTTTGGTGAGGAAACAGGAAATATAGAAGAAAGGGTGTCCTGCTGTGCTGGCTGAAAGAGAAGGACAGAAGGAATAGAAGCAAGAGGAAGGGAGTGCTGCTGCCAAATGCAACTGCAGCGTGTGACATTGGGAGAGACAGCATGGAGGGGACAAGTACTCACGGGATGGTGTAAATTATGCAGTTTGTTTACTCTGCAGTGATGAAACAGAAAGGTCAGTTTCTATACATCCTGGCTTCTAGGCTGGTATATATGATTCATATATATATATATATAAAGTCTTCTATATCTCTACAGCTCAGGCTGCCATTCGTCTCTAGTCTTCTAACAAGCAGGCTTTTGAACAGCATTCACGCTCACTTTTTAAGTTTCAAAAGAAGCGTCTCTTGCTGTAGAGGCTGCTGCTAATGAGAGATGAGGCGAAGTGAGGAGACAGCACTACTCCAGGTCGTCTCTGTGTTGAGCCACCCTGTGCTGTGTGAGCAGATGATAGCAATGTGCTCCATCACTCTGGCTGCACTGTGTGGGTCAGAGTTTGTGCTAGCACACAAGTAACCATTAACCTGGCCTTTGCAGCCGGCTCCCAAAAACATTTCTGAGCATTCACCTCTTGTTCTGTATATAACAGTTGCATTTGAGGAAATGTCAGCGAGCAAAAAGATATGACAGGAGTCACAGAAAAACAAAGTCATAGAAACACAGAATTCACCTTGATCTGGGCAAATAGAGAAACTCTCACTGGCTTGATCTGTACAAAGGGAGCTGCACTTCAGCTCACTGTCACAGGAACAGGCTGTGGCCACAAAGTCCCTCAGTTTTTTCCACCACTGGGCATGCACCCAACATCTGGGTGGCATGAACTACGAGTTTGACTGGTTTGCAGTGGGAAGACCTATTGAAATGGGTGCTCAGCATCTTTTAGCCCTTGGTGCTTTGGGATTTTATTCACAAGCAGAGGAGTAACTTCTCTCTCCAGCCACATCCACTTCAGACTAAACACTAGAGGTGTTTGAAATACTGAAGTCTGATAAGATCTCCTAGTATGTACCTGGAAGGGTATCTCCCCCTGCTTTATAATTCAGAAAATACAGAACTGAGAAGTGTGTGTGCACAGTGTTATATTAATAATGCAGCAGAGCTGTCTGACCAGACTGGTTGGATGGTGCCATTAGAAGTTTCACTTGCTCCTGTGGCCCCATCTGCTCCCCTCCACCCTCTTCAAAGACCAAACACATTTCTTTTTAACATGGTTGGAGAAGCTGGGAAAATAGGCAGAAGTGCAACTACCTGCAAGTCACTGCTGCTATCAGGGCATCACCTAAGGATGTCTCCAAACCTACCTCAGTTCCACTGACACATTATAATTCCCAACCAGTAAGAACCCACAGAGGCATAGAGAATCCCAGTACCTCTCCTCTTCCTTTTTGCAAAAACACCTTTATCAGAAACCTCCCCACACTAGGAGCATCAGTTCAGTATCAGCAGAACATAAAACCAGTGATTGAACAGCGTCTTACTGGGAAATTACCACACCTTTGGAGGACACCAGAAAGAGAGGAAAAACTCTACCCAGACCTGGTATGGCTTTGATTTGTTGTGTCCCTCAAAATGAAAAGTAATATCTACATAGACTCATGGAGACCTGAAAAAATAGAAGAAAGATGACTCTTGCTCAGTTAAATTTTTCTAAAAACCTACAATACTCACCGCCTGCTGTCTCTTTCTCAGCACAAGGCTTCAGGGGCTGGGCAACGCACAGCTCGGTGAAGTGGTTATACCAAACATTGAGCAAAAGCCCTTCTCATTTACAGCTCTTCTTCCTTCAGCAACATCACAATGGGGATCAGTTCCATCTGCAGTACAGCACATGCAGCACAGAGCTGTGCAATTTAAACACCCTCTTCTGTCTTAAAATTCCCAAATTGCACCGTACAAGCAAGGAAGCAATAAAAGACATGGTGCACAGACAAGGCTTACAGCCTGCACTCAAGCTCCGATGCTGTAAAAAATGCCTAGCTGAAACAAAGATCTAAGTTTCACATTTATTTAACTTTCAAACATCATATCCTAGGTTTTACAGTGATGGGCACTACAGAAAACACAATAAGAAATAGATGGGTAATTATGGTGGTAGTTTTGACTTCTACCATCATCTAAAACTGTAGTAAAGTAGAAGACACAGGTTTATGCTTCTTGAGATACGTGTTTAAATCTAGTTTGTGTCATAAGTGATGTGAATGTAATGGTCACAGCTTGAATCCTAACCAGTCTTAGATAAGTGACTTCGATTTAGAATTAGGTGCAATTTTCTGTATCAGAGCGCATGTACTGCAGTTTGGTACAAATCAGTGTGACTGGCAGCACACTTGGGACTAGGAGGGAATAAGAAACCTAATTTCAGAAAGAAAGTCGTAGACAGTGAGGAGTGTAGAATGTTCCCTGAGCAGCTGCCCACAGCCTGCCTCCTCCTGAGCCTGTAGCCTCTGCACCAGCTCCGAGCACTGAAGTTTGTGAGAGGCACTGCTCGGTTTAGGAAGAGAAGAAGGGGCAGACAGAAGCAGCTGGTGGAAAAAAAAAAATTGTTATAAGAACAAAACAGACATGAAAGGTGTTTTAAAATGGCACGTATGTATAGATCACAGGGGAACTTTGAAATGCACGATTAAGTATTGAAGTAGCCATCATACAGTCCATAACCCCTGACTGTTACAGAAACCCCACGCAGGCAGGTACCGCTTGGGCTGCAGCATCCTTTGATGTCCAGGTACATGACAAGAGCGTGAATCACCGCACGGCGAGAGACCGGACAGAGCAGACCCAGTCCCGAAACGGGGTCAACCATGAGCAGCCTCACCGACCGCGATGATTGTCTGTGCTTCTTCCCGGGAAGGCTTGTGCCCTCCGGCGTGGGTGGCCCTGGCTCCACAGGGGTGTGACCGGGGCACACGGATCTGCGTGGGGTGACGGCTCGCCCCCACCAGCCTGTGTGGCCCCACGGGGACGCTCCAAGGCGGCAATGCCCACGCACGGTTCCTCGGGGTGCTGGCTTGGCCGAAAGCACGGGAAGGCGATGCCGGGTGCCAGGGGTTCCCCAGCGGGGGTGTTGCCTGGGGCATCCCTGGGTGGCGGTGTCCCCGCGTGGGGCCGCCTGTCCCCCGTGTTCCCGCGGCGTGCGAGCCACGAGAGGGCACTGAAACACAACCGAAGGGACGAACCGCGCTCGGCTCCTGCGCCAAACGGGGGGTCTCCGGCGGTGCCACCGCCTTCCCTCTCATTATATCTTTAGATAAAATTCCAGAACAAAGGATCAACACAAGGATATGTTCATTGCGGCACGTTTCAGCTGTCCCTTAGCAGGTCTGAAACAAACCCGGGGTTGGTAAACACCTGACAACGAAACGCTTCGTGCGTCGGGAGCTCGTAAGATGAAATAGGACTTTCTGTTGCAGTTGTTTGTCAGGCTGAAATGATAATTGTATCGAAATTCATTTTTAATTAAACTGGTGTGCTCTGGGAATCTGCATTGGCATGTATGTGGTGCCCATCATTACTGTATCGGTGGGCTTTATCTGCACAATCAGTTAAGCTTAGTATATTTTAATTGAAATTCTTTCATTCTTTCAGCTGTTACTTCCTCCTTCAGATTATCATTCATATTATAGCTGCATTTCATGCTTATCCTATCCTGAGTGATTACACGAATTATTCTGCCATTATTTTTAATTCTTCCCTAATTCCCCCTCACTTTCACAATCCTTTTTATTATAAACTCTTGCTGTTATGAGGGAATTTGGTGCAAATCAGTTCACACCTTTTTTTTAACTATAAACCAGATGTAAGAAACCCCAACATTAAAAACACGCAGAACTGAATGACTATCATTCTTGATAGCTGAAAATATGCCACTAAGACAGTATGAAATATTTTAAAATGTAATGGGATTATGTAAGGTGTAAGTATGAAAACAATTTTAATAAAATATACCCTTACAGGTTATATTTTCCAGGAGACAACCTCAACAAAAAAGGAATGAAAAGAGAGCCTGTTACTGTCTTTTTCTACACAATATATTTTATTTTACTTCATGCATATTAATTTTCTTTTAATTTTTTTAAGCAACCTTAGCTCATCTTATATTGAAAAAAAAAAAGAAAGAGAAACTAGGAGATTCACAGGTTTCTTGTATGAAATAAAAAGCTTAAAATTGAAGTTATTTGAATAAGAGAGATTTTGAACCACATTTGTGCAATAAATCCAAATATAAACTTCATTAAAAATAATTTCTGCAGATAGTTGTATCAATTAATACTCTCTTAGGATTGCATTTTTTACTGAAACCCCTGGAAACGTATTTTTTAATCTCTATTTCATATTCATAGTCTCTCATTTCACTAGTATGGCACTATTTATAGTTTAAATATAAATTTTAGTGCTGAAAGCCCCAATCCCAAACAGCCTGCATTTCTAACCTCTGTTAGAAATAAAAGAGACAGGATACAGAGGGAAGCTCAGAGGAAGGAATAGCATCAGAGTTTGGGTTTATTTCAGTAAGAAGCATCACATAAGTGAGAAGAATCAGTGTGACTATGTTTGTGCAGGACAGCAGTTCACATACAATGCTGACAAGGGACAGGACTTAACCTAATAACTTGTTTCCATATCTCACTACCTCGAGTCTAAGTAACATCCACCACATTCAGCCTGAATGAGGCATTTATTTCAATTTCGGAGTGCTAAATTCTCGTCAGTTGTAACAGCATCATTCTGGCACTCAGTGTGGACCTGCACCTTCCATTAGCAGCTGTGAGGGCACTGGGATCACAGCAGTACCAAATAACCCGTGGTCACCCACTCAGCAAGATTACAGGGAACTTTGCCATTCGTTTGTGAAACCTTTAGACCTCGGGAGTTTTGATACATCTAAGTCCTGATCACTTATGCGAGTGTACCTGTGCCAGTATGGTAGGGGGAAAAAGAAAACAATCTTTCTCTAAGGATATGTATTGCCTGGTCACGGCTTTTCAAGGAAAAAACAGGTTTTGTCCTGTGTTGTGCTGCATCTCAGAAAGCCTGTACCAAGGTAAAAAGACATCAGGGACGTATCTTTGTGGCTTCAGCGTAGGCACTGGAAAATTTTTTCTTGTGCTTCCAAACAACAGATTTGCATACATAATGTGCCTGAAAATATAGAGGAGGTATATCATCAGATAGGGAAAACACTTGCATATATCAGAGCAGTATAAATTCTATATGATTCTATTATATATCTGTATATGTGTGCATGCATGGAAATTCTGCATACTGCAGAGGGAGAACAACACACTGAAAATGCATCCCAGTTTAGTCTGATACATTCCTGGTTACATTGATTAAGGAGAGTATGAGATTTGTCTGGCTCCTGGGCAGATAACCAGTCTGTAGCACACTTAGTATTTTCCAGCTTTGAATCTCACATGGCCCATAAAATCTTTGCAAATATTTCCTAGTGTTAACTGCAGTATCTCACGACACAGGTAGAGCTAATCTCTTGACTGATTTCCTCCCACCAGACTACCCAGTGAAGCAAACCTAACATCAGCACCCCCATCTACACACATTTCTCTCTTGCACCGCTGGGAAATACACTGAGTAATATTCCGCCCGCTGGGAGCAAACACCATCCCAGCAGTGCTCTAAACACACTCTCCTTTGGGGGGGGGGGGCAAAAAAATCTCTTTTCATATTCACAAGGAAGTTTCAAATTCCTTCCCCATGTTCTTTTTTTGTTCCCCACTATTTTAAATGTCAGACTCCTACACAGTTTCTTTGAAAGTTTGAACAGTTAGTTAGATCGGTCTGAAAGCAAAACAAACCGCAGCACATTTCACCTTTTGCAGAACTTTCCAAGCATGCATTTCAGAGTGGTGACGATTCAGCGTTTAGCTCTCTGGGGTTGGGGTGTAGACCTAAAAATTCAAAACAATTTTTTGTACATCTGTGTTGAATCAGGACTTATTTCTGATTAAGGTGGCTGAATTTTTAATATTAAATTCTTTTCTAAATTGATCGCTGTTATATTCGGGGACATCACATGGAAATGGATAGTTCTGCTCTAACATTGTTCACCCTGCTTAGGATCTAAGTTAATAGGGTTGGAAGGTTTCTGATTTTTCCTTCAGCCGTGTTTTGCCTGAGGTACAGTCTGTGACAACAGAGCCTAGACTCTTTGACCTACATGTGGCATTTTCTTTCACTGCATGTAAAAGAATAAGCATCACTGGGAGATGCTCAGGCTGCTGCGCTTTCTCTTGTCCTGATGCCTGATGGGAAGTTCATGTCCTCTACCTCTCCCCACTCATGGGAGGCTGGGTGCTGGAGCATCCCAGGCTGATGAGGCACAGCTGAGATAGGGCTTCCTAGGCAATGAAGTGCTATGGGAGACACTGGTCTGGTTTTGAACCTCGAGCTTTGAAGGGGAGTTTCTTCTGCTCTATCTTGCCCTGTTCTGGGCTAGAACAGCAATCTCACCACATAAGTATTGGGAAGAGTGAAGCATTGTAGGGGATCAATAAGCAGCCAAACCCACTCAAACACAGGGCATAAATAAGAGGGGAGAGAGGAGAGAAACAGGTTTGAGTCTTTAGTGCACCTGGTAATGAGGAGTTTGTGTTTCCCTGTCCTCTGCTCCCAAGAGCAGCCTCAAGCTGGGGCTGTACTAGCAGCTAGTGGTCTGCCAAAATCATCTCCGATGAGCACTAGTTTGCTGTGTGTGTCCACCACCCTGGCAGCATCAGCCAGAAGGGTCCCTGACATTTTGTGGGTGCCCAAGTAGACACTGCTGTGCTAAAGAAAGATACCTAATGAGCAGTGATGGATCTGAAGGGCCCAGATAACGATGCAAGGCGGATGCAGATGATGCTGCTGGCTTGCACATCATATACACAGGCTGCGGGAAGTTCACAGCATGATGCTCCAAGCACAGTTTTCTAACTGCTAAATGTGGGTTAGCATGTTTATACCATATCCAGGAACCAGTAGGATGTTGTCCAGGCAGCAGGCAACAGGCTCATACAGTCCACACCAGGAAAAGAGAGAGGGTAGTAATAATTTGTGTCCAGGGGAGTGCGTAGGGCAGAAAAGGTCCTACCTCCAAGACAAGTGAAAACACTCAATTTATGAATAAGTGAAGAGGGCTCAACAGTGGTTTGGAACAAAGTGGCTCTGAACAAAGTGGCTCCCATTCCCCTGGACCAGCGTTGCCAAAAAAGCTGGCTGCCAAAATCAGGATGGTGAGACAGAAACACCTCTGCCCTTCTGTGTGATCTTCACAGACAGGTTGTGTCTAGAGTTTATGGCACATTTTTTAGATGTTCTGTGCCAAAGTGAATTGTGCCTGTACTAAGTTTCAACAACTTGGCTTATGCTTAGGGAGTTGAGGGCATAGGTGGGGGCTGGCAGCAGGCAGGCAGCATGCTGGGGAGCAAAGCTGCCTTCTGGCAGAACCACTTGGATGACCCAGTGTGGTGGGATGGTGGGAGATGCATGACAGGGACGTTAATCACATCTGCACAACCCTGGTGACCACAATATACCACAAGTCATCCCTGGTAGTGCTGCTTGCCTGGAGATGGCAGCTGAGTTCACCTCTACAGTATTTGCAGGCTGTTTCATGTCTGCTGTTTGTATGTGCTAAGATAATTAAGAATTGTAATACTTTGTTTTTTAAAGAAATGCATCATAAACCTTAACAACCTAGAAAATACTGTGATTTATCTGTATGGGGTTACTGGATTTGCCCATCCCATGTCAAACTTTGTTATTCCCTGCCATCATCCATCACTCAAGAGGAATGGCAAGGACACCCTCTTCTTTAGCTCCCAGGCCTGTGCAGGGGCAGTATGACATTTTACCTTAACTCTTAGCTCTCCAGCCAGAATCTCCTCAGCTCTGAATTACAGATGACAGAAGCACTAAAAAGAAGGTTCCTTCCATAACAACTGTGACTTCAGAATAAGTGGTCTCTTCTTCTCAATATTAGCAACACAGAAACACTCTCGTTACCAAGCTCAACTCTGTGTACAGTCTGTATAACCTTTTAAACAGCTTTTGCTGTAAAACACAAGTCTGTGTTTGCTGTAACAGAAGCGTTTCATTCCTCACAGTAGAATAAAAGAGTTTGCTGAAAGAGAAAGGGCATTGCAAGCCCCTGCTTTGTGCTCTGAATTCTTTTCCAGCATCTTCCTTTTAATACATCGCAAAAGGGGGGAGAGAAGAAAAAAACACATTAAAAAAAAAGTGTTTTAGAGTGTTTTCCCAAGAAATATCACACACTGAATTGAAACACCTTATCTACAAGGAGGTCCTGGTGGCAAGTGTAGAAGCAACACAGGAAAAAAATCAATACAGCCTGCAGAGATTAAAAACATACTGAAAAAACATAAGGAAAATGTAACAATTAATGCCAGTTGTACATATAATGCGTGAAAACAAAGCAAAGAGGCATTAGTCTCTACACACAGATCTATTGGATAGGTAATGCTTTTATCTCAACTTGAAAATGGAAGCTTTATTAGACTGCTTCCCATCAGGAGGCATCATACTAAGAACAGTACAAGGCTCTAACTAGCTGAAAGCCTCTTCTCCCTACACTTTCCATCCCAATCACTTTGCATACGGGTGAAATTCAAATGGCTCAACCTCTGAGGTGGTGTTAAACCAGAGTTCAGATTTACCAGCCTGAATGAAACCACACACTCCCCCTTGAGTGGAAGATGTTAAGTAGCCAACAAAGATGCCTTGTGATAGGTGGGAGTATTTGGTCTGTGATTTAAAAAGCCCCTCCATGAAGTTGCAGCTAGAGATTGTCTTATCATTACATTGTGTTATGCTGTATCACCTATTAATATATGCCTGACTTGAATAAAATGTCTTACACAGATTTTAGCTCTGGAGAGTTTTGTAATTAAGATGCTCACAGACAAAAACTAGGCAAATATTTCAGGTGTGGCTCAGTTGGATGATTTCTCAAATTCCCTCCAGTAGACCAAATGCTACCATTTTATCCAGTATCTTGAGTGTAAACCTTGAGAAAAGGTATCATATCAAACAACTCTTTCCTACCCCACTGCCTAATGTTAAAATACATCATGAAGTCTAAGTAGAATATTTTAATCCTTATTTTTCTGGATGAGGACAAATAAACAGGAATATCTCCTTCTCAAAGACACTTAACATCAACACAAATTTCAACAAAAACTACACAAGACTCACAGCAGGGCTGTAGATAAGGATAAAGCATCAGATAATTTGGGAATACTGGAAAAATACCACTTTAACCTTCCTTCTACTACCTTCACATAAAATTAAATCAAGGTTTAAAATCTTTACTTTTAAAGCCCAGAAACATGACTTATGTTTTACTCATCCCCTTTCTGATGCCAGTGAGTGGAGAGGCAGGCACAGGGTCACACAAGTGCCGGTGGGTTGGACACAGTGCTACTTGAAGGCAGTAAAAGAGCTAAGATCACTAAACCACCCGAGAGCCCTCCCAGTGGAGGAACTTTAAGGACTATGAGAGCATGAAATAACCAGGCCTCTAACTAACGTTTTTTACAATTTACATCCAAAAACACCCACCATACTCTCAGCATTGCACAGAGGTCAGTAACGTAGCAGCATCTTTAATGGAAGTCTAGGCTAGACAGACAGAAACAGGAACAAGCAAAGGGTAAGATTTCATGGAGTTAGGAGTTCTGTTTCACACAGATTTCACAAACGGCTCTCAGAGCTAAGCTTGCTTTTTGTGGCAGGGGCACCTCATGCTTTGGCCAGGCTCCCATTTTAGCATCGTATAAATCCAAATGGATAAAGAACATACTTGGGCACTGGTGTTCCCACTACAGACAGGCTGCTTGCCAGCATGGATAAACAAAAGTACTTTTCATTTATTAGTTACTAGTTTTCATTCAAACTCCCAGTGTGCCGATTCTTTTACTTTGGACCACATCCCATGCTCCCACTGAAGCTAGTTTTAAGATTCTCCTGACCACATCGAGAGCAGATTAATTTGAAAAGCATTTAAAAGGCGTAGCTCTGCCATTCTTACACAAGAAGGTGTAAAGCATATTCAACAGCTAATTCCCGAGGATGACTTCGCACAAGCCAAATTTGCAAGATTTTAATGAGCCTTGGATAAGACCGCTAGCTTTTTTTCCAGTAACACTGTCCACTCTCAGCAATAAGTAATAAACATTCACAACACCCCATGAGGCAAAAAGTCATAACTGCGCCTACTTCAAGATGCATAAGCTGCAGAAAAGCTATTAAGGGTTCATAGTGAGCCAGTGCTGGAGCCAGCACTTGGAGTGCAGGCAGTCCTGGCTCTTAATGCACATGTGAACCTGTTAGTGCTAAGGTTCAACTTTGTCCTGTCAGTCGTCTTGAGTGTTTACTAAATCCAGATGGCCTGAGGAAATAAATGAGATTAAAAAGAGTCTGTTTCATTCTAACACTTCCCAAAGCCCTCTGCAAAAGTATTGAGTAGCTACAGATAGTGCATGTATGTGCAGGCAATGGTGCAACCATTACAGACATGCCAAGGACTTCATTTAACTTGTCCTCAGCAAAGCTTAAAAGCCTTTAACACTTTCATGCCTGTAAAGAACAGGAACATGCCATTCTGCCTTCTCTGTTCATTTTGACAAATGCTGCCTAGTCTCTTGTTTTCAGTTGTACAGCAGCTGTGAAATATTTTCACTGACATGTCCAAGAGTCCTTGGTGGTATTTTCCAAAATGGGAAGGATGAGGAGGATCCTAACCTCTTCGGAGGGTACAGGAAGGACACACAGGCTCTGTAGTGATGGAGAGGTGGTAAGTGGAAGCACTTGAGCTCAGAGACTCTCCATCCACACCAAAGGTAGAAAAACATGGGTTTGGTTAGTCTAGCATTAAAACAAAAAGGCAGAGAGGGCAAAATCTTCCACATGTGAATGGCTGTTAAGAAAGACGAATGAGTAACAACCCTCTGTGTTCTGCAGAGAGGTAAAGATATGTTGAGTCTTAGCCACCAGCCCTCTGAAGCAACAGGAAGCTATAGGATGCCCTTAATAGAGCTATTAAGGAAAAAATCAGAAAGGATCTAGGAGTTGCTCAATCCCATCTCAGTGAGGGAGAAGGATTAAAGAGGCTCCTGAGATTGCCCAGAGCCTGTGCAGGGATGAAATAAGCCCAGCTGCTCTTTATATGGGGTGCAGAAGGAGAGATTGAGGTCTTTGCAATCTGTAAAGCAACACCCGGCCATGCTCTACCCTGGCCTGCAGGAGAATGACATTCAGGTATGTGTCCTTCAGCAGGGAACTACACAGGGCTGACCGCTGCTGTGCTCAAGGGCACAGCTGAATGGGATGCATAAACACCAGGAAAGCACCCAGGGTGCTGGAAGAGTGAGAAAGATGATGCAGTCAGCTCATTCATCTCCTGCATGGTGTTTGTGGGTAGGGACTGGACAAATAGGTTATCTTTGCAGCAAAGATTGGCAGGATCTTGATTTTTTGCTTTTTATAGCTAGTCTTTACTAGCAAGTCCTTTTCAGATCTCCTTACCTATGACTCTCTTCCTTCTTCATTTTAATCTGATGTAACATTTCTCTTTTTGTAACAAAAAGGTATCAGGTGGAGAGTTTCATATAGGATGACAGGAGGGAAACAGGCTCGGGGTAAGGGGTTGCGGCTTGGGGAAGCCCAGATCACTACTTCTAGAGACTTGGACAGGGCTCCTGCTTGCACCCCACTTCAACTCACTGCTTGTAAGTCAAAGATAACAGAGTTCTTTTCTTTCAGTCATTTGTCTGGGAAGATTTGGGGTTAGTGCACATCCAGCAAGAGGTGGCCCAGGCCTCAGCGGAGATGCTGGCGCTTTACCATTGTACAAACAATAGCACCTCTGAGAAGCAAGCCCTTGCTTTGTATATTTACTTCGTTTCTTGTTCAAGCTTTGTTAGGGAACCAAGGCACTTAGGCTGGTTACTAAAATAAAGAAGTGCTGTAAAAAGAGATCAGCTCTTGTAAGGAAATTCAAGCTGCAGAAACAAGAACAAAGATCCATTGAAAGGCAGTGTTAAATAAATACAAATTAATTTTGCATAGTTCCATAGTCGTTCGGTCAATAAACACCCATTTTCATTATTATTCAGTAACATTTAGCTAATATATTTGGATTTGCAAGGCAAATGTTTTCAAACATTTTTCTAAATTAGCACAAATCTTCTGCTTCGTCCTTTCTTCATCTACTGTCAGCGGAGCAAATAATCAGAGAACAAATAGTTCTCCGCTTATAAATTCCTCTTGCCAAAGACTTGACCTCTAGAGACTTGACTTCACATTTACTTTTCTGTAGAATTTAACAAAATTAGTCAAGCGCGATTTGTTGTGTGTTTTTCTCTTTTCAAATGATGACAAAGCTCAAAAATGTCTAGCTCTGGTGATTAAAGGAAGAGGAGAGATTTTACTAATAATGCTTAAGTGGAAGGATATTGGAATGCCAGAAATACTTATTAACATCCTCTACCTGTAGGCAAAAGGTTATAAAATTTTATCTTCTGTCAAGACTGAGGTCATTCCCACTTAACTGCCACAAAGTCAAAAAACAGGAAACGAATCCTAGCCTCAGATAGCCCTGCATCTTCCCAGCTGGGCTTTGGGCAGGATAGGCCAGATATTAAATTTCATAACAGAATAATGTACAAAACACCTCCATGATGTGGCCCTATCCTGAGGCACAGACAACCCGAGATGATTATTATCAAAACACGTCCTTTCCCCTTTCTCATTAGCACCGAAGGAACATACTCTGGCTGAACAATTTCCTGCATTGGATGCAAGAAGGAGGCATCTGCATTGCAACAGGGCACTTATCAAGGTTGACAGCAACTGGAGAGCTTCTTGTTGTAATGCTGTGTACTGCCGTTGCCACAGCCCTGCGATGTGGCTCTGCTTACTGCAAGTGCACTCTCTTGTCACTTAGAGGCCTCTAAATCATGTGAATCCCCTCATATGGGTTCAAACATGTCAGAAAGGGAGGAGAAACAGAGGCCAAAGCCAGCTTCTTGAACATGGTTGTATCTTCATTTTTATGAAACAACCTTTCTGGTCTTGAGTGATAATGAATGGAGTATTTGGAGTTCAAAGGTAATTTGATTTCTGAAAGAAAGCTATATGTGATAAACATGCTACCTGGGTTCATTTCAAGTTAGCAACATCACAGAAATTATACAGTTACTGCCCTGACGTTTCCCCTGTAAAAATAAATTTTAAAAAAGTAAAAAACTGGAAGTCCTGCTGTGTTCACTTTGGAGGGGCTGTACAAGCCATTACACACCGGCCAAAGTCATCAGAGCAATGGGGAGAACATCTGGGAAGAGTCCTGACTATCAACATCCAGCAAGAAGTAGTGAACACTCACCAAGTGAGAAAGAGTTATTTGATTCAATGGAATAGAAAAGACCCATGTATAGAAAATTCATACCTGTTACAGATCTAGCCTTCTATACTCAATGTTCACAGCCTTATTGAGAACAGTGTATAATAATAAGTATTACTCCCCAAACCAACTACAATGACATTTGCAACCACTGCAGCTCTAATGTACCACATCTAAATCAAACAGGATTCAGCAGCTGCCATGGTCTAAAACAAAGTTGCCTTTTGCTGGGTTAAGACCTTAGCAGTTGAGTCTCCAAGCAAATACATCAACCTCCTTCTGTGCAAGTCTCTTCTGGCCTTCCCAGATCTTCTGATGTTCCTGAAGGCAGCAGGAAACCATCATGTGCTTGAATGGATGGAAACACACAACAATCCTCCCCAAAAATGCACACCATAACAGGTATAAAATGCTCAAAAACACTTCAATAGCCTTCTGCAGCTGGAAGCCTAATTCACAATAGTAGTTTCAAGAACTTCACCCCATATTTCGAGGAAATTCAGAAGATATTGGATCTAGTAGTAATCAAAACCAAAACTTTGAAACTGGGCCTGTTTCCACTAACCTCAGCAGGACTTGGATCAAGCTGGAATTTATGTTTGAAATAATGCATTTGAGAACTGTGAGTCTATTCTAAATATTACTTCAATCATGTTTATATGGAATTATTGGGCTCCTGTTACTTCGTTGAGCATCTATATATGACCTAAAAAGCCACTTCTTTGTGATGTGAGCTGTCCAACTCCTCATGGTGGCTAGAGATAACCCCTTAGCCTAAGGGACAGATGCAGATGACACAGAAAAGATTGACCTATTTTTAATGTCTTTCCTTCAAGGATGGAAATTATTTGTCCTCATTCTTCTAAATACAAGACTTTTAGTTTTTGGTAGGGTTTTTTGTTTGGTTTGGTTTTTTTAATCACACAATTGACCTTCTTCATTTTTATGAGAAAAAATTCTTGAAAACAAAACCAAAACAAAGTAACCTGCTTCAAGCTTCACCAAGTATGAAAACCACCAAAGGCTTTGTCAGCTGCTCTCGAGGTGTTAAACTTGCCTGGAAGAAATAGCTAAGCACCTTCCTAAATAAATAAATACATAATAAAAATAAACAAATGAAAAGTTTACCTGTCTTAATCTTCCATGTTATCACTATGTTTGCCCACACAGCTTCTGTAATTTTAATAATGTAAAAAATAATTTCTTTGTCCTTGTGGACAAAAAGCCTTTTTCAGCTCATTGTAGCTGGAAAAATCTTGACTATAAGGTGCTTTGTAATTTAATTCTGATATATACCTTGGCTAACAGGTATAATTAAAAACCCATTAAAATCATCCAACAAGCAAATCAGAGCAATCCCGAGAGGAGCTGAGCTGTGAGAGCCTCTATTTATAAAATCATATTTAATGTAGTCTTATCTCTGCACTGAAAAAAACATCTGTTTAACATACTGTAAACAAAAATATTAAGGTTCTCTGTCCTTTTTGTCAGAATGACTTATGACGTGATCTGCAACATATGCAATTAAGGTGTAGCAGAAAAACTGCCTAATTTCTATGGAAACAACCACAAAAACCTTGTATGTTTGCTCCCAGTTGATACTTTCAGCTCAGGAGTGAGAAAAAAAGGACTGATAGGAGAAGGAGCTGGAGGGATTTAAGAGAAGCTTGGTCAACAATTTACAGCCTCTTACTTTTATGTCTCAGTCCAAACAAAATAGAAGTGGCAATGATTTTGTCTTTGCTATGATTTTGTCTTCAGACTGTAGGGAAAAATACATGTTGCCTCAAGTGTTAATGAGCTCAAATTAAAAAAAAAACAAAACAACACAAACCAAACATAAACAAACCACTACCAGCACCATAACAGAGTAATAAGCATATTTGCATAATCCACTCTCTCCCATGCATTTATAGATAATCACATCTTATATCCAGAAGATGAGTTGCAGTTTGCACTACCACAAGGATAAAAATGGGAATATAAGCACTTTATGATTTAAGAAGTTCAACTAAAATAGCACAATGAGACTAACAGAAATTGGCCATCAACACTTGTCAGTGTTATTCTAGGAAAGTCAAGCATGAAGTCCAATCTTTTCCACTGACCCTGTAAAATCATGTCCCCCACCAATATACTGAACCTAAAACTGGTGGACAAACACCAAGCTGAGTGCCAGGATCAGGATGGACACTGATGAGCGGTGCTGCGCTCAGACTCTGCTCTCTCTGGAAGCAGAACAGATACAAGCAATGCCACAGAATAGAAAAATACAAAGTCTCTCACTTCCACAAAGTGGGAAACCCACTAGCATAGGCAATGGTGCCACATAACAAGGTTTTCTGGGGAGCTTCATGAACCAGCATGGCATATCACGCCTGAATTCATGTGTGCATCACAACCAGAATAAGGGCTGGTTGTGCTCTGATCAGGTAGACTCTGGAGCCCACCACTGCCTGTGCCAGTACACCCTGCACCTACAGTACCCAGTGCTGCTGTCACAGGCAGGATAGCAGGAGCTCTGCTGGGAACCTGGGCACCCTAAAGCACACACTCTTTTCTATTTGCCTGGGCCAGCTGCCCTCCAAACCTGGAGCGTGGGACTTTCCTCCAGCTTGTGTGCACTGATTATGCTCTCCTGGCTTCATTTTTGTCCCTTTGTTAGTTTACAGAGTCCCATTGCAACTACAGCCCTAAAATGAATCAGCTTCTCTTTAGGGATAAAGTTCTATTTCCCTAGTTTATTTTGGCCAGACTTTTATAAAAGTGGATACTAAATGCATCGATAATTATATTTTTGAGGAAATGGATAATTGCCTAGAATTACATGTTGATAAACACAAGATGCAGGTGAGTAGCATTCCAAGAACCTGAGGAAATTATATCAGAAAAGTCGTCACAGCAAGGACATTGCTAAAGACAAAGGACCTGAGCCATCCTACACTACCTGGTTTGTTTGCTTCCACTTTCCACATGGAGAAAGTGTCAGGTTGTCTGTGTGGTTTCCACTTTCTAAAAGACATTCTTTTTTTTAGTATATTAAAATGCCAGCTTACAAATAGGAAGCCTCTCGTGCAAAATCCAGAAGCAAACAGTCAGATGGCACTTCTGGTTCCTTCAGAAGTGCCCAAATATGATATTTGTGTAAGACACATAATTACTTGCCTGGGCAAAAAGGTGTCCTTGAACTCCAGGTTTCAGAGTCATGAAATACTGCAATAATTTACTAGAATGGGAAAGCAAAACCAGCATAGGGTGAGGCACTAGCATGCACAAGTTCACTGGAAAAATGTCCAACTGTGACATTTCCCAAACCCAGAGGTAGTAGGTATGCTTTGCTATCATAAAGAAATCCTTGCTATATGCACTCCAAGCCATGGCTGAAAGCCTATGGCTGCTGAAGTCAATGAAAAATTTCTGACCCACATAATGGCAACAGGATCCTGTCCTCTGTGACAAACTTGTGTTAATAGTCCCCTGTGCAGGTGTGTGTGGTTGACTTTCAACATCTGCTCTTGTTGTGATCTGGTACAGAGAGTATCTTAATTCAGACAGAAGCCGTTGATAATTATCGTCTCTGGGGATCTCACGGCTGATCCACCTACAGTAGCAGAATTGCTTGATGTCTGTTCATTTCCAAATGGGAAAGCTGGTAAACAGATGGTAAGTGGCTTACCTGGGATTGCATGATTATAATTAACAGCAAAATATACCTGGTTAAGAGAAATCACAAGACAATCCAGTTTATAAGTGCTATTTTTCCTTTGAAAACACTTCCAATGACTCTCGCTGCAAAGCTGAGCCATTTCCCTGCTTTTCTCAATAGCATAGTTGAGTAAAAAGAGAAGGATCTCCTCTGATACTCAGCTGAGCCAAAAAACCAAAACAACACAGAGTTGAATTTACCACACTTTCACAACCACCAAGTATCAGAAGGGGCTGTCTGAGATCACAACCGACACAGAAAAAATTAATTTGGTATTGACACTTCACAGTGTTTTGAGACTGTAAATCAGAGGCTGCTTGGCAGGTAACAAACACCACCTCCCTTAAACACAGGAACACAGCAGCCGAGGAGACCTTTCTGAGTCATCAAGCACAGTCCCCCACTATCATAGATTGCAGCAGCTAATATCCCTGTTCCTTAATAGCCCTCATTATCACAGCAGCTAAGCATCTGGCAAAGTACACAAGGTTGGCACTGTCCTCCCTCAATGATCTGAGTCTGTGCGTGTGCTAAGAGGGAAGAGATACCATTTGTACATTTTGATATACCTGTGAACTTCTGAAAACAGACAACAGTCACTTATAGCCCTGGAAACCTGGACAGGAAAGAGCTTTGAAATATTTCTCAGATGGTTGAGAAAAACAGAAATAGAGGAAATTATTCTATCCCACTCTTATATCTGGAGGGATCAGAGTATATTTAGGCAACACATTCATTCCATGCAAAAATTGAGTCCCAGACATTAAAAAGAAGAGATAAATCTTTCTAGCCTTAAAAAGTCTATGTACTCAGCTTAGACAGGCACATGGCAGTGTCAAGTGCAATGTGTATTCCCTGTGATAATAAATCTCATAATGGAAATCAAAGCCAAGTTGAACTGCACGTTAGGAATTAAGTGTGTCCCAAACTGCTCATCTTGCTAAACCTTCATAATAACATAACGTTACAGTCTGTAATTACATGGTGTAATGATGCCACAGGAGTAAAACTCAAGAAAGGCTTAATTTTCCAACCTTTGCAACAAGTGTGAATTGGTGTGAGGCTTAAAAGGTACTCATAGTCTGGACCCAAGCCTAGGTGCAGATAGGACTATCATATCTGACACAAACCAGGCAAATGGTATGAATTCATGCTTGGTGTTGCCAAGCAAGCACCAGGAAGGGAAGCTCCCAAAGCCACACAGATTTAATGGAGCTTCCTGTTGCACCTATGGTGGTGTTTCCAACAGGTCTGAACAGAGGAACCTGGAAAGTCTTGAAGATTTTTGCACTGTTGCTTCTGACAAACCATGAAACAATGGCAGTTAAAACAAGGACATTAGGAAAGACGTCAAAAATTAAAATTGCAATTTTAATGGTAATCTCCATTCCTGTGGAGAAAGGTGCTCAACTGCTTCAGAACAAAGTCCCTGCAGAGGCACCCTGGAAGACCTGCGTGAGATTCTCAGCTTTCAGATCATTAAAGTTTGGTTAAATCACTCCTCTTACTCAACTTTTCCATCCCCTTCTCATGGAACTTCTAACCCATGTAACTCCACTGTTGTGAAATCAATAAAAAATGATGAAGTATCATCCAAGAGGTCATGGAACAAATTGTTTGGGAACAAGTACAGCCAGAAGTACTAAAATGATAATTTCAATATCTGACTGAAAAAACATTTTGGGGATTATAAAAACATTTAACTTTTCTTCTTTCAGTGACCTGAAATATTTCATTTTGAATCAAGACGTGTCAAAACCAAAACAAAAATAGATCAGTGTTGTACTAAGCTGAAATAAAATTATTATTTAGACTCTGTAGAGAGAGCAGCATTTAGATGGAAAGCAAGTCTTATTCCAATCACTTTGATTTTGTAATAGCATCACCTTCCCATTAAAATGATCTCCAGAATTCTCTGTCAAGCCCTGTGACTGTGTGAGATACTAGAGTTCTAGATAGTTCTGCAGATTTATACTTATATTTTACTCATGGATCAGAATTTAACCCTGAAGTCCCACATGAAATGAAGTACCTGTAAGTTTTTCAGTAGCCCACCTTGACTTCAGCTCTTTTCTGTCTTTTTTTTTTTTAAACAGACTTGCTCAAAATAAAAATCCTGTTACAAATATAGGCTTCATTTTCACGAACTAAAAATATAATAACATAAATAAAAAATATAATAATAGAATAGAATCTAATAATTAGCACTTATTTAGGATGAGCACAGGAACTGGGCATAAAACAACAGGTCTCATCTACCACTTTGATGCTTTCTGTGTATTCTGCCCCATTTTTCTGCACCAAACTTCTACTTGAGGAACTGGTACAGAGTAAGCATCTGATCCAAAGGATGTCTGTTGCAGATTAGAAGGGACGATTTCAATCTGCACTGCTTAGAATGATGGAAAATCACCACAGTAAAGAACCTAAGGGTTGTGGGTTTGAACTCAGGCTGCAGGCTTGGAGGAGCCAACCCTGACTCTCTACAGCAAAAGGAGAACAGTATTACTAATCTTCCTCCCTCAATCTGCTCAGGAGTTGTATCAGCAAGAAGGAGGAAATGAATTTTTCTGTGTTCAGGCAATCTGCAAGGCAAAAGTTTATAACAATTTCTGTTTTGGAAAGAAATTCAGATGCTGTATTTTCATTAATTGTTTATACAGGGTACAGTGGAAGCTGCATCTCTTGTGTATTGATGGCCTTTTTAAGGCTTTGGATGCTTTACACACTAATCACTCAAATGCTTAAGACCTTATCTATGACTTGGTTTTGGATGCAGACAAGGAGTGCGCCAAGAATATGTATGTATATACATATAATACATATGTGGATGTTTTTAATAGTGGTTAGAGTCTCCATTCCTCAGTTCCTCTACCCTGGTTACTGCTTTTCCCCTTGTTGCATTAAAGATACAAGCTGATGGATCTTAGCTGGACTGGGGTCATAGCACACCTTGGTTCCTTGCTCTGACCAGTAACAACTAAAGGCACAGGCAGACAAAATCCTAACCTTAAGATGTCCATTATAAAAAAAAATCCATTGACTTCAAAAGGGCTAGGATTTCAAGTCTGTCTTTCTGCTGTGCTGAGGTATTACCACAAGCACTCTCAGATGTACCCAGGGACCTAAGTCTCTTGAGAACTAGTAGCTATTTTATTTACAGACCCATATGGGTCTTACACATCACATAAATAACAGTAGGGGAGTGAAGAGGTCATGGCTCTCCTACAAAACCTCTATCCATTACCAGGCACATGGCAATAGGTCAGTCATGGGGTCCCCTGAGCCATGTGGGACCTGCATCCAGGTGTCTGCACAGCTGCCTCACAAACTCCAGCTGGGCTGGAAAAACTACTCATTATAACATCTCTGTGTTCAATAGAACGACTACAAGAAGTAAGTCTCCCCACAGGCTTGTCTGATACCCTCTTCTCTTACCCACTCTTCAGAAGCTTTTGACAAACACTGGTGAAAACAGAGTCTTGTAGTGTGGGGTTAATTGTTTTCCTTTTTCTGTATGCATAAATATTCTGCAGACTGAGAATTGCTACTTCCAGAAATATACAAATCAAGTAAAAGTTTCATAGCCCCAACTCGTGGATAATTTTAGAGGCTGAATCATCTGGTTTGCAGCAATTAAAACAAAGGGTGCTTGTTCTAATGCATTGTTTTCACACTAGAAAGCCCAGTCTGCCTTCAGCTGTCTTTACCAACTAGGAATTCAAGAAGAAAGAAGCTATTAAAGTTTCCTCTATCCAGTTTAAATGTGGCACAACACACATTCCTGGGCAACTTTTCAGAATAAACATCTTAGTAAATTCTTCCTGACAATAGTTAGTGACAAGCATGTCAAAACCAACAAACTCAGTCACATACAAGGCTTATCAATAATTTAGTCTTTTCCCCCCACGAGAGACTGTGTGTTTTGCAATAATGAAATATATGATTTTAAAAATAAATAATAGGCTGTTGTCAGGCCGATTGTAGCTAGAAGTTATGAATTTGATTGATTGAACATTTGAGTTCATTCTCTCTAGCAAGATCAAAGCGAAACTCTTCCATTTGCCCAAGGCCACTTGCAATTTATTTAGAGATTGTGTTCATATCCCAGCAGGTAGCAATATTGGACTGAGGTACACAGAAAATCAGCTCTTTGAGGTTTTTTCTGAGTCCAAGGGATGCAACAAATGAGATTTTTTTTGGTTCATTAAATCATTAACCACTTAATCACTAAAAACCACAACATCAGTTGCATTTTTCCTCAGTTAAGTGCAACAAGGAAGCACCTATAATACTGAAAACCTGTTTTAACATCGATTCCTTTGTCAAATATGACAAGCCTATATTTTTCATTTGTATAGTTATTTGACCCCTTCTCCCTTTTTCATTTAATTAGCGTGGCAGAAGGCAATGACACCCAAAAGGCAGAGGCGTATGAGTTGCAGTGGGAAATCCTTTTAAGAGCAACATGGAAAATAACACATGTCCATAAAAGCACACAGAAGATGTTTGTATAGCAAATTTTGCAAGAACCCGAGTGCAAAAGAGCTCCGAACAAGTTAGCCCAGACTAATGTGAAACTTTCAGTCACCCTGAGACATAGCCAAGATCAGCTGTTTTTTCCCTTCTCCAGATAGCATTCACATGCTGACTATAGGGGTTTGCAAGGCTTTCTCGCCAAAAAAAGAATAATTCTTTAGCTGTCCTGTATTCATCCTACACAAGATTTGGGGATTAGCAGCATTAGAAGAAACAAAATCCAAACCAACCAAGAAGGGTCAGTGCAGGCGGCCGAGCAGCAGCCTGTTGGCAGCGATGCACACAAATGCAAATGAGGAGCGGCTGCGCACGTGGGACCTCGGTGGGGCTGCCAGCAGCACAGAGCCAGAGGCTCCAGGAAAACATACAGATAAGGATAAATGCTAGGGGTGAGGGAAGAAGGACTTTCAGGCGCCACGTGAACCTACCTCAGAAGAAGAGGGTGGGTTTGTAGGAGCCATAGCGGGTCCAACCTGGGCGATCAGAAGCTGAGAAGAGGACTGCCAGCTCTTGAAGTGCTCAGGATGCCTGGTTCCAGTCTGCAACAAGTCGTGCCACTTGTGGCCTTAACACCTTTTGACAATGGTCAAGACCTTTGTCTCCCATTCAAGTGGATGAAAAACTCCTCTGTGTCTGATGACAACCTGGGTGATGTCTAGATTCAAAGCTCTGGTTAAATACAACTTCAAAGGGCTTTGTCTACACTAGTGAGAGCATGAATTGGGAGTAGACCCATCCATCAATATACAGCAGTTTTAGGGTATTCTCCAAGGGGCTTGGCACTATCACACTAAAGGGCAAAGGGTCCCCAAGGCAACTAGCATCTTGTACTTTCTCTGCAGGAGTGCTTCTTGGATCTCTGAACCCCAGATAACAAAAACAGAAACCAGGAATTAGAGATCCAGGTGTTTAAACCAAACAAAAACACCCCCAAACAAACAAACAAAATATTTAAAGATCTTCTTGTAAAAGAGAGAGCTGGGAACACAACCAAGCAATCCTTAATCCTCTTGTTCCCAGTTCTTCTGTTCGTTAAGGACAGTAAAGTTACCCCAGCTGTGGAGAAACATAATTAGACCAAGTAACACTGTTTGCAGATGGGCTACTCCAGATGAGGGGAAAGCATGGCATTGAGGTTTATCAGGGAAACCTGACAGCTATTATCTGCTCCTGTTATCTGAAAAAAAAAGAGGGAAGGAAAAGCTGAGCAAACACCACAGTGTCAGAGGGGTTTCTCACGTATAGTACCTTCAATATAAATATGGAGCTAAAGGAAAAGAATAAAGAGTGAGTGCTTGCTCGAAAACCAAACTTCATTAAAGTTTCCCATAACAGACCAGTACCATAAATGGCCAACAGTCCAGCTGAGTAACACTTCAAGGCATACATATAAGACATTTACCGAGCTGTACCCAAAGTCTGTACCCAAAGTACAACTCCTTACAGTGATCTCCAGTCACTAGAGGGCATTTATGTCCATGAAGATGTCAGATTCAATTTTTTCACTGTAGGCATGATTAGTTAATGAGGCTTGACAATTCCTAGAGTTCAGCTAAACAGCTGAATATAATCATGGGGAAGCAAACATATAAGCACAATTAGCAGAGTTCTTCATAGGCTTTCAGAAATGTTGACAGTGAGTTACAAGAACAAGCCTGGCTAGTTTTCTTTGTAATACAGCCTGAATGCCTCAGGGTCCCAAGGCAGAATTAGCAAAGATTCAGCTCTGTCAGGATGAAGGGATAAGAGCAGTGATTCAATCTGCCTACAAAATGACCTGAAGGGATGACCAAATCCTGATTCAGAAACAGGAGTATAATGTGAAGAATGGAAATAGTGTTTTGGATCTCAACAGGTTAGGAAATGGTCAGTCTGGGTGTCTCATCAGGTAGGAAGTTAATCAGAAGCTCACATGCATGTTCCATGGTGTCATGACTTGGATATAAATGTTTTTTGTATGAGTCAGATTTTATTTAATAACAAACTACAAAGACAAAGCTGCAGGATACCCAATCAAAGTTTAAGAATTGCTTCGAATAACATGAAGGAGGCATGAGAGAAACATGCCAAATCTATTACCTTTTTTGTATTGTATTTCCACTACATCCAATCTGAAAGATTTTTTTTTTTTTCATAAATGCTGTCGTGGTCTGACAATGCCCAGGTAATTAAGATAAGAAAAGAAATCAAAATAGACCTTTGACACCCTCTGGGATTCATGAGGAAACTAGATATATTTAAAATAATTGATGGAAAGCTAGATAATAACACTGTTTACCCATCAAAACCTTTGCCCGAAACACTGCCTGTACACCATTAAGATAAACCAAAGTTTGGTTCTAAACACCTTTCTGATTTGAGTGACAGATTGCCAAAAGGTGTGAAACACAGGTTGATATTCTGTGCCAACACGGAAGGTGAAATGAGTATTGTTAGTCAGACCCTAAAACACAGACCTGCAGGGATTATTTCAGAAAATGAGCCTTAAGGCAGTGGGCAGAGCAGGTGCTATCCTTTAAAGAGAGGAAAGTGATGGGGTGGCTGAGCACATCTCTATGGAAGACTCCAGCATTTTTACTTTTTATGTTGGAAATACAATTGCTTAGGTTAACAAAAACATTAAACAAAGTCTTCTGAATATACCAAGACTTGAATTAATGGTTTAATTAGCTCTCGCTTTTCTCAAACTTGCTCATCCGTGATTTGTTCAACCATAAATAAATATTCTGGTTAGGGAGAAAGAAACCAACCACTGAATATTGGAGCAAATCTGAGCAAAAATCCTGTAGCCTTCCAAATCATCTCCTAGTTCATGAACAAAATAATTAAAGCCTTGCTAATGGCAAAGGATCAGCGTCATTGCAGTCCTGGTAGTCTGAAAACACAAGCAAGACAGTAGCACTAAGAAAGAAGTTACCTTATATTAAGACACATATTCTTACCTTTCCCTGTAGCCCTTTCTTATATACTTAGAGCATGCAAGGTAAAGTTCACCATTTGAACAGGTGACTACCAAACATGAGATAGATTAACACCAGTATTGATTTCTAGCTGGTTTAGTAAAAAATCTTATTTACTCACACAAACTGTGCCTCATTACTAATACAATGTAATCTTCCCCAAATGTGTAGTTTTACTGCTTTTAGATCCAGCTTTCTGCATACATATCTCATGGCCAAAGCCAGGGGAGGAAAGTTTGAGATTTATGATTGTCTATAAATGCAAAAAAAAAAACAAACCAAAAAAACCCCCCAGAAACCCAAAAAACAAATTCCAGTGCAGAGAAGAGAAGATTTTACCATCATCTAAAACCAGCTGAAACTACACAAAAGGTGTTCAGCATTCTGCATCCAAGTGTAAAACAACTTACATCAATGAAACACAACTTCAATCCAGGAAAAATTTATAGGCTTAAGGCCTGGTGAAAGTTCCTGCCTCAAAATATAATTGGAAGTTTTGTAACTGAGAAAAAAGAAAGAAAAGTCACACTGTACATCAATGAGGTGGAATAAAGTTCTGGTTATCTACATTGGCAGGGAAATGGTAATTAATGAAAATCACTCACATTCTCTGCCCACTGCCAGAAATGGTTGACAAGCTAAAATTGGCACATAATGATAGGCTGAAAAATTCTACATATATTGGCAGCTCTTCCTTTTCCTCTTGGTATCCCCCAGCTGCTGAATTTATTTTTAGTTTGTTTAGAGATTTTGGATTCCTCTCCCAGTCTTCTGTTCTTGCTTTGGTACTAGAGCCTGGTGGAGTCCTACAGTAAGTTCCCAGGCATTTAAGAAATGAATAAATAAAACAGTTGTAACTGTAGTAGGAGGTCTAATTCAGAATAGCTATTTGTGTTTATCACATGACAACAGCTGGACTTGTTTAAAGCAGTCATCTTAAGCATGGTGAGACAACTTGGAGCTAGCTCCACAAAGAAAATTTAGTCCCTGACCTGTAACTTCTAATTTCTTAACCATTTAATGAAGGCAGTAGTCCAGAGTTAAGCCTGCAGGGAACACTAACCACCTGAAAGCATGAACCACAGAATTAAGGGCTGTGATCACAAACCAGGGGCAAGTGCTAAGGAAATATATGGGAGTCCTGTGTAATACCAATAAGGTGCAGCAAGCATTTCAGAAGAATACTTCACCTGTGAACTACTGAAGCAGGAACTTCTTGTCAGGCTTGCTTAGCTTTCCCAGACTCAGTGTCTTTCCTGTTCTTACCCCACATATCTGTATAGTTTGCTTTCCATGTCACATAGCAACTGGAGGCTGCTCCTCCTAAGAACATTTGCTGATGTGATAGCATGGAATTTCATTAATTGGTTCAAATCAGTCACAAATACAACATCCTTTAAGAAAGCTGTGTGTGTGTAACAGAGCCAAATTTACCCTTAACATCCATAAAATGCCCTGCAACACTAAGATAAAAGGCTTTAAAGAAGTTGACGGAGTGATAATTAGAGCTGACTGCTCATATTTCAACTGAAGACACCCTGACCTTAAGTTCATGTGTGGAAAACTGATAGTCAGAGCATATCTAGGTAGGTGCTGCACTAACCGTGAAGCCACAGCAGAGCCCACAGTGGAATTTGAGCGTTTCTCCTTCCACCACATTGTTTAATGTGAAGGAAAACCAGCCACCATGCTTGTGCTGAAGACCTGAGAGGTCCGTGACAAATCACAACGTAGGATATGGATCCTGTCTCTCCACTTCTGTTTTGTTTTCCTGAGTACACTGGAAAGAAATCAGTCAATCTACAAATGTGCTGCTCTGACCTCTTACATTGTTCCCTTTGGCTCAGACACCTCTGCTGCTATGAAGCAGCTCTGTGCTGGCATGGCATTGTGGCATTGACATGCAAATAAGCAAAGCCAATGGAATATATACCAGTCCTTATAAATGCTTGATTTTGGTGGAGTTTTTTTGTTTGGGTTTGGTTTTTTTAGGTTTGTTTTTCTTTATACGTTGTATTTACTTTTTGATGTTTTCATAGTCTCCCAGAATAACTTAGATGTATTCCTACTTCAACTGCTACATTTTTTTTTCCCCCAGCAGACTTGGAGTGTTAGTATGTGTTTGTTTATATATACATATAGATGTGTGTAAATTCAGCTTACTTTAGGAACAGGAATATTTTAAGCATTTCAACTACAAGAAAAAGCATATGACGATTCTTTGAAATTCCTCAGTGTAAAACAACTGCAGCTGCCCCTGTCTTGCTTTAAAATCATCAGAAAACCCAAGACCTAACACCCAGCAATGATTATTCAGCTTGCATGAACTGACAGTTTGTGTGCCATTCAGGAGAAAAAAAAATAATACATTTCCCCCTTCCTCTTTGGCTCATCAGGGATGAGCCAAAAACTCAACAAGTAAAACCTTGACTGAAACTTTTACTGCAGAATTGTTTCAGAAATGCACTTTTTGCATAGTTTAATTTTCTGGGTTTAGATCCCCCAGAGTCAAAAACAACTCCCCCAACCCCTTCTAGCAGATATCTAAAAGAAAAACAGAAATCTTCAGTGGGCTTAACTTGCAATAAAGGTAGAGAGCAGGCTTTACACAATCTTCCACGTACTAAAATCCAAAGTTCTGGCTGATGTTTGACAAGACACTGAAGTTCTATGAAGAGTTTACCTTGGAGATGCACATTGGACAGCTGCATCTTTCGTGTATAGGCTACAGGAGAATGGGGAACACATTCGTCTTGTACAGTTGAGTCAAAAAACTTGAGTGGGTTTTTTCCCCCCTGCATTTGACATCAGGGGACATTGTTAACAATTAAAGCAATAGCAAGGCTCTTCTGCTGAAGCAGCTCGCTCGTTTCAGACACCGTAGAGATGTAGGTTGCTGTGAAAGGTGCTGAATGCTGTTGTGTGCCATCCCAAAGAGAAATGACATTCCCTCACATAGGCTTGCTGAGTGCCACTTCTACTTTCTTCTACCTATTCCTGCCTGAATTGTAACTTTTTTACGTTTGTCTCAATTATCAAAAGTGAAACTTGGCAAACATTGTAATGAACCCTGGGCCAGATTTCTCATGTGACCTACCACTTTGTGCAAAGACAAGGAAGGACTTTTAGAACTTGGCCAGTAAAAGGGTCTCGGTACTAAGACACGTATTTTAGGGTTTCTCTGTGTGGTTTTTGTCTTTTAGATGTATATAGCAATGGATATAAAAGGACTCAGAATAGCTGAAAATTCTAACATTCTTAATAATAGCATTTATTTTAACATCCTTGGTTATATACAGGATCTTGAGGTTAACATCCAGAAGGAGGGTTTGTTTTGTCTGAGCCACAGAACTGTGGTGCAGTGGTTCAGACAGTCCTAATTTTATTTAACCCTAATTTTATTTAGCTTGGGAAAAAACAGGAGACAAAGTGTTTACATCTCCAAGTATCTTCAATAAACCCATGGTTTATTGCTAATACCAGACCCCTGTGAATCTCATCACCAGGCCCAGTACTGCCATTGATTACCCCGAGGTTTTCAACATGCTGGCAGCCTATGAATCCTCCAAAGGATGAGAATAGACAAAAATAAGTGGGTGGGGTAAAAAGGAAGGGGATGTTTCAATTCAGAGGATGATCTACTAGGCACAAATTGGCTTGAAAGAACAGGAACGTAAACAACACACCACCCTTGGCAATGAGCAAGTTAGCAAACAAAAATAGCCCAGGACTTTTGTAATGGTGCCTGATAAATATCAAAATGGCTCTAGATTACATTTGAATGTTAAAACTGAATTTGGATCTGAAAACAAAGGATAAACATATTTCTTCTGACATTTAGTGTTGTCTGATGACATGCAATTTCATTGCTTTTTCCTTATGATGTAATTTTTGTAAGTGATACCAGTTGTCATCAAACGTCGTAAAAGCCAGACTTGCCTCAAGTCATCAGTATTTATTGTTCTCCTACAGCAGAGCCTGTTTTGAGTTTGGTGTGCATGGTTTTAATTGTTTAACGGAAGAGTTAAGTCCAACCTTTCCTAGTATAAAACATCAGGCTGAGATGGATCTGCTGACATGATGCAATTGAGATCTTCTGGCAGCTGGTGCAGTAAATGCTCTTTGAGGGAAAAAAAAAAAAGGAGGCAAGAGATGAGGATCTATCTGGATGACAGGATTACTAAACTGGGCCAGTCATCCAAATCCTCCCTGGACTGGAGCACCCACCATCCCCTACCACTGCAGGGTCACTGGGCCCCCAGAAACCAGGTCAGCAGGTTCCAAGCATTACATATGGCATTAACTAATGCCATTGTTCTCTGCAGAAGCCAGGAGAGAACAGTGGGAAACAAACCTGTCCTGGAAGTGTGAGTGTGTTGAGAGACAGAGCAGTCTGAGCCACTCTTATGACTCTTCTTGGTCAGGGAGCCACATACAGCAGTTCCTGGAAAGACAGACCTTCCAAGCAGACCTCTGCTCCTTCAGCCTCTACTTTGAGCCTCAAATCCTATATGTTATGGAGCCATGGAGAACAAAAAAACAAGAAAACTCCCAAAATGAACCCTACACCTTTTTTTCGCTGCTACTTGTTCTTCCACAGTTGTCCAAACCCTACATGTTATAGGAAATCATGTCACATCCCTTAGAGACACTGTGAGGGATGCTCATCTGGAGGGACATCTTAACCCATGGACGCTCATAGCCCCAGTCTCCCGTGGACACATCCTGTCAGTTCATTCAGGAGCTTTGTAAGTTGCTATGCCCCTCTCCTTTTCTCAAAGGGAAGGAAGTTTAATTTCACAGCTGGAAGAAAAACTTTTGGCTCTGTGCAGCCACTAAAGCACAAAAATGAACAGGAAAAGCCCATTTAAAAGAGACAGGGACTGGAGCAGTAGAAATTTGACAAGGAAAGGGATGTAACAAAAAAAGCAAACATGAAGTTTTTGGAAGGAACTCTCTAAGCTTGAGCCTCTCTGGAGAGCTGCATAAAATTCACTGGAGCAGCTGAAAGCAAGGAATAAAATTCACCTGACTTGTTAGGAGAACATTGTTCACAAACCCCTGCTAATTTGGCTTTTAAAGCACACAGACTAACTCACATAGGCACAGGCTCAGACAGAGGTACTTCTGCTTGCTTGCCGCATTATGTTTTTCTGGGTGGATTTTATTTTATTTTATTTATTTATTTATTTATTTATTTAGTCCACACAGCTGGTAGAGGGAGCCTGTAGCATCTTCAGTTCACATTTGTCTTTGTGAATATTTTATGTTACCACCCAGGATATCAGTACTAGATCACCAAACCTCATTGCAGCACAGGTGCTGTATAGCTCAGATGTGCCTAGGATTAGACAGCCTAAAAAACTCATGGAAAAAAACAATAAAAAAGTTAAAATTTCCAGACTTATCTTACAGTTTTAATTGGCTTTCTAAGACTCCTCACACATGGCATGAGGTAGACTGCATTTTACTCACAGGCCCACAACCCAATGAGGTTTGATCAGGATCTATTAAAACCTGTTTTCATCACATGCTTGGCTTCCTTTAGCAGTGCTCTGAGACTCCATGATTTTATTTATGTGTTATTTTGCATTTATCCACGCTGGGTCCTTCACATATATTTGTTAAGGAGGTCCCACAGCTTGCCTGTGAAGTGGGTTCCTACTTCTGCTCATTTCATTTCATATAGAGGTAAACTAAGGTGAGAAACAGCTTTGGGTGCCTCTAAGGGGGGCATCAGAACAAGGTGAGGAGTCCAGCTCTTCGGAGGAGGCTTTTGGGAGAACAATCACCTAGTGCCACCTTCCTCACTGTGCTCAGGGTGTCACCATGCCAGTGGGAATGAATTATACCATTATGTTGTTTAGTGTTGCCTCTGTACTTGTTTCTTTAGCTGTAAACCCCATCAGGGTGTAATGGAGCAAGTTTGTGTTGACCTGATGTGGTGACCACAGAGGGGACTCCTGCCAACAACCACCCACTGGAAAGGACCAGGGGCTGAGCCAGGATGCCACTGTACTAATGAGTGTAAGAGAGACAGTGCTTGATTTCAATTTGGTTTAATTTTGGCTAAACTATTTCAATTTTCTACGTCACTGCCAAACAGAAGATCTACTAGCCTAGAGGGAGAAAAAAATGGCCCCGTTCTGGTGTATAAGATTTTTCGTCTAATTTTCAAACTTGAGGGCAGCTATGTTACCTTGTAGAATTCTGTATCCATGATACTGGAGGACAGCCCCAGTGGAGAAATGACTTCATGAATATCATGGAAGAGACTGGATAAAGAGTTGGAAACATGCAGTATGGCCTTTGTGGAGCACAAAGGAAAGGAAGTTACACTGACTGCTTTTACTTGCTCATGAAAATCAATGTTTTCCTTCCTGTTAAGAAACTGTGGCAGTGGAGACAACATAAAGAGATATTATATATGCACCCTGCACCTCCAACAGGTGTGTTCAGTCATTTGGAGTGAGATTGTATGGTAAATCTTTTCCTTTAGAAAGAGAGGAAGAAAACTCATACTTACACAAACCTACTCAACAAAACATCCTCCTGTAGGTGCAAAGAAGCCCATTTTCATATAGGTGTTTCATCTCTTGAAGCAACATTAGCTGTCACCTGTTTGTGAGGAGACAGGCTGCCATGTCCATGGGGAGATGATGAAGCATCTTGGGATAACAGTCGGCCTTTACTTAAAAAATTTATTTACCAATGTCAGTTTAACATTCCTTGCTTAAGAGAGCCTGGGTATCACCAAAGACAGTGGTGTTTAATCAGGCTAAAGAGTTGTTTAAACACACTTGTGACTGGAGCAAAGTACAACGTGGCCAGCCAGCATGGAGCAGGCAGAGTGTTAAGAAGCAAACAGCCCCTTCTTCTGCTCCATGCTTGCAGACTGAACTGGGGCTCATTTAGCTCCTGATCCAGCAGTGTTTTTGAATCTGGGTTCTGTGGGCTGACTCCCAGCTGAGCACTGGAAAGTTTAGTTTGTATTGGCAGATGCTAGCTCCAAAAAGTAAACTCTGTGCCCTGCCTGCTTTAATAAAACAGACCTGTCTGTATGCATGTAACCCTCCCAGCTTCTTCAGACCCTTTCAGTTCTTTGGATGACACTGGCTGAATGCCAGACTTCCACTGCCCAACAAGCATGTGACTAAGCCCACAGGAGAGGCTGGAGCACCTCACGATGTTGATAAAGCAAATTCTGCTGAAGCACTCAGAATTTTATCTTTATCGAAAACATCACTGAGCTGGGCCAAAAATACCATTAGCTATTTCCATCCTTATCCCTAATATTCACACAATGAAAAGAAGTGAAACATGATGTTAAAAAAAAAGATTTTTTTTTCAGAGGTAAGAAAATAATATACTCTGGGAAAGGCTCATTCTTATTGTCATATCCGTGTTCTGTTTTGAGAACTTAATCCTGCAGAGCTCCTGGCTCATGCTCACCTCCACCTTTGACTGTCAATTTTACTTATATAATGAAATGAAAAAAGGAATCCTGAGTTTTCCTTAACCTTAAAGTCATTGAAAACATGCAGTTAGACATTCCCTTTGAAAAGACATAGCACTAGAAGGGCAATAAATATGATCTTGGGAGCTCCAGCTCCGGTCCAGATTCCCAGTAGGTCATGACCATAGTGTTTAGCCTCTCTGCCTTTGTGCCCTGCCAGGGAAGGGGAGAACATTGCACCACCACAGGCAGCATTTTCCAGGCAGTCATGCACAGGGATTTGAGCTGTTCTGTCTGGTATTGGTGACTGCCACCATGACCTAGAGCAGCTGCACCTTCAGCAGTATAACCACTTACTAGGTGCACAAACACAGATTTCTGGATTTATAGCAGAGATGAGTCCACATGTGCTAAATGCACACAGAATTCCACTGAAATGAGAAGGAGGAGGGAAAGACAGCAATGTGCACAGGTGGAGATGAGAAAGACATATCAAGAAAAGTCAATGACATCAGTGTTTAAATGCCTGGAAACTTTACTCTGTTCAAGTCAGCTGGTGTGTGTGGAAGGGAAGGGTATGTCCTATGAAAAAGGGAGCAGAGCAGAGTTTATAACATGAATCCAGGAGCACGTGGTTTAGCACTATTCATTAATAATCTCCCTTGTTCCTCTACACAAAGGTGGGGAACATTCCAGTCCAATGCACTTTATGGCAACATCCACCTTGGATAAACAGTATGTAATGTAGCATTCCTGTAAACCCCTTGGCCAAATAATTACTGGGATTCTTGTCAGTGGTCTGAAGAAGGGGAAAAAAGTCTTCCATGAAGAGAATTAGGAGACATTGACCTTCATGCAAGTATTTCTTTTTTCTACTTCCTTTTTTGTCTCCTATTTTCCTACAATAAGACTATTCTAGATGGCCATGAAAGAAGTTGTTTGGGAACGGAAGTGTTGCATTTTGTTGTGGTTTTGATTGGATTTTTTTTAAGAAATGTCTCTGTAATTTCACAGTTAGCCTACAGCAAAAATTAGCCCTTCATGTAGATTCACACAAAAAAAATACACTGTTTTTGCTTGGACTGTAGTAAACATTTTTAAAACAGACATAGCCTGAGGTGAAACCATTCTTGTGCTTGTGTTTAGAAAGGAAAGGATAAAAAAATTGCGAAATTAGTCATTCCTGAGTGGATTAAAACTGTAAATGCCTGTTAAAAACACAGTCTCTGATCATATGGGCAGATGGTACATCCTACTATATAATAATGTCTCTACCTGAAAAAATGAAGTGCAATTTAATTGACAGACATTTTCAAATCCACAATAATATACCTTACAAAGAGTAAGTCAGAGCCTGATGCTGTAACCCTTATTCTTGGTAGTAATCTTTACTCACCAGAGTGGTCTACTGGTTTCACCTTTTACCAGCTTTAAACTGGGGGGAAAATAAAGAATATCCATGGATAAGTTTTTATCTTTGTTAAGGTGAAACATTCTCTTCACCCATTCAAGAAATATCGTCCTCTCTTATCACCCTCTCAAGGTCTTCAAGTACCTACATGGGGAAGAGATTTCTGATGGAAGAAGAGTCTTTAATCTAGCAGAAAAAGGCATAATGAGATCCAGTGATTGAAAGCTGAAGTTAGACAAATTCAAACTATCTTATCTAGGAACTTGGTAGATTCCCCATCACTTTTGAAGTCTTTAAGAAGATATCCAGTCTTGATGTAAAAGATATGCTCTAGATCAAACAGAAGTTATAGGTTTGATGCGAAAATTATTGGGTGAGGTTCTGCAGTCTGTGTTATGCAGGAGGTCAGGCAAGGGAATCATAATAGTCCCTTCTGGCTTTAAAATCTGTGAAGCCCAAACACGACTTCAATAAGGAAAAAGCAAGCCACCCTGACGACCTCTTCTGCCCACAGAACTTTAATTTTGGAAACAGAAGCTGGTTAAAGCAGTTCATCAGCCTTACCTGGACTCTGCTTAGCAGAGTGTTCGTAACACCTCAGGTTCTTTCAAAGAAAGAAATTTAAAAAAACTCTGGTTCTCTTTAATAAAAGTAGTTGGAAAATGCTGACTGGTTTCTCAACCAGCATACAGCTGCTTCTTTTCAAACTATAACAAATTCATTTTAAATTTTCACAGAAAGCCTTTTACATTGTTTGTCATAATTATAAGCATCTATTTATTTGATGCTCCCTATGACATATTCCTACAAATGAAAAGGAATTAAGTTAATAAGGTAAGATTCCTATTTTTAATAGCATTTATAAAGCTGCTAAATTGGGAATAAATAATATCTTATAATCATATTATTTTTATTGCTTTTCTACTACGTAGCTAAGTTACGGAAGAGCTTTCAAATCAAGTCTCAACAATACCAGCATTCACAGTTTTATCTTGAGTCTTGGATAATTTGCCTTAAATTGCCAACTCCAGGAATCATGTGAATATCTGAAAATCTTAACATTTCTTTTCCAAAAAAATAATTCACAGTAAAGTTTGAAAACATGATACTCCCTCCTCAGAAGACCTAAGCAAAGAACTAAATTAATAAACACCTCCATTTCTTTTTCATCTCATAATTTTAAAGCAAATCCCCTGATTGTGGGATTTAAACATTTGAGGTTGGCAGTTCCCAGGTGTACTGAGGCTTAACTTCTCCCATGTAGAACGAAAAGCTGGCTGGGGTAGAAAGGGCCACCTCAGTTTAACTGATGTCGGTAGAGGCTTAAAAATCCTTACGTTTCATAAATAAACACTCAAAATTCTAGGAAAAGCAAAGACCTGAGCACAAGATGAAACCCTGGAGATGCTGGTGGTCTGATCCAGACCAAGGACTTTGTGTGGCTTCTCCCAACAGCAGCTTTCCCTTTGTAGTGGTTTGGAGGGTAGTCACTCAATCACTTTGAGCTATGATGACTATTTGGGCCAGGATGTCATAACACGTCGCGGTGCTGCTCCCATTCCTGCACCACTGGCGGTAAATATTCACTTCAGCATCAGCCAGATGTTTCCTGCACCAGTACTCTTAAAGAGGCTAATACCAGTTTTCTGTGACACAGAATGTTTTATCCATGTGGGGCTGCTACCGCGCGCCAAGCGGTTTTGGGCATGAGGTTGATCCCCTTCACTGCTCCTGCAGGTTCCCATGTGGGTGTGGGGGAGTGCAGGGTGTGCCCACAAAGTCCTGGCACTGCTGAGAGTGATCATCAGATGTGGGGAGGGGTCTGTGGGGGACAGAAGAGCCTGTAGATTGTAGGAGAGGGTGGTAGTGGGACTGTCCTCACAGCAGGGCTAGAGACTGAATCTCAAACCTTAGATTGTCAAACCTTAGATTGTCAAATATTTGTTTGAAGAGTAACCGTATGGATCAGCAGCAAGGTGGGCAGAAACTCAGGGCTTAAATGCCTTAAATGACCATGTGAACCTGCTCGCACTGGCAGCAGCAGGGTCCCCAAATGGGCTGTGGTGCAGAAGGCACAGAAAAATGGCAATAATATGTAAAAGCCCCTTTAAAATCTCCAGTCCTTAAAGAGGTATGGACACCCCACTGGCTCTCCAGCTCTTTTCTGTTGTCATCTCACTCAAAACTGTCACAAGATGTCAGTGTTTTCAGATACTCCTGCTATGGCTGAGCAAACAGCCTCTCTGCAATGCCTGGCTGACTTTCAATGGCATAAAATTGATCCATAAAATTGAGCCATAAGGTTCTCAGCAGAGGGGCAATATCACAAAGAAACTTGGCGTAGGGACCACATCAGACTCTGACAATGAGATCAAGTTACAGTTGCAGTTTACCCTTATTCCTGGTGTAGCTGTAAGGCACCTGGGTACTTCAGCTGAGGTGGGTGATGATTATTAGGAGCTTGGTGTTGGCATGGAAATACTCAAGGCATAAACACAGCAGAGTGAACTAAGAGGAGGAAAGGTGGCAAACGTGCAAATAACTTTTTCTGTGTGTGGTTTGACATGTGCTACAGGATTGCTCTTTTGGGAGGACTCAAAGACTAGGCCACAGTCTTATCACAAACTCCCCATGCTGGCAGTGTGATGGACAGTTGCTCTAGCAACTGACTTGCTCCTATCAATGAGCAGAAATTAAGCAGATGGGAAATTCTTTTGGAGTGCTCTGGGATGAGACATTTCTTTTAGCTTTCCCTGTGTGGCACACCAGCCACAATGACCTCTGGTGGGTAGATCAATATGCTGCCTATTGGTATTTTCCAGATTCCTTTTACATCCAAAGGCCTTAACCCAGACCCCTCTTCACCCATATAGTCATAGAAGGATTTTCAGGGACCCAAGGTCATCCACTCTTCCTAGCAAAGACAGAATATGCAGTTACGTATCCACTGATGACCCTGCTACTCTGAAGCATTTTTATAAAAAATGGTGAAGGTTTGTGTTGAGAGCCCTGGGCCTTATCCTCCCAGTGACTTGTTATTTCTATTAATGTTAAAAGTCCACTTGTAAAATTTGAGGAGCACCTTAACATCAAAGATATCTACATTTACAGAGCTATCTTCAATGTCCCTATAAAACCAATGCATGGGTTATAAAATCAATGTAGGATCCTACTTTGGAAGCTTTGAATTACCTCTTTCAGGGAGTCACTCATTGTCATCATCTAAATAAGAAGAATAATATTCTAATAAGCAACTGATAGATTCTACCAGCTGGGTAGGACTAATGCTCCCTTGTCCCATCAGACCTTCCTGGCAGTATTCAGTGACCCCTGCAATGGGGACAAATGGTGCTTTATAAGAATTTTTTCCCATCTTCTTTATGGGACATTTGTCCTTCTCAAGACCTAAAGTTTTGTTTTTTAAAGAGACCTTCTGGAGACTGCCTGTGAAGCCATGAAAATTAGCATAATTGCAGATGGGGGCACACTACAAGGAAAAAACCTGGTCGCATTGCACGGAAAACTCCTTGGAAAAATTAGTAGGTTATAGTAATGTTTGTAACTCAAACAGATCCATCTGAGTCGAGCCTTTTGTGTTAATTCCAAGGTGTTTATTTCAGAGAGATGCTCTATGAGACAGCTATGAGATGCTCCGTATGAGACAGCTGATTTATGCCGTGATTTTTTGCCACGAGCAGTCCCGCTGCCTCACAAGCCACACCCTTTGCTGCCATCCCAAAATTTGGATTTGATTTCCCTTGAAAAAGAAGCTTGTGTTCACATTCCCCATCCACCTGTGTTGCCTCAATACAGCATTGTATGTTTCCTGCTTTTTTTTCCCTCCCCTCCCCACCCCAGCGAATTTGCTCTCATTGAGTGGCAAGAAGAAAAATAAAAATAAAAAAAATGCCCGCCTCCTACTAAGAGGACTAAGACCTGGGGAGCCAGCGAAGAGGAGAGGCCGTTGCCTCTAAAGTTCAGAAATAAAATAAAATGACTCATTCTTTTGAGCTTGCTGTTCCCTGATGTGACACTGTGATCAGTATCAAATGCTTGGTGGCAAGGATTTTTGTCAAGCTTTCCCAGCTAAAATAGATTTAACCTACCAGTTGCTCTTTGTGGGTTTAACAATGTGTGTGACAATAAAGGGCTGCTGCCGCTCATTGTTAATACATGAATAGTCCTGGTTCTCTGTATTTACTATTGTGCACTGCAGATTTCCAGGAAGGAGTGTTTGGGTCTGTCTATTGATACGTCCTATTTTGCAGAAGGAGCTGAATCAGCCCCTCGGTGATTAGTTGATGTGAAAAGGCAGTTAGGATTAATTGAAATTAAGAAAAGCACCCGATTGCCTTTGAACTGCTGTCTTGGCTTTCTCCCCTGCTCAGAGGTGCTGCACCTGGGTTCACACTTTGCTTCACTGCCTCTGGAAGTGAGGAGTTCACCCTGCAGGCAGGAAACTTGCAAAACGCCAAAATCAAGGAAGAAGTCTGTTCCTTGATAACAGTCTGTGGTTTGTCCTTGGCTAGGGCTGACCAACAGTAGTATGGACAAGAGGAAGAGGCAACAAGAAAGAAACTGATATATTCTGTCCTCCAGAAAAAGCACTGTCAGACAGGTCTGAACAAGAGGGAAGCTGCGAGTGCTCCGACAGAGGCTCCTGGTGACTCCTGTGCATGTCGTTTACTCTCATTTTCTGTCACACAACACCACGAGGACCCAGCCCTCCTCCTAGAGTGGAGGAGGATGGTGGAGGCAAGACAGCTGGGCAGGGTGAAACAGAATGCTGGCAGCAATCCCTGCAGGTCCATCACGGAGCTGACTGACTCCTGCATGATGTTGGAGGTGTGTTCACATCACTGTGCCCTTCTTCACTCACAGCCTCCATGGGGCCAGGGAGCTGTCCATGAACCTTGGCCAGCCCCATAAGTATCCCCTCCAGGAGCAAATCTCAGTGCCCTCAGAGGGAGCCGCACCCAGCTCTCCCCTGGATGGCAAGAGCCAGATGCATTCTCAGGTGACCCGGAGTCAACCCTAGGCAGGAAAGGAAAGTTACTTTCAGGTGCTGAGAAAAAAAGGAAAAAACCCAAAGGGTGAAACACCTCTCCATCCTGGAAGTGATCTTTGCCGGTGTTTCTCTTCATTTCATTTCCGTAACAATCAGCCACTTATTATTAAATCAGAGCTGCTGGGGAAATGGAGTTAAATTAAGGGAGATCAGAGGCAGGAACGGAAGCGACGTCTATATAAATATCTGCCTATATTATATAGAGTACTGTAGTTAATCAATCCTGAGAACAAAGGGCTTGGCTTGAACTAAGGAACAGCCCCAGCCAAGTGAAGGAGTCCTGCTGCGGTAAGCAAGCAAACAGTGCTATCGACAAGGAAAATGTTTATAAAGACCTCTCTCCTACTGAAGGAGTTGAAAAACAAGGGTTTTCAGCCCCTGGGGCAAGCACTGGTCCCGTGGCTCTTTCGGCAAGCGCTCCTCTGAAGGTTAGCGAGTGCGGGAGCCAGATGAGGGGACAGCAGCTCCTCTTAACTGAGGCAAAAAACTTATTGATTATACGTTCAATAAAAGGTCAAAACTCCCTTTGAGGGTCACCACAGTTGTGGTAAAGCTCTTCCCAGCCCCAGCTCCTCTCCCTGTCTGCTGAGTGTTTCGTGCCAGTCTCTCCAGGTGGACACCTGGGGTAAAAGTGAGCTGCAAATGAGCTAATCATCATTAATGTGTTGGTAGAACCTGCCAGCCTGACATCCCTCCTAATGGCTGACAAATGTCAGGGTGACTTGTATGCTTTTTTTGTTAATTGAATTGGTTAATTAGGTCCCAGAGGCCTGGCTGCTAATTGTGAGCTGCAGTGGAATATGGGTTTAAAAAAAAAAAAGCCACAACAACAAAAAAAACAACCTCCCCCCATAAAATCTGATGCAAGGAAGTTAGAACAAAAGGGAATGATGGGGGGAAAAATAGCACCCCCCACTCACTCACTCACATGCACACACACAAAACCTCCTTTGTGTTCTTTACAATCTGTACAGCTACCTTCACTTAATTTCTGACCTGCCACATGCTACTACCTTCTTGATGTGTTTTTAAAACGAGGGTTAGAGAAATTCCAAATCTGCCTTTTTTGACGAGAGCATCTGCTCAGTCAGAAACACAGTCATTAATTTTCTGCCAATTAGCAAAAAGAAAAAGAGAGAGAGAGGAGAAAAAAAAAAGGAAGAGGGAAAAAACCCCTCCAGATTTGCATCTTAATTTGTTACTTTGTAAAGATGTTGGTTTTTTTAAAAGTTAAATACTCCCTCCGGTTTGCCAGCCATAGAAAGTGAAGAGATGATAGCAACTTCCCACCAAGAAAAGGCAATTAATCATTATATTTTGCACTTCTGTAGCAGCTTTCATCCCCTGATCTCAAAGTGCTTTGTGAAATTATTGTATTAAGTCTCCTGCCAAGCCCCGGTGAGGGTGGCAGTGTACCAGCAAACTCCTTGGGGCCAAGGTGGTCTTAATCTGCATCTGCTGAAATGTGCCAAGGACACTAATAAACTTTATAACAAATAGTTACTAGTCTACCTGTTTCAGGGAAGGGTAAACAGAGGCTCAGGGAGCTTTTGGGGGCTTCCTGGAGCTGGAGAGAACATCTTGAACCAGCTTCCTCTGGTCTCAGCATTCCCACTCCTTCTTTATTAACAGCTTCAGTTGGCAGCTACAGGCAGAAAGATCTCTAGCATTGCAGGTATTAAAATTATTAGAGCTAGAGCTGTTCAGGAACCAGCTTTTCTACTGTGCAGAATATCCCACAGACCATGAAAACTGCATCCACTCTATTCTGAAACAAAAAAACTTGGGAATTCAACCATTTCCTTCCAGGCAAAAGTTGAAAAACAAACTCCCAATCACATGAAACATCTTTTCATAAACCACATCACTTTGCACCATGTCTCAGCATTGCAAACTTCTTCATTTATTTCCACCTTCCTAAAAGAAAATTTATTTTCTTTCCAAAATTAAAGTTATTTCTTCTGAATGAAATGAGGGTTTTTTTTGTCATGGTATTTTTTCTGTTTGGTTTGAGTTTTTTAATCGGATGTTTCCCTCCATAATTCATTTGTGCAATTTTAAAGCAACGTGTCGAAATCCATATATTTGTAGAGAAAAGGAAAAAAGGTCCAAATAACATTGAATGATGATTGCTCCTACAATAGCTTCTTCCTGAGTTGGTACTGACATGGGAAGCTTAGCTGCTTGCCTGTTTCTGTGTGTATTTTGCATTTAGGGGAATTTTTCTTTATTCATACAAGAGAAAGATCCCATTGACTCAGAAAATGAAAACCCAGGTGGCTGATCCCTGGTTTATTTATTGTGCAGACTTGTTGCAGCAGCATGAGTGAGCTTGCCTCAGTTTCCCCTTTCTCCCCTTGTTCAGGGCTGCCTCCTGGTGCCCTCAGGTTGCCTCCTCAGCCAACCAGACACATGCCCTTACTTCCTCTCTCTCTCCTCACCTCAGACTCTTATGGACGCCTCAGGGCTGTCAGGAGGGACAATTTGTGGATGCTGGCAATGGACTTGCAGCTCTCAGGTGAAGATAAAATGAGACGATTATTCTGCTTGCCTCCCCACCCCCCTCCTGTTGGATAGCAAAGTTGCCTTACGAGTTAAAATAAATTGCCTCACGCTCCCCACTGAAAGCATTTTGACTTTGTCTTGAATCGTGTATTCCAGTAGTCATTATACTTCAGCTTCTTCTTCTTCTTCTTCTTAGCATATGACATATATAGCAGTTCAAAAGTTGCAGCGAGCTGCTGCCAGGTCACATTCAAAGGAAAGTATCTGGGAAGCTGGCAGCTAAAAGTATCTGATAAGTTGGCACTGTTACTGCTCAGCGGGAGGAGGGAGAAGTGAAGGAAGGAAGGGGAGGGGGAGCCAGGCATGGGGGAACAGGGAAGGGGAGAGATTCAAAGGGCTTTTGTTTCTGGATCAGATTCTTCCAGACTCTGAAACTTTTGCAGAGATGTATGTGCCAGGGATTTTTTTTTCCCCTTCTCTTCCTCCTCTTCATAGTTTAACGCATTAAAATAACCTATTAAAAGGCCTATATTTGCTTTCAAGCAGACTCTGAAAGGCGCTCAAGATGTCACTATTAAAACCGGCACTGTGCTTTGCAGGCAAAGGTCTGTGGTGAGGAGAATAAAGCAGAATTGATTAGCTGCTCCGACTTTGCCAGCCTTACAAAGCCTGCAGTGTGCCACAAGTTGCTAGAGAACAGATCAGCAGCTTCTAACCAGCCCGCCTGTATACAAGGGTGCGTCACTTTGAAATCCAGCTTGGTTTTGCAAAGCCTGACGCTGGTCCGGCATTCCCACAATGTCCCCCCATTTCCCACTTCCCGATGTCCTATTTTCCTCCTTTTATGAGTCTTTTGGGAAGAGTCAAAATTAAACCATCAAGACACTGTCTCTGAACCCGGAGAACAAAACACCCACCTTGGGAGGCTGTGGAGGGCATTCCATTCAAGGAAACCACAGGACCTCAGTGCAAACACTGTGGCTGTTGCCCCAAGAGGCTGGTTCCTGGCTACATAATCAACAGTGAATATTAGAACATGCAGACCAGAAAATGCTGGAAAATCCTGCAAATGGCCAAAAACATAAAACCAAGGCACAAAGGTAACGAGAAGATTTGAGCCCTTATATTTTGCAGAGAAATGATCCACTCTACACCTTTGAAATTAGGGAATGGCGTTTGTGTCATGCCATGCATCAGTACGACAATCCACCCCTGAGTAGTCATCATCATTATACCATGGGTCATACGTGTTACAACTCTATTAATGTGTAGGAACTTACTCCCAGTTTAACACTGGTCTAAGAAAATCAGGCTTAATTAGATTCTCCTTGTAATTAAATGCAATTTACTCTCTGGCTTTGTGTTATGCTTCTGGCTTGCCTGTACTATTGTGTGCTGATTATTAGAAATGTATTTATGAAAGGTGTAACAACTGTGTAAGAGGTATGTTTATAGAAAACATACAATTAGCTATACTTGTACCATTCCTGGCACAGCAGGGCCTTGGTCCCTGAATGTGCAAATAAATAGTAGGCACAGGCAAGCCTGATCTCATTTGCTTTGGTAGGTTAAGGTTGTATCATATAAAATCAGGCTAAGGCTCTGTGTTCCATGTTTATATCTATAATTCTTCCCAAGGAAAGATCTCACCAGCCCTGACTAGTGACTGACTAACACAATCGCCTCTGCTTTTTCAGAGATTTGCACATGATTAACCTGGTGTGTTAAAAACAGGGCCACTGACTTTAACAGAGACTAGAGTAATAAGATAAGCATATGTCAGTCACTGAAGGGCTTTGACTCTGTGTTATTCATACCTGTGCAACTCAGCTGGAAAACGCCCTTTTTTCCCTTCATAGTTATGCCAACATCTGCCCAAGGTACAAGCAGAAGAACAGGTCCAAGGAGAGACAAGGCTGCAGAAGCAGGCTCAAATCTAGAGCTGTTCTCTCCATGAATTCCCTCACCAAAAATTGCCAGCCACTGGGTTTTCATTCTTTGTTTTCAAGGAAACATTTTCTGAATGGTTCTTCCATGCCTACTGAAGTCAATAGAATAAGTAAAAAATAATCTGATGCCTTCAGTAATTTCCATTTAAATCAGTGGTAAACTAGGTGCAGAGAGCAAGCTGGGTCTCCCTTGCTGCTACTTTAAATAGTTTTATAGAGGGAAACACCTTTGCAGGTGAGCTGGCTCAGGGAAGCAAGAGTCCAGAGCAGACTGTGTTATTTTCCCCACCACCAAGCATGTTCTCAAATAACCTGATTATTCTCATTAATGCTGCATTCAGATGGCTGCAAATGAATAGAAGAAAGCAGGGGCGGGAGCAGGTAGTAAATCCTCCATCTATGAATACGATGAGGAGTTTAGGCAGTTCCCTCCCACTTCTACTAAAAAAAGTTTTAATCTTGGCTGTTCCATGCATATTGACTGGCTGCATATTGACATGCCACCTGCTGAGGCTGCTTCAGCTATTGATAACCAATGCCATCACGCCTAAAGTTCAAACACCAACCGGAGGCTTTCATGTTTGTAAACAGTATTGATCTGCATAAATAAGCTTGCCATTAGACTGCTGGATTAAACAAGGATGGAGACAGAACATTTGTGAGATTAAATCCGGAAACAGTTAATTAAAAGCTGAGCAATAAACCCAAGCTGTAAACAGCAGGCAATTAATTCAGGCATCTGTAGATCTATATGCACAGTCCTTCCCCTTGTTCCTAGCTGTGTCCTACTCCGGTCCCCTGTCCTTCCACCTGCCACCTTTCCCCAGCACCAGCATCCTACCTTCTACACCCATCACCAAGAGCCGTGCTGGGGTGCTCCCTCGCTGCTGCAGAAGGGGCTCTGAAAAGTAATCTTGATATGTAGAAACACTTCTTTTATAAGGAGAGGGACAGGAAAACTCTCTGGGTTTTCCTTGTGCACAGTGTGGTTGTGCTACAGCAGATAACCTCACAAGACCTCACATAGCTGCATTGTGAGCAGCGGTGGTCCGGACCTGAGAAAGGAACCAGGGATTCCTGTGGACTAAATATCCTTTCTGACACTGACCCCCACTGTGTGGCCTCAGGGTCATTACTTTGGTGTTTCATTTCAGTTTTGCCAGCTGCAAATGGAGAAGACAAGGCTTTGGACTCTTCAATTCAGCCATACTTTCCAGTTGCAAACAACCCATTTAATGAAATAGAAGTGTCTAGGTGTGACATAAATATTCATTTTTGAAACAAAACCCCCCAGCTAAATGATCTCAGAAAAATAACCAGCAAGGTTTGAAGATTTTCAGGTTTTTACTCTTCTCGATTGGTTTTCATCCCCTTCTTCCCTTTCTTCACTTTTTCTAATGACAAAGTGGAAAGAGAAAAGGAGAGAATGAAAGCTGCTTAAAGGAAGAAAGAGAAATTCACTTAATTAAAAACAAACAAGCAAATTTAGAAAAAAAAATGCAAAGTTTATTTCAATTCTTTCACCCATGGCTGCAGGATGTGGTGTGCTCTGGTAAGTTAAACACCTGTAGCTCAGAACTCCCATCCAATTTTCAAGCTTAATCTAAACAAACTACTCCCCTTGATGTATTCCACGGACATAATTTTTCTCTCTCATGGGAAGAGAACAAGAAAAAGTATCTAATGAGCAGAACCTGAAATTGAATACCTGTTACTCATCTTTTTGCAATACTGTCCTGGGTCCTCCCATTTGGACAGTGGCAAGATCTGACAATGGCAAGAAAATAGCAGAAAAAATATTTTTGTGTGCCAGCACTTTCTAGAGATGACAGTTGGCTATCAAGCATATATGCAAATAAGAAAGATTGCACAGAAGGGTGAGTGAGAGTCCTTTCTTTGAAGCCCACCATCAGGAATTCAGCATCATCACGTCAATAGTTTTAAAATTATGAACTACAGACTTTTAGGCCATTGTGGATATTATTTTTTGTAATAAATTTAAGATTTTCATAGTGTGCAGAAATCACCTCACGTTAGTAAGCAATGTGTGTGTTACCAGCATCTCACCAGGTTTGATGAAATAATGTGGACCAAAAACCAAACTAAATCAACCCAATCCAAACAAAAAAAAAAACAAAACAAAACAAAACAAATCCTCTATTTTTGAAAGTTTGAAATTGCTAACTTCAAACCCCAGCTTGCAGTACAATTCCAGGATGCTTCATGGGTATAGCTGAGGAGTTGTGATCAGGAAGGAGAGAAATGATGCCATGAAAAGCAATAGAGTGATTCTGGTGGCATAGCTGGTAATGCCTTTAACATTTTGAACATTAGTTTTACTACTCCTGCTATTTTGCGTGATGCCAGAGCTGCTGCTGTGCACAACTAAATCTATCATCGTATATACTCAGCAAGGGCACCAGTATCTCCAGTGGACACTGTCATAAAGTACTGTACTCTGGATCAATTATCAAAGCTAATGTAAAATAAACAGGAAAAAATACATGTGACTCTTCTTATCATGTGAGTTTGGTCTTTGCTCTTTCCCAATTTTCACAAAAGTATCTGAAGTCCTCACAAATCCCTCCTCACAGGGACTCAGAGAGCAAGTGGTGGGAGCAGGCTGGTCAATTTGGAGGATGAGCCTGCTCTACTCCCTGCTCCTCAGAGAGCAAAGCTCACCTTGAACTACCTGGATGGAAGTCAGAGGTTCAGCTAGCAGTGACTCCTTCCTTCAGGCAGCCCTGCTGAAGGGTGTATCCAGGCCTTGTATGTGGGGGTGTGAGTTATTTGTTTAATAAACAGAAACCCACATGCTGGGAAATTAACTTTTACGAGTCCACGCATCGACAGATGCGGTACAAATTGCTGTTGTCAGCTATGACCAGTTCCTCAAGACTGGCTCTGCCCAAGACTTTGACTGGAGGGAGAAGACAGGTCAGGGTTGTTTTTGAGACCTAATAAGCCCAAGTCAGTTACTGGCTTTGCTTTGGGCACCCCTGACATAGGCAGCACTTGGGAATTGTAAGTACAATGCTGAATAATTAAGTGATTTTAAAACTACCTCTCAAAGCTCCCAAACCAGCGACAAGACCTGACATTGCTCTGGATGGTCAGAAGGACGTTGTACTGGGCAGAAGAGGAAGGTGTAGGGGCTAAGCAAGGCACAGACATTTCTCCCTCCTTATCCTGTCCCTGGCTCCTGTGACCCTACATTAAAGCAAGAGCCTTGTTTCTTTGACACCTCCCCACTTCACTTAAGGTTGAAGACTGTGTACAATTCAGGATCAAGAGTAGTAGGGGGTAGCGCAGACTTTGAAGACCCTTCCACTTGGCCTCCCTCCAGGGTTTTATTACTATTTATTACCTCATGAAGTTATTTCTGGTATTTAATGCTATTATTTTGGCACTATATTTGTATGTTAGACATCTGTTTTGAACCAGGACCCTACTGTATTAGATGCTGTACAACTCCACGGGAAGAAAAGCAGCACTTGTCCCCAAAGGTCACAACCTAAATATAGTGTGGTATTCCAGCCTTTTGTCTTCATTCAGAGCCTTGTTTTTATCCTCCTGGATTCATCTTGTAAATTCAAGTGCAAGGATCTTGTTTTCATAAAAGAACTGTTTTTCACCACCAGTGATGAACAGGAATGATTTCTCTGGTGTTACCAGCCTGCTGGCTACAATGTGCAGTGGAGCTCAGCCACATTCACCTGCAGCACAGCAGGACCTCTGAAATCAATATTCATACCTGGGTAGGATCAGGCTCAGGATAGGATAGTTCATGGAAATTTCAGGTGTCACATGCTGGAGGAGACAGCAGAGAGTTAAGGATGCTGCTGCTCCCCAAAGGCCACGAGTAAATAAATTCCTCTCCAGCTGGAGACTCTTATAAATGGTCTTCAGTCCAAAGATCTGTTTAAATTACAGCAATGTAAATGTCACAGTACGTAAGAATCTGTTTGAATTGTATGGAAATAACTATTCCTGGAACATCCGGGTCTCCTGACATCACTTCCTTGAGAAATAGATACAGTTACTTCCACTGAGAGATGAAAAAATGAGTGGGTGGAAAGGGGGAAGGAAAAGCAAAGCCTTGTCAGTGGAAGGTCAGAAATCTCTGCAGGTGGAGACCCTCTTTTTCCTTTTTTCTTTTTCCTTTTTAGAATTGTTTCAATTCTTTAGCATATGGGAAGGAAGGATGGTCTGGTGGATAAAGGTAGAGGCACTGTTGACAGTTCAGAGTTGGCTCCTGTTCCAGCTCTGCTGCAGACATCCTGTGCAACCCCGAGCAAGTCATTACCTCCCAATGCCCTTCCTCCTTCTCTCCAAAATGGGGTAAAACCATGTTTACTTGTTTCTGAGAAGGACATATGGCCTGCGTCTTTTCCCTCCCAAAGTTTGGAAGGGTCTTGCAGAGAGGGGAGGGAAAAAGCACCGGGATCCAAACTGCCAGCCAGCAAACACTGGAGTTGATATGTGCCCTGCAAGGGGAGCAGAGCTCTCACACCAGCTGAGCTCTTTCTTTCAACCTCATGTCCTGATGCTCAGCCTGCTCTGACGGTACTTGCAAGTAGAGGCAATGCAACTTGACTTTGGTTTTGGTAGTTGTGTTCAGCAAGATAAAAGATGGATTAAGGCAAAATATATGCAGCAAAAACTATATGTCTGAGCAGCATAGGGGCACAAAACTTTCTGAACAAGACAGGATTCTGTGTACCTCTCCACAAAGTAAATACTACCATATGTGCATTAAAAGGCTCCTATTATTTACAGAGTGCTGACATGAAACCCCCTGAAAGAGTTAGTATTTTGTTAGGTAAACGTTTTTCCCTCTGAGCGTTTTCCTCTTCTCCCTCTCCCCTCCCCCTCGCCAATAACTTACAGATGTTAGAACAATAAATTGAATGAATAGTTTCCCACACTGGAATGCCTGCATGCCGAAGAATGCAGAAATGATTTCTGGCCAGTTTCTGACACTGATCTACAACTACACTGCATATATTCTGTTGCTCTTGTATCAAGTCTTGAGCTGGTCCCTGCCAAGAATTAAGTGCTTGTTCCATAAACCTGGTGTAGATTATCACTTAGCTGTATAGATGTATCTAATAGAATTAAATAGTTTGGCTCCTGACCAGTAACAGATGTGCTACATATAATGCAATAATAATGAGACTGAAAGCACCATGTTATGCCAAGGGAACACTGTGAGATAGCTCACATTTCTTCTGTTGCCCAGTCAAAGCTCTGTGAAAAGTAAATCGAAAGTCCCATGTTTATAAGAACAAAACAAGCTTTGGCTTTCCTTCTTTTTTCATTTTAATCTTAACAATGGGTTTGTTATCCAGCCCATGCACAAAGGCGAACAAGGGGTCAGCTTTCATTTCTACGGAGGGATGAGTTTGCTTTACCATAGTTTTATTTTTCACTGAAGTTCTCCTGTAACCTAAATGGTTATAATTAAATGACATTGAACCAGCTCATAACTATCTGCCTGCGACATGCGAGCCCACAGAACTTGACCCGTTGGGGACAGAATGGGCTGGGTAGGAGGAAGAAGAATTCAGTTGTACACATAAGACGATCTTTCATTTTCTAAAATAAAACTAAAAAAAAAAATAAACAAGTTAGGACACAGTCCTGTAATGAACTACAAAGCACCCGAATTCCTTCCCATTTCTGTCTCAAGGGAGGTTCTTCACATTGTCTGCAGGGAGGAAATGTCCCCCTGACCAGGTGCCCATACTGAGAGTCTTGCCTGCAGACAGCAGAGGGGCCAGGGCTGCATCCACCTTCCTGCACCACTGCTGCCTCCCTTCAGATCATAGTGGAAGCTCAAAGACGAGTGATGACACTGGTGGTGGGGCCGTGACCTGCCCACCAGCTGAACTGAACCCGCATTATCCACCATGGCTTTTGATCAGCACCACAGATACCTGGTGGCAGGGCTGGGGGGAATAAGCTGCTCCACCTGAAATCATGACAGGTGGCGGGTGCAGGATATCTCTGGAAAGTGCAGAGAACATGCCCAAACAAGCTATTACTGGATGCTGGCGATCAGACTGTGTTGTTTCTGTTCTTCAAGTGTGAGCATGGTTAATGAGAAAGTTGTGAAGGCAAGTGAATTCCCTGAGTACCTGAGTGTCTCAGCCTTTCTTGACCTGTGTCGGTTTGGGTACAGATGGAGTAGAGCACAGAGACTGCACTGCATGGGCAGTCCAGGTTACAGATGAATATCAGGGCTCCAAGATGTTATTGTTAGATCTATCAGCTGTCTTTGATGCCCTGAGGTATTGTTGAGTTGCTTTTGATCCTCGGCAAGAATAGATGGGACTGTGCTCTGCTCACTTTTCCCTTAGCTTTCAGAGAGATCTCAGAAGGTAATTTTGGATAACTGCCCTAGTTTATTGACCTTGAGGGAACACTGCCTGTTGTTTCATCAGCAATGTACACAAAAAACAGTGGGGGTGATTAATGAATTGATACTTTTTTTAAATTCCCTTGGACAGACAGAGCTATTATTAGCATTGGACGACTACCTTGGAATTCTGCGACCATCCACTCAAAGGCAACATGGAAAGGCTAGGCTGTCATAGCAATATTCAGATAAAACCAGTCTCTCCAGCTTCAGTGGGAAGACCATATAGGAGAGTGTTAAGAGCGTTGGTGCTGTAACAGAAATGAGTTAGTCCCCTGGGAGAAGAAGTTGAATTGGTGTTCTCTGGTTGCTAGAGCCTGTATTCAAGACCTGGAGATGGTGATCCAGATGGACAGATGTAACTGCTCTTTCTCTCTACTTTTCCCTTCTGAAGGGAAATGCTCTTGGTGACAAAAACATGACTGTAACCATTTTTTAAATAAACAGTTATGGAAAATTCATGCAAAACTGGATCCCCAGAGTTATGACTGACAGCAACAGTGGGACCAGGGCCATGTGACCCCCACCACATGCCTGATTAAAGTGAAACTGCCCTGCTTGATTTTCCAGGATCAAATGGCTGTAACACATTGTACAGACCAAGAACCAGTATTCTGTGATGAGAAATTCTGGACCAAGTATCAGATTCAAACTATGCTTACAGACAGTTCCAAGGCACAAGAAGCAGCAACAGCAGCTAGATTTACCAAATAAATTATTCACCCAGCTCTACTAAAAACAAAAGAAAGGGATTGAAAATAGCCATCTGGGAAGGAAGGAAAAGCTCAAGACAATTATCCTCCCTGCTGTACATCATCCTCGCAGTAGAACTCGGGGAGAATGTGACAATTGATTAAAACTAATTGGAGGTTAAATTAAATGATAATTAGCATTAATCAATAGCAGTGTTGGCATGCCAGTGCATCCCTCCTTTAGGCAATTCAACTCCAATCCTCAACACACCAATAAGGCTGGTGATCTGTGAGCCCAGCATGCGCTCCTTCTATCCATAAAAAAGCAAGTCCAGCAGCATTGACCTGGAGGGTTGGAGGAAAGTGAGCATTTCAGTGAAAGACAGCCTGGTCATCACCAGACATGGCTGCTGCACCTCTCCCGCAGCTAACTGCAGACAACATCAAACACTAGGGTGCCCTCAAAGGATGGATGCTGGTAACGACAACTCAATGCCCATCTGCTTTCAAACAGCAGATCACAAAGAGCCTTACCTTAGCATAATATTATGTTTTTCTTAAGAATGCTCATTTCTCTTCCTCTCCCTATTTTTTTTTGGTGGTATATTTTTGTGTGGCCAGTGCAAAAGGAATAACCACGACTGTACAGCCCCCACTAAGGCAGAATTGCCTCTTTGTGAAGGGAAGCTAGCAGGGAAGTTGAGGAGGAAGAATTTTCTCCAGCTCACAAGTCAGTGAGCTCTGATCTTAATGTTCAGTCCTAATTTGTGGTTGGGTTAAAGGGGAGATGAAGTGCCATTTTGTCATTTGCACAGAGCTTGAATAAATAATATTTGGGCACCTTTTATGAGCACAGTGAGTGCACTCGTGTATGTGTGCTTAATGCCTTGCATACATCCATCAGCTCTCCAGCACCTGGCTGCCAACAGATGGTAGAGACTCTCAATATAAGGTAGGAGAATATAGGACCAGCCACACTTGCCCACTGCACCTCCACTTGCCTCATATCCAAGAGCTACCAGTTCCCATTGTGGTATTAAAAAAAAAATCATCTCAGGAGGCTTAGAGCAAGCGTATAAACACTGTCAACATTTGAGTGCCAAATCTGACAGATCTTGGGAGACTTTTTGGCCTCTCAAATTTCCCCAGGTATCTCCCGTCAGATTCTGGAAGCACAAGGCTATGCCAAGGGGCCACTCACAGGAAAAAGAAAGAGGAAAGTGTCTTAATGCTGCTCACATCTCAGGCAGTGCTTTGGGGTGAGCACACAGAAAGGAAGCACAACTGCTTCCTCTGTCTTTCCGCAACTGGTCCCTGCCAGGAGCAGGTCTGGAGGGCAGCAACCCATGCAGAGACCCTGGGGAATGTCTCCCCTATCAGTTACCTTTGTTTTCTCACATAAGCAATGAACAAAGAACATTCATCTGAACTCAACTATGTCCGCATGCCCAAAGCTAGGGAACGAGGAGCATGAAAGAAAGGTTTACCTGCCTTTCAAAGTTTCATCAGCACAGCTCAGAGAAATGTGGTTTTGTACACAGTGTAACAAGTGCCAATATCATCTTTTTTATACCAGTGCTAGGGAATTTTGTTGATTTCATACTGCAAAACTTTGCTTTGGATTGTTTGCCAACCTACATGATGTAGGACGGGAAAAAATCCTGCATTTAGCTGACACCATCATGCTGCCAGAAATCCTATTGCTACTCTGTAGCGGGACAAGATATCCTTCTGATAAGTGCTGCTCATTCCTACTCTCCTAATCCTTCCACATCTGCCAGCTGCCTGAATTTACCATGGACTTCTACATGGTCCTGTCCTCAAGTACTCACCTAAAAGCACTGTAAACACAACTGTGTTTGGGGGACCACGCCTAGTCCATCTGCCTCAGGCTGGGAATTGTTGGGAATGGATATTCTATGTCACCAGATGAGCAATGCTGCCTGTAAAAGACCATTTACCCTAGATGGATTTGCCAGTGCAAAGGTCCTAACTTTAGCTTTTTGGTACACTTAAATATCAAGATATTTATGACTATGACCCTTGTTCTCTCCTTGTGTCCTGCACACCGTTGCCCAGCCTTTCCCAAATGAAGGCCATCAGATGCCATTTTCTGGTATGTTGTGGAAGAAACCAGGTATGGAAAACATCCCTAGGCAGCACACCTTGTCAAACTCTTACTGAGGCCTGAATATATGGAGGAACCAAACCTGATCCAAAATCTGGGGATGTACTTCATCGCACTGCAGTCCTTGAGCCAGTAAGTCATCTGGTATAAAGAGACTTACCAGCTGCAGTAAAGTCCTGTGTTACACGCTCAGCTTCCAGTTCAGAGCCATTCTGCACCTGAGCTGCTCATAACACACATACAGCAAGTGCAAGTCTCTCTGCAAAAGGCTGTGGTAGACCTACAGAGACACCAATCTCATCTTCACTGCTCCATCAGCATGAAAAGGAAGGGGTTGTGTAAGTAAGGAGATATTTAGATTACACCCAAGATAATGGGAAGAGGACAAAGATCTCTAGAGGAAAACATGGCTTTCTTTGCACTGACCACACACGTTAAGCGTCTTTGATCAGGGGAAAAGCAGGTGGTAAAAGACAGTATACAAAAAGATTGGTCATGCCTATCACATCCCTTTCCAGATCAATGTATACTTGTGAAGATATAATCTTCCTGCTGTAATGCTGACAGGTTAATGACAGCATGAGTTATCTGCTATCTAAATGCCCACATCAGTACCTGAGTTAGATTAAGCCCCGATGGACTTAACTACTTGTGCATGCAACTCCATAGCCTGTCATCACAACACCCTCACCTGTGACTTTTCTTGCCTTTTACTTATTAAACCATCCTGCTGCAGGCCCTTGCCTTTCCCTGCTTGTGTGATGCTGGGTGTTGAGGGTCATGCTGCTGGCCAGGGAACACCTCCATCTCTTATGACTATCTCCGACAGGGACACTGCCAGTGTAGGCACCCTGCTGGGTGGGAAGGACCCTTTGCCATGGGGAGGAATGGAAAAGTGGAGATACCTGCCCTTTCAGTGCAGCTAAGAAGTAGAATAAGAAGCAATGACAACTTCCTGTAATTCCCCCAGCATGTGGCACTTGTAAATTTGGATTAAATCTTTTATTTTAAAAATTAAGACTCAAATGTCTGTGTATTTTATTTTTTTATTGGGTTTGGGTTTCTCTCCCCCTCAAAAAGTCCAGACAGCATGCTGTAGTGTTTCAGCAGGTTGGAAGAGGAATGAGACATGGCTGGGTAACATCCCCAGGACCCTGCCCTGGCTTTGGCCCAAAATTTGCAAAGTGGATTACTACAGCACATAGCTGAGCTCAGGATCCAGTAGCATTTGCAATGAGTGGTCTGCTCTGCAGTTGGCTTGTGACTTGGAGGATTTAGGCTTTAGTCCTGCTTCTGGTCTTGACCTCCTGGATAATGTGGAAGAGAAAGGCAGAAGGTGCAAAGATTTAACAAGGGAATTGAAATCTATTGGTTTAAATTTCATTAGAATAGCCCAGTTGCTCTCCCATCCACTGCCAGAGAAATACCACTGTTAACTTCTGAATTGCCTCATGCCCCTTTTTTACAGATGAATTTACCGAGTGCCTGGCTGCTGGATCTCTGGACCTAAATGCACCTATACACTCCTACATCCAAAAAGAAAAAGAGGGCAAGTTGGGATGAACAGGGTGCAAACATCTGGTTCACCAGCCTGCTGTGTTTGGGCTGAAAAGCTCTCTCACTCTTGCCTGGGAATATCAGTAGTTTAACATGTAACTGAATTAGCAGCGAGAGAAAACAAATCACATGTGACTGAGTCTTCTGACAGAAGCAGCTTTGATGTCCTTCTGGTTGGACTCTCATACTTCTCAGCCCAGCCACCCCCCACCTGCACCCCACCCCACCCCGTCAATAAACTGTTTGTTTAGCCTTGCACAGATTATTCATTTCTTGGCATGGAGCTCTCAGCTCCAAAGAATTAACATTTGGATTGTATTTGCTGGCTAGTAAAGTGCCAGCAATACAGCTGGGATTTGTTGCACAAACTATTTTGATGGGGGAAATCAATGACAAACTGAGAAGAGGAGGATCAAACAGTGAATCCTTCGGCAATTCTTGTTTGAAAACATAGTGTTGGTAATATTTGAGGTTTCTGAGAGTGGGGTGGGTGGCAAATAGGGTGGGGTAGCCTTCTCCTGAGTCCTCTGACTCCCACACACAACAACCTGACCCCAGCCCAGTCCTAGACTAGATTAGTCACAGGATATTTCATTTTAAACCCAAGCTCATGGTTTTTTTTCCTACAGAAGAGAAGACTCTCTGAATGTTTATTGCTGCTTTGCTGGAATTCTTTTTTGTCAGAGAGGGATTTGAAAACTAAATACATTTCCTGTTGGAGGCCAAGGGCTGTGAGCTGCAAGGAGAAGCATAGCCTTTGGCTTGGTTCAGCAGTAAATAATCACTTGTGTTCCAAAAATTCATTCACATTGGCAAGGGCTCCCAGCACCTGCAGATAGAAGTGCCCGGGGCAAGTCCAAGCACTTCATTTAGACTGTCCCTTATTACGATCAATCAGACCCCATTCCTCTTAGCCACAGGAAATTCTAAGCTTAATGCACATGCATTTTAAAACCAAAAAGATGGAAAGATGTGCAGGTAAAGACACAGAAAAAGAGATATGGGAACGAAGAAGGGTTTCTCTGTGTTTGCACGAGAAAGTTTCTTTTTTCACTTCAATTCTCCATGTGAAATGTAAGCCTACAAAACCTTCATCTTATCGGTATTTTGATCCATGGAGAAATCTAGTAGTTTGCCTTCATCTCCATTCTATCTGTATGTTTTTTGTGTCAGCTTGTTTTCCATAATACTGTCACAGAGAGGATATTTTATATCTTCATCTTCCTATTTTTTTTCTGTTAAACGTTTTATGCTGCCTAGGTTAGCCTGTATGACAAATTCTCAGTACAAGTGGTGTCAGAGCCTGCCAGGCAGTGTGTTTGTCCCAAACTCTGGCCAAAAGCTAATACATCAGGACTATCCTTTCCTGGGGAAAAATAGTGCAGATAGTTAAACAAACAAACAAACAAACAAACAAACAGTCCTGTATATCTCAAACCTACATCAGTGCACTGACTGACTTCTCTTCAGTGGACCTTGGGTCAGGACCTGACAGCAAATCCGTGAGATGTGTTTATGTGGATTTCTGCACGAGGGGGGTTGGGGGTCACATCTGGCTACATTAAGGATATGCTCCTGCTTCCTCAAATCTGAATGGAGTTTAGTTTCACACAATGTATTTCCTAGCCCAGGTGTCACTAAACAAGTGCTGCCAGCAGTCACTTTGGGCTCTGCTATAGCTCCTTGTAATCTCGAAGTTGTGGTCGTGAAAGACAATATTTTTTGAGGCAACAAGGTGAATTTCTTGCATGAAAAGCCCTGGGGTCTTCACCATTGAAAGTCTGAACCCTCTTCTCCTCTTGACCACAATGCCATAGAGCAAAAACTGGGTATGGGCTGCTTTCTGTCACGGATGGAGCTCTGACTAGCCCAGGAGCTTTCAGTTCTGGCTCTGCCAGAGACACTTAGAGCATCCTGGTGCTATTTTTACCAGTACTAGGAACATTGAGTTCAGGCTTGCGCTGGCACCAGCCAAAGAGGAGCCGGTAACACCTTTGGGAGTGTGACTCAAAGCACCTATCTCAGCACGATGGTGTCCCTGAGCACCAAAATAACCATGGATGTAGGAACATCCCAGGCAAGGATTGGGAGCCATGACTCACTGAGATCACACAGTGCCAGGTTGCTTTGCTGTACAAAGACGATTCACAGCACAATAAAATAGCATCTGCTCTTCCCCACTCCAGAGATACTGAAGGTCTTGTAGCCCTGGGACTCCAGCCTCACTTAATCTGCTGCTGGAGCTTGTACTATTGCAAACCTGTCACTACAAGTGCTAGGTTGTGCATGCACTTTATCACAGCCAAAGTTCACTCCAGCAGGACATTGCAAGCAATTAGACTGGAGCAAAGCTCAGCCTCTGTCTGAAATGCAATAAAAACACTGGAAAGGCAGCGCTGGGTCCTACTTGGGCAGACTCCACAGGTTCTTCTTTAACCAAAGCCAGGTAAGTGGAGGCTGCCACCACCCCTGCTGCTCTGTGGGCGTTGGGGGCACCGTCCATCAAAGTAATACCTGAAGAACACCCCTGTGTCAGCACCAGCTGCCAGGACAAGGGAAACTATCATCCGCTGCTCAACAATACAATGGGCTCCTTTCCTCCTCCTCCACTAAGTAAACTGTTAAAGACCATGACCCCTGGAAAACATAACAAGAGCAGAGGAATTTACAGGCACATGTTACAGGTCAAGGCATCGAGTGTTTCACAACCTTGTGATTCCAGCTAAAAACTCCTCTGTCCGTCTGCTCTGCACAGAGACAGCTCCCATCCTCACAGACACACATACACACAGGGGATACACATGGTAAAAATCGCAAATGAAGGCCCACCTTTTGCTTTTTGACCTTGCTGCCATAATGAACAGTGGCAAAGATGTTAGCAGCAGGGCAGCTTCTTCATGGAGACCTGAAAAACATTCAGTGGGCATTTGCAACCATGAACAGCTATGTCCCACCTTACAGTGCCTAAAACCAGCTTATAATGAGGTCAGTGTTAAGATTCTGTCTAAAACAGAACAGAAAGTGGACATTGTGGTTTCATTTGAGATGCAATTGAGAATTTCTTGGGTTAGAAGATCTGAGGAAGACTGGAGTACCAGACAAAGGTGGATCCTGGTAAAAACTAAGCAGAAATGCCTGAGGGGTGCTTGAGAGCTTCTTCCTCATCTCCATTCAACTATACACAGAGTAGAGCTGGGGTTCCCAGTTAAGCCACACACCCTCTCCTTGGAGGGGATGCTGGCAGTCTCAAATCTTGGGGCACAGCAGCCTTGCATTAGCAGACAACACAATACAAGTCAGGGTTCAGATACAGGCTTTGATCGACATTAACAAAACCTAAAAGGAAGGTTTGAATAGAACAACTAGTGTGAAAAAGTTGACAGTCTTTTGCTTGTTTGAGCAGAACTATTTCATTTAAATACCTAATGAACATTTGGGATAAAGTTTTCTGTGCTAAGGAATGACCACCGTAAGAAAACTCTATCAAGGGTCTTAACTGACCTAGAAAGATGAGGTATTTGCAGTACTGTGAGAGCAAAAGAGTGAATTGCAAACCTCCCCCTGAAGTAACAAAACCTCATTGTCTTTCTACACAGTGACAAAAGGAAAAATACTTATTGCATCCATTAAAACCCCATACATATATATAAAGTTCTACTCACTGGTCTTCTAAAGTCCTTCTAGAGTGTTACTGTATGATCTTGTCAAATGATTGTGAAAGTCTTGTACTGACATTGAATACTTAAGACATGGCTATGTCTAGATTTCAGACTCAGACACATTTAAGTGAGCAGGGACTAGTCCTTCCATGAAGATGAAAGACAAGCACTCCTGGAGGAATACAACACCTGCATGATTCAGTCCTTGCTCATCACATCACTAAAACTCAACCTTCCTTCTCCCAGAATGAGGCTGTGCAGGGCCACCACAGGAGCATGGAAGCAGTCACAGCACATTGCCTGGGTGGGAAATTCCTGCTGGAGATGATGGTAAATTGGTTGTATGTTTGACGCACTTCTGATCATGTAGTAGGAGAGGAACCAGAGGACTCTTGGCCATGGGGGAGCAGCTTGACAAAGTGATTCACCATGAGCACACAAGACATTAATTTCTTTGTCCAAGAGGGTCTGACCCATACATTTACTCTCTACCCCTGCCATGGCCTACAGTAGCACACACTGAAACTCCACTGAATCATCTATGACCATGGGAAATAGGTTTTTACAGCATCTACATCCAGTACTGGGTCAAGCCTCAAATATACATAGATATTGCTTTGTATTTATTTATTTGTATATAGATGCACATGGTATTTATATTTATATTTGTATTTGTATTTATATTAGTTATGGTTATATGAGTTTGCAGAAGACTAAACATAAGGTTTGTTGCACAGGCGTGAGGATGCACAAAAAGAGATCAACATATTCTTAAAGCCAAATTAGCCAACTCCCTGTGCTCAGGCCTCTCAAAACAAAACAAATGCAGTCTGGTACAAAGGGCCCATGTTTTCATCCTTCTTACATCTCCTGCTTCTCCATCCAACAATTTCCAGTAATAAAAAGTCTAGCTGCAGCCAAATAAGAGGCCATTGCTGGCATAAAGCAAAGAGGAAGCAGAGCTTGTTCTCACAGTACAGAGTCCGCAGGAACATTTGCCAACATCCTCACAAGAAATGTACCGGCAAGATCTCAAGGGCAGAAAATAACTCCATGCTGTACCTGCTTCCCACCTTCCCTTGCAGATACTTAGACACACACAGACACAGACCTGGAAAGAAAGAGGCGGATTTAAAGAAAACTGACACCTCTTGCAAATTAGAGGAAGCCATCCCATTTTTTGAACAGCTCTGGGTGACTTCTTGACATGGCTTCAGTTCTGCAACTATCACATGAATTATCCATCAAAGGCTAATAACTGTGAAATGTGATGAGGTGATTAACATGCAATGGGACATCTTTCCATCCAGGACATAAGCTACCCATGGCTGGTCTCATCTGAGCCTCTCTGTTCCAGTGTTACAAGAATAAACCCTGCCAATCTGAGTGCTGTTTTGCTTCCAGTAAGGAATAACACCTATTTCCAGTTGCACTGGTAGTTTGTGTGATGCAGACACCTTGATACAAGCATCCAAAACATGCTGTTTGACAGGTAACTGCTGGGCAGCCAGCACACCCTCCCTTCAGCTGTTCAGTTGAGCCTTCACCTCCTGAGTCTGGATTTTCCCTGGACCCTGTGACTCAGGACAGCACGGAGGCCATGGGGATGAGGCATGCACAGCAGTAGTCCAGGACAGTGCTGAGTGTTGCTCTGTGCATGGCTTGCATGCTTCATTTAAAATAACAAGAAAAACATGAAACCTGGGAATATCTTTGGATACCTTCTACATTGGGATCCCAGCATTCAGTGAAAGAAGTGAGATACCCACCACCTGAGAAATCACTGGGGTAAACCCAGCATTATATCCCAGCTATAAGACCAAATTCCCTCCTCCGTATTTGTTAAAGTTTGTCTCCAGATCGAGTTTTCCTCTAATTTTACCCCCTCCTTGCCCCAAACCTTTTAGCATGAGATGTAATCCAAAATCCAAGACAAGAAGAAGAACCAGAAGCAACCTTCTGGATGATGAGAGATGTCATGTTTGATTTTCCCATCTAAAAGGAAAGTGAAATATTTAATGCTCCCTTTTGAATTTGGTCCTTTTCCCTGTTTCTCTGCCTTTACAAAACAGTGCTTCATGAAGAAGAGGCCAAAAGAAGAAAATCTATTGTCTTTCTCAGTGCAGAGACCTTTTCAAAAATGGTGCCCTGTTCTGCAGGAGCCCAGATGATTTTTTTTAAATGCTTCTGGCACAAGAGTGCAGAATCCTTCCAGGACTCTTTATCTGGTGAGATAGCTGTCTGTGGAGCTGGGGCAAGAAAGACTGCTGGTAAAATTTCTTCATTTCTTTCCTTTTTTGTGATTTTTCTTCAAGAGGAATAGTTAAAGGGGAAAAAAACAAAAAAAGAAAAAACAAAAAAACCTTCCAAAACAAAAAGCAAAATTATGATGCAATGTAATCACAGGGCTACTGCTCTATAACTTTCTAGAGCTCTTCGTCTTCCAGGCTGCCTTAGACCACAGTTGGAAGTGCCTCCATGAATCTTCAAAGAGTTTTGATGGAACAGGTTTTCTTTCCTTCCTAAAAGAAAAGAATTAACTAGTCTATTTTCTTTAAATGATCTAAGCAGTAGTTAAAAAAAAATTTGAGAAGGGTGTTTCTGGTGGTATATTACAAGCAAGGTCTGTCACAGGCTCTTGGTCTTCCAGTGATAATTCTGTAGTAATAAATAACACAGTTTATGGTTTTATGGTTAGGTATTTTCAAGGCAATTCAGCCTTAGGATTGATTTTAGGTCAAGCCAGGGCAGTTTTCCTCCAAAAGAGGCAATCCTGCCTTCGCTCCTGCTGTTTTCATCAAGAATGATCTGATACTAGTAGTATCAGATCTGATACTAATCCTTCAAGAGAAATTCCTGTTTTCTGATGGATCAGCAAGCTGCAGAACAGTGTCATATTTTCCCCCATGCAGTTGTGCATATGGAGCTGCTGCAAGTGGGTGGCCCTGAGGCCAGAGGCTGCCAGGGGACTTGTCACCTGCTGTGGGATAACATGGAAGGACCTGCACCTTGTATATCTACACTGCATATTGTGTCTGCAGACACTGAGATTTGCAGCTTAAATTGCTGACATGTCTTTAAACATCCTTTTGCCAGCCTTACAGATTTTATTTGTTGGTGGTCTTCGTTTATAGGGTAGCCTAGCTGTGGTGTGGGACTTGAATGTCGAGAAAAAAGAAGAGCAAGGGGAAGCTCTTCCAACTCCAAGAGATTCTCTTCTTTGGTTTAGGGTGAACAGAGGCCAGCGTGACTCTTTCTCTGGATTTCAGGGAGCTTTGGATCAAGCCCAAGGTGCCTCATTATCCCATGGCAGAATAAAGACACATACTCATTTTTATGAGTGAAAACTATTCTTTCTCTCCAGTGAATGGCTGAGATCTGAACACAGCTGCTATTTTGCTCTGTACAGTGAATCACTTCTGATTCTTAAGTATTGAAACAGTGACATGCATTCCCCCGCCTAACATGGGACCTTTCTCCATTATTGTGCCATGAGAAGAATATAGTAATTCATTTTGTCCTTATTTTTTATCTTTATTATTGCTGTGACTCCTCTCACTTCAGGCTGAAAAAGCAGGGACAGAGAGGAATGTTGATATTATCTTAAAATATGAAATTTCTGAGAATGGGAGATCTGCAAAAGTACTGGAGTATTCAAACGTCTCTTCATCAGCTGGTAAGCAGGAACTGAAGGAGTGTTTTTATATGAACTAATACAGAGATATGGCCAAAAAAATCCACTTTTTATTAACTGTTCAGTTGTGGTAGGTTTTGCTCTAAAGATAAATTTCCTTGTTTTTCTGGCGAAAGGGGTTGTGCAGTGGAGCCTCTATCCCTCTTGTTCTGGCACATGCCATGGATTTGAGAGCATCTGCCTGATAATTCTTAATATCACAGTGCAGGAAAGAAGTGTGGCAACTGTAAAGCATTTAGGAGAGATAAACAGGAGTGATCAGAGACCTGGAGAACAGAAGATATGAGGAGAGACAGAAAGAATGAGGCTTATTCTGTCTAGAGAAGAGTAGGTTTACAGGAGACAACCACAGAAAAAATAAAGCTAAGGGGGATCTTTGGAGGTTGTCCAATTCATTCCTCTCCCCTGAAATAATCTCAGCAATATCTAAATCACTCCTGATAGGCATTGCTTTGACCTGTTCACAGAGATCTCCAGCAGTGCACAGTCTTCAAGCTCCCAAGGCAGCCTGGTTTACTGCTTCATGAGTGACACTACTAAAGTATTTTCTTATCAGCTCATTCTGAATCATTCTTTCTTCAGTTTAAGGCCTATCACCTTATCAGCCATGATCAATTCCTAAACAAAATCAAACTTTCGTTTCTGTTCACCACTCCTGTGTTAAAGAAAATAAGACTACATTATGGGTTTTTTTGAAAAACTCACACTGGCTGGTATTCTTTTACTTTTCCCAGGTGCTTCCAAACAACGAAATTGCTTGATATTTGCTGGAGCTGAAAATATAGACAAACTGGTCTGTAATTCCCATGTTCTTCTCTTTTCCCTTTCTCTGTATGAAGGTAAAGTTCATCAGGTTCAGCCAATTATAAAACATGAAGCTTATCTAATTTTCTCACTTTTTTTCCTTTTTCTGTGCTGAACTTCCATCCTTTTTCTAATTATTTTCCAATCCTGTTAACCTCCTACTCTCAACTGATCTTTTAAATGAACACTAATATAAAAAAAGGCTTTAAACTCCTCGCCCCCTTGGTATCATCTGGTGATACCTTTCTCTTTTCATCATATGATAAATGTATTTGTAGAACAATTTCTTGGTACTCACTCTTCATATATGTAAAAGAGATCTGCAAAGAGAAAAGGAATATGCTATTCCTCATAGCCACAAGGGCAGGACAAGAAATAATCATCTTCAAGTGAAGGTTAGACATTAGATGAAGTATTTTACAGCAGCAGCAAAGACCAGAAATGCATTATCTTGTGAGCTTGCATGATTTAATATAATTGGAAGTCTTTAAGCACAGGTTACACAATTAATTTGTAGTCTTTTCCAGTTTGTGAACTCCTTGCATTGCTTCTCATAGAGCTTCACATACAGCTGGTTTAGACCAGTGAATGGGATTTTAGGTATGCCTGAGACACACCCATACACACACCTCCTCCTCCTCCTAGATGTGCTCTACAGAAAATGAAAAATCTATGGGCTGCACTTCAGGAATCTGTGGATTAGATAAACATTTGTCAAGAACTGAGTAAGGGATTCCTGCCCATCTGTTTTTCTACAGTTCAGTGACCTCAAAATTTCCAGGTACTATAGCTGCATCCTCTGCATTTGTGATGCCTAAGAAGTGAAATAAATGTTGTTGTTTGCAGTTTCACTGCTTCCCTTCACTGAACAGTAGCTCTGAAATGGACTGTACTTTTTAACAAACTTGGTAATAATTGTTTTATCTGCTTTATAGACCAATTAGTTGGCAACTCTTAAAGTCTAGCTTATTACATCCACTTTATAATGCTGCAGGTCATAGTATGATGCTGCAGCAGAGCAGAGACAGATCTCCTAAACTGCCCTCTCCTCTTGCAATCTCCAGATCATTTTCCTTTCCTTAAATCTCATCCTTTTGTATAAAGGGCGAACTGAATGGATGTTTGGATAATTTGCATATGTAAATCTGAACTAGAGAGAAATCCTCTTGGCTACTGCATAGAGGATCCTGTTAAATGTTGTGAATTGAAAAGCTTTCCTCCCCAAGCTAAAATAAGAAGTGCCCTGGAGGGTAAATTTCTGAAGGGTTTGTGACTAACCTGATTAGTCACTCTAAATTGTGATAGATGGAAGGAAAAAGCAGTTGTCAAACAAGGAGGAAATTCCAATAGAAGAGTAAATTTAAGGATGACAGTGATGATAAATTCTTACAGGCCCTAGAAAAGATCAGCCTTTTGTGTAGCTCTCATAAGGACCATTGAGTGCTTACTATGTAATGGGCTGCTGTTTGGATAACTATAGGAATGTGGTGGTGATTGGTTTTAAAAAGGAAAAAAAAGCTCCTCATTTCCAGGCTGATCCGTGGTTGGTTTTTTTTAAGGTATATGTAACTAAGTTTTTAAGAACTCCCTTTCCTTGCTGCTGCTACAGAGGAGCTTGAGACTGCTAGGCCAGGGGCATGCACTGCAAGAAAGGATAATACTCAGAGTCAGATGATTTCAGATTAAAGCCAGGTATACATTTTAAACTGTCAGAATTGGGAAAAGTGAGCAAAATTTTGCTTAAATTTTGTCACTAGTAATTTCTGAACATAAGTCAGATGTTTCTTAATAGATATGTTCTATTTTCAGTGGGAACAGGATTTGTGAAGAACAGAGAAGATTGAACAGAGAACAGTGAACTCTTCTAGGTTGATCATTGCTATATGCTTTCTTCCTTTCTGAAATATGTTAAAGATTATAATCTTAAAACTAATATAAGAAGGCTACCAGTATTCTGTTCCTGTCTGAACAAAATTTATCCTCTGGAACTAGTTTAGCAGGACATGGAAGAAAGGAAAATAAAATATTTCCCCTGTTCTGTCCAGAAATGGCTATCAATTTTTTAGCTGGCTAAAGGGAAAACAGCAATAAATTTCAATGACTTTTTTTCAGCATTTCAAATGTTCAAATACTGCTAGAACTTAACAATTCCAGCCATTTCTCAGATCAATATCACAGGGTGAATACAAGGATCTGATATTGTTAGAGTTGATAGCAATCAATTAGTTTGGGACATATACAGAAGAATTGCATGGAGAATCAATCTATTCTGTTTTCCAATTAATTTACTTGCTTCAGCATTTAAATTCTTACCAGTGTGTGCACAGTAACAGTATCTAGGAGCTCCCATAATGGAACAGAACAGTGTTGTGTTAAGACTATATGTTACAAAAAGGCAGCTTGCATGGCTGTCACTTAATTTGACACCAACCTTTAACGGGTCTGGTTGGTTCCTGGTCATAAATTATGTGAAGCTTCAGCCAGAGAAAGCTTGAAGTTTTCTTTAGTCATGAGTCTTTCCCTCAACACTCGAACTCTGTGTCTCTAGTAATGTGGTAATTTCTAGTCAGTGAGGTCAGAAGTAGTGACTTCTCCCATCTATGAAAAAAGACCTTTATTTTGAGCAAGTCATGATTACTTTTTGGGGGATGTAAAGATTTCAAACTGTAGAAGTAAAATTGTAGCAAAGTGGTAAAAGAATGATGTTGTTCCAGGGCTTGGAGTTTGTGTTTCCCAGTACCCGAACACCTCAACCACTTGCTGTCCCCTCAGTTGCTTTTGTTCCCTAGTTTGGGACAAAACATATCATCCTATACTATAAAACTGCTACAGTGTGTTCAACACACAAAAGTTTTAGACAGTTATCATAATGGGCAAAATATTTCAAACATCTCTTTGAAGATTAGGAACACCACTACAGCCCAAATACACTTTCTCTATAATTTTGCTGACTTAGTCTGAAGCAGGAAGCAGAACAGATCTCACAAGAAAAGCCTGGTTTTGTGAGGTTTCAAGCCAAAAAATGCACATTTAAGAGGTGTGTGTGCCCTCAGTTACACTTTCTCTTATGCTCACCATAATTTCAACGATTTGCTGGACAAACTGACAACTCTAAAGGTTCTTTCAAGTAAACCTGGCTCTTAGTTAGATGAGATAATTGCTCTGTTCCTGCTACTGCATGTGCATTTTGGAACAGAGAATTAAAACAACATGAATTTCAGTCCATCAAAGATTTGGCAAAATCCCTCCAGAACAGTAGATTAAATCAGGATTTCCCAGACTTCCGGCTAGATGCAGCCTTCTCTAATAAAAGATTTTTATTTGTTTATTGCTTTAACTCATTTCCACTAAGAAAACGTTGCTTTTGTCCAACCATAAAACTTCCAGGACTGTAGTCTGATGATCCTATATATACACTGATAGACTACAGGAGGGAATTTTCTCACGTTTAATGTGACACCATTAAATATAAACTATGAAACAGGATCCGTGGGATTTCCTCTTACTTTCAAGGACTTAGAGTACGTGTCTTTTCCCAAGAATAATTCACACTGAAGCAAAAAATTTTAGCAAGAAGACCAATGAAATCCAATGGTGTCTTGGCTTATGTGAGAACTCCAACACCAGATGCAGGTATGGCAATAAAACCACATTGCAGATGTTATCTCTAGAAATGGGTACAGGCCTCTCACTCAGCATGTCCTTTTTGTTACTTTTGAACTGAACGGCCAGGAAAAAATCCCAGTGATGTTTACTTTAGGAGGAGGAAGAATCAACAAAGTTTTAAGAAACATTTAAAATCCAAGTCCTCTAAACTGAAGGAGTATTAAAAGACTTAATGTTATCTCTTGAGTTCAAAGCCTTTTCCATCAGTGTCTGACCGGAAAGCCCTCAATATTTGTGTTGTTAGTAGGTGAAGCTATTGGCACTGCTGGGTTTCTTTCTGTTTCTTGTTCTCTAGTGTAGACATGCTCCTATCTACTGAACAGTTTTCAGCGAAGTTTTCACTCCTGATTCAAATACTTGTGCAGCAGCAAAAGACCTGAGTTTTGGCTGAATTCTGGTTGTTTCCACAAACTGGTCCACAACTGGTTTTTTTTCAGCTATGTGAGCAGAGTGGTGGTGGTTACACTCTGCAGCTAAACAGTCTGAGGTGTGACCCATCTCACAGAATCACAGAATATTCTGAATTGGAAGGGACCAATAAGGATCACCAAGTATCTAATGATAATATAAGTTACCTTCTCATCTAGAGTTTCCATTAGTCAAAGGGGACAACAAGTTTGTCATGTAGTCACATAAAGTCACGTAGAGGTTCATTTCTGACCAATGCAGTGCCAGGCATAATGGAAGGAATCACTCCAGCTCCTCATGTACATGACTGGTTTCTGAATTAACTGTGGCCACTTCAGAAGATGAGCAGGGCATCACTGCACAACGTTAAGTAAAAACTCCCTGTACAGGAGAGACAAGAAAATAAACTTCTTGCAAATATAACCCATGAATTCATAATATATAAACACATGACAAAATAGTCAACAGGACAATTCAAGTGTTTCATATTTGCTGGATTGGCATTCATGTTTTTTAAATCATGTAATATCTCTCTAAACTTTCATGTATCGCTTCTAAACTACGAAACATCCTCCTCCCACAAGAGTAGAAGCATGGATTGAACATAGCAGTGGATAAAATAGCAGCAATCCTGTCTTTGGTAAGTGCCCAAAATACTCTAAAGTGTCCTAAAAGGTCTGAATCTTGCTTTTGCTAAATGCCTTGATTCCAACATGTTTGTAAGCCTTTCTCTGGAAGAAGCTGGGCATGGAGAGGGAAGATTGCTACATGTGCTGACCAGAGGGTTCCCTCAGTCAAACTAAGACCTAGATCTTTGCCTGACAAAGAAGGCAAGCTCCCTGCCAAGTGTGCAGAAGAGATGACACATCCTCGAACAGCACCTTGTTACAAAAACATGTCACAAAAGCTAATATTGCCTTTAGCAGTGCATGCATTAGAAATATGATAGTTGATATGCTAAGTGATTTTTTTAATAGACCTTGTTAAAACATGTTAGCTTCAGAGACCTCAAGCTATCTATCACTAGAGTGAGGTGTTTTTTTTTTTTCTTTGTAAGGCTTAACCAAGTAAACTAATTTTTACCTGTAGATTTACCCCACACATTCATTTTTAATAATATTAGGCCCTCTGAGAGGAGGTCCTCCCCACAGCCCTCCTCTACATGGCAGTGAGAACTCAAGAACATATCACCTGCAATTGTAACTGCAGCCATGATGGGAGATGGGGCAATGGATGCAACTTACCAGCTTAATTAGAGAAACCTAAACCAAGGAAAGGACAAGAACAATTCAGAGAGATTGGAGTTTGTCAACTGCTCGAAAAACTTGAAAGACTAGGAAAAACACCACCTCCTTTTCCACTTGTGTTGGTTTAAAGGATCTTTCAGTGTCTGTTAAGAGCACATGACCTCTAGCAAGGCTGAAGCACACTCCTAAATGTATCAGCACAGACTAGGAGTGCATCTGTCCTCCCAGCTTCCAAAGCTGACAGTGTGTTGCTGGAAAGCACGGTCTGATGAGTGAAATTGTATCTATGCTAGAGTTTTGCACCTAAACCCAGCATTGAATCCCCGATGTGGACAAGGTCTGAGACAACAGAAAATTCTTCCTAAGGGGATGAGAGTAGCCAAGAAATTCAGGATACTTCTTCTCAAGGGGCAACTGCATTGCTGGTGTCTGGGGTAAATCAACCCATAAGATATGCGATCTCTGGCTTTTCTAGCAGTAAACCAGAGCAAAGACTTTAGAAACAGAAGTGGGAACTTGGTCTTTAAACCAAACAAATAGACTGGATCCCAGTACAAACACATGAGTAAGGCTGGGAAAGAGGATTTGCTTCTGGTCTCTGGAATTGACAAAATACCCTGAACCTATATAATGAAATGAGAGGAAAAGATACATTTTCCCTGTTACTGCTGACACACAATTAATATAAAATAAGGAGTGTGTTTGGTGTTGGTCTGCAGTGATCCATCCCCACCGACACAATGAGAGCTAATGAACTAAATCTGAAAGCATCAGCATAAGATTTTGACAAATGCGTTGTTTGTCTATTGAGAGGGTAGAAAATGATTATAAATGACAAGCCGGGCTTGTTTTCAGGCATGGACACTCCAGGAGCAGCAGCATTATGGCCTCAGTTGGCTGTTCTCTGTGTAAATGATTTCACACTTCTGCTACTGAATCAATTGGGTGTTTCTCCATTTAAGAATTGCTGAAATAAAATATCTCCTGCTCCACAGTCAAGGCATGTTCTTGGCTCCCAGGGAGGAAGAAGGATTTAAACCTATCTGGATTTCGTATTTAAAAATGAAGTGTAGGTCACAATGTAGTGTGCTGTCACTGTTCAAGATTCACAGGAATATAGAAAATTTTAAGCAAATTATTAACAAACACAGTGGAAACACAAAATATTGCGCTACAACATTGAATAAAAAGTCATATTTCATGTCTTTTTGTTCGGCAAGAATAAGAGAAGATGTTTACTTAAATATTTTGGCTAAAAAAAAGTCCAGTGACCAAACTAAAGGTAAGGTTCTGATATGAACTACAGAACATACAATAGTCAAATGTAATTTAAATTCTGAAATCTCTTATTCCAGCATTTCTCCCAAAGAAGATATTGACCTACATAGACATCTCACAACCTGACTTTGCTTCTTGTTTCTCTGGTCTGCCAGTTCTTGGGCAGAAACTCTGTAACAGTTAATATTCCCCAATGAGGTAGAAAATGTTATAGAAAGAGCAGGAATGAGAAGAGTTTTGGCTGATTTGCTGCTCCCCATTGCTCAGTTCTGCACACATCTGTGCCATTATAAACATAATGAATAATAAATCCAAGCTCATTTTTAGGGCTGCATCCATTGCAAGCATAAATACACAAAGGCAAAGGATTTCTCCTTGGAAAATCAGTGAGAGGGATTTTTATGTAATTCTTATGAGACCTAATGAAATGCTGAAGATGAAACAATTTCTATTCTGCCTTCATGGAAGCAGGCTTAAGTGAAACGGTACCTTTCATTCCTCTTTACAAAAGGAGGTTCAGAGCAGCAGCAGGTGGGCAGGTTTAAATCAGCCAAGTGCATACCCTGCAAAGACTGGTGTCTGGGCTCAGTACAGGGAGGCCACATGAAGTTCGGACACTCTTACAGAGCTCTGGACTGCCTATCATGAAACAAGGAGGTGTCCTACATGCTTGCCCAACCATCAAACTCCCAGGGATTAGATTTCAGTCTGGGGGCTCCTCTGGGTTGTGTTGACTCAGTGAAGCCAACCTACAGCTCCAACCTCAGTCATGAGGTTGTTGTGTACATCACTCGGGCAGCATGGGAGGCTGTGGAGCCAGCAACAGCTCCTCTGATATCAAAGATCTCACTGATCGCCATCTCTGCTGAAGAAACATTGGTGGGCTTCATGGGATCAACTTTCAGACCAGGTGCAGACTCTAGAATGGTACCTGGACCATTTCCACCCTACGTGAAGTTTCCAGAGAGCTAAATGTTTTGGTCTGGAAATTTTTTTTTTGTTTTGTTTCTAATTAAGGGCTGTTTCATTTTTTCACTCTTCTAAGGAAAAAAAAAATCCCTTGTGTATGGAAAACATGACAGGTGTCCAAATCCCACTGGAGTCTGTCTGCCCAATTATTCTCATATTCTTTTGCAAAGTTTATTGTTGATGTTTATAACCTCCCTTTACTGGCACCTATCACTGTATTTTCTTCATGGTCTCAAAGCAGTCTGTTCAATAAGGTTAAAGCATTATTTTTCACACAAAGAAGTAGAGTAGTGTAAAGGCCCAAGAGGAAGAGATTCACTTTTCCTGCACACCCATCCTGACTTCTGCTCAGCACTTCTGCCCATGGATTTCCTATCGCTGGCAACTCTTTTACTATCTGCTTATCAAGGAGGCTTATCATCTGCAGCTGCTCTTTCCTAGTTTTTCATCAGGGAATATCTTTCCAAAACTTCTGTATCTGTTTTGCTCATGGTTAGGTCAAACAGAAACAGGCAGGGGTTTACAATCTATTAAATAGGAGGAGGAGGGGTTTCAAAGAGGAGGTCTATGGGATGTTGAAGGGATCCAATGCTGGCTACCAAATGCTCATGCACTCTAATTGAAATCTTTCTAAAAAAAACTTCCTAATTAGTCATGCACTCTGCAAGCCACAGGTGAAACAGGCCTGGGGAAGAGGTATGCTGATCCTTCCTCCAAACCTCTGGAAGATTAGTGGTCCCTCTAAATCAGGATGTTGAGTTGCATAAGGAACATCATTCTTCACACTTGTTATTTGGTAATTTGTGCTTCTGGCAAGGCCAGTACCTTCTGTTTTGTTTCCCTGAATCAGCACATGGTAACACCCGACGTGCAAGCTAAAAAATACCAGCTTTGCTAAGCTTTAGGTAGTCCGAATCCAAATGAAGTTATTAATATGTAATTTGTGGAAGAATTAGGAGAATAACCTACTAAAAGTGTTTGTTAGGACTTTTACACATTCCAGGAATCCACTGAAGTTGAAACAAGTTTTCCTCCTCCCTGCAGTGTGTTCTCGAAGCACTGGTATCACCCAGAAGAGCAGAGGTGGAAACCTCTTGGCTTGACCCTCAGACATAATCCTACAGTCCCCAGGCCAAACTCTATGCTGACAAAGAAAAAATGGAGGAAAGAATTTTTTCCTACAAACTTCAGGCTGTTTCTGACCGTTGTCTATTGTCTCAGGTTCTGACACAGAGTCCATTTTCTTACCCCCTCTTTCAGCCATGCAAATCAGGCAAGGCAAAGTGCACAATGGAACTTTAACATCTTTTCAGATCAGTGGTTCTGAGCCCCCTTGAGAAATCCATAAAGGCCCTCCCTGGAGTATTTAGCAGATAATGCTCCCTCTTTCCGCCTGCGGTGTTTTGAAAAATGTAGCCCATAAAATGTGTCTGACATTGTACAGCAAGCCCAGCTTCCCTGCGAACGCCGTGGCCTCCTTGGGACGAACACGGTTCCCATTGTTAGCCCTGACTTGCTGAATGCAGCGAGGCCAGGGGAGATTTCTATGCTTTGCACAGCAATAGCACATGACTTGGAAGGCAACTTCTCAAGGAAAGTATATTTGATCAGTCATAAAAACCTTCCTGGAGATACATGCTGAACTCTGTGTGTGTGTATTATAGCTGGCACTGTTAACAACACCCATTGCTAAGCTTGAATGAGACTCTTCCACACAAGACCTGGTTTGGTTGCTTATAACCTACTTGATCTGGCTTTAACAGTTTGGACTGATTTTTTTTTCCATGTAGAATAGTTGCTTCAGGAAGAATATATTTCGGAAACTTCTTCCAAGACAGACTGGTCTTTTTTTTCAGAGTGAGTTTACAGGAAAATACATTATTTTTGCCACTGTTAAATATTACAGGGATTTTATTGAAAAACTCTTTTTTTACCTCATTGCTTTGGTATTTGTAGGGAAGGTTTCTGTTATAGAGATATTATTGTTAACCCTCTCTTCCTCCCCCTTATGCTTGACCCAAATTGCAAGCTTATTAAAAAAGAGTAATCTCTTGAGACATGCTGGATATTGGCAAAGAGTGTCTTAGAGGTTGGATGGGATTTTGCCTATAGATATGTCAGCTGAATTGTTCCTACGCACTAAAACAGAGAGCTGGGAAGGACAAAGTCTCCTCTTCTGCTGCCCAGGAAAGGACAGTGCCCAAAGAGCTGGAGAGGCACTTTGGGAAGAAACTGAGGCTTTCACTCAAAGACATCCTCCTCTGCTCCCTCTCTGAAATGGAGTATATCCACCTCCAGACACAACATCTCCCCTCGCCCATCACTGGTTCTCAAACCAGAACACACAAGAGCGTAAGATGAGTTCAGGAGGGTCAGGGCCAGCCTTTTTTTCACCTCCTCCGTATCTCAAGCTCATAACCTTTATCAACAATGTAATAAATCGCATGAGAAAGTTCAGGGGATGGCAGCAACATCTGGGCCACATACTACACATGCCACTGTAAGTGAACCTCTCGCACGCTGTCGGATGCTGTGCGAAAGTATGTCAGGGACACAGCTGTGCACAGGGCTTCACAGGCACGCACAGCTCCAGGGGCAGGAACCACCTCAGGAGAGAAAGAAAAAGAGAAAAGAGAGAGAAAAGGAAGAAAAAGATGGGGATGGGAGACAGAAGATGAGAGGAAGGCAAAGCGAGACCTGATGAATTTTTCTGGCTAAGGGATGATGCATCACAGCCAGGTAATGCAACAAATTGTTGGAGAAACCCTTGCACACCCTGCATGGAGTGCACTGGCAATGCTCTTCACGAGCCAGATTTGGTTTAAATGGAGACAAAAGGGGCCAGATGCAGTGGAAAATGGGAAGGAGGGAAGGGAAGGTGAAAAGGGAAAGAGACTTTCAGAGCACTGAGTTTTTGCAGGCTCTCCTCGACCCAGATAATCAGCAAGGCTCAAGCTGACAGCAGGGGATTTAAACACTTATAGGGGGAGCTCAGCTGGGTGTCTCAAGGGAAAAAGGGTTGGGAAATGCAGTTCTGTAGAAAAGACAGAGAGAGAGAAAAGAGCTGTTAAGCAGTGAGAGAGACATCTGCAGCATGGCTGTTCATTTTGGTTACTCTCTGCTCTGAGCTGGCAATGAGAATGAATGAGAAAATATCTTCAACATCCTGATTATCTCAAGAAGAGACAAAGGAAGGGGCCCAGGTAGAAAGCCCAAGTCGGACAGCTTGAGGCACCAGTAGCCAAGTCCTGGGCTGATCTCAGGTACCAGAGATGCCACCTTGCAAGAAGGGGCCTCCCCATGTTTGCAAACTGAATAAAGATGCTCTCCTTAAGCATGTCTTAAAAACTATGTACCCTTAGAAGGAGATATGTTCATATATGGTATTCAGGATCCACTATGCAAGTGGATCCAGAGATAGGATTTTTCTCACATTTCTCTGCTGCAACAGTGATATACAACTCATATGTTCTCTGAAGGCAAACTTTGCAACAGTACTTGACAAAGACAGTGCCAGAAGAATTTACCCACACACACATGCACATGCACAGTTAATTTTCTGCTTGCAAAGTAAATGAGCGCTTTATTACTTGTCGTTTCTGTAGCTCAGATAACTCCACAATGCTCACTAAAACTGACTTTTTCTCCCTAGGGTGTTCTAAGGCAGCAAAATGAAAGGGCATAGTGACCACAGCCTGTTAGAGAACTACAGTATCATTTGGGAACAGTAGCTGAGAGATGCACTAGAATTGGAGTGCACACACAGGCTAGGGCATCCCAAAGTCTTTAAAGTCCTGCCATGTTTTCAGGAAGTATTGGAGCCTGTGGTGCTTGGGAGGCTCCTCTCTGCCACTGCTAATCTTGTGTCCCCTGCAGCCTGCTTTCTCTGAAGGGTATATGCTCATCCTCAGGGCTTGTGGAACACCCTGTAAAAGTGACCTACAATTCTGCTCTTTAAAAACACCTTTATTTATAAAGTACTAATTCACCTAAACAGTTTTTTCAAACAAGACTTCCATCTGCCTGAAGGACCATGGATCAGGCCTCAGCACTCTTCTCTGCACCAGCTGTGACCTAGCACAGTCTTTGCTGACTACCTGTTGGGATCAGTCCCTCACTGCCACTATAAATTTTTTTGTGCCACGAGATGAGAGGTAATACATTTAACAAAACTGACACATTTTTACAGCTTCTGGAATCACTTCCTTTGCAAAAACAATAAGGTGAAGTAGAAGGAAGGGGCAGTTCTAAGACATTTTCCAAACAATGGAACTTTTCTTTTAATAGGAGTTTATAGAACTCAAAATTTTTCAACTCTGTGTATCCTAAAATATGTTTAAATGTATTGTGTGCGAGTTAGGATTTATATTTTCTATTTGCTTGTTATTTGCACTGGTGCCTAGTGATGCAATATGAACGTGTAAGGTGTGGACTCCATTCCCTAACAGGAGAGCCCCAAAAGGCATCACCATGGCACTGCTATTCCCTGCCCAGGCCCTTTGCAAGGACTAGGTTAGTTTGGGGTAATTGTGCAGATTACTTCCTAGGCTTAAGAATTATTTTATATTATGATGATTGAGGTAATATCTCCCTTGGCCCCTGGTGTCCACCTAGTGCTTCTCTTGGCTATACCCCACGACAACATCCATACAAGCAGTTAATAACAGACAAAGTGCATTATGCCAAAATTTTTAAACCAGATTAAACATATATTGCCCAATCCTACAATGAGAGTTTACCACTCTTGCTCTTACCAGTGACTTTAAAACCCTTTACTCTGAAGCTGCACTCTCCAGGGTAGGAGATTTCAAAAAATACACTCTTATTTTGGGATATAGGAGCGCACACACACAAGGAATTAATTCATCGGTAGTTAATCTGGAATGATGCCACATGTAGACAACTCCCCTTTCCAAGACTGTGACAAATATGGGGGAGAGGGGAGAAGAGACCATAAAGTATCTTTAATTCCTTTTTCTCCTACTCCTTGTATCCTGCATCAGCTCTATCCAGTCCTTCATGCAAGTGAAAGGGAGCTTTAACAGCAACTGTTTCCTCCAGAACCCAATGTGCTCTGCAAAAAAGACATTGCCCAGCAATCTGGGAATGAGGAGGAGTAGGGCTAGCATGGAGGTCTTGCAGGAAAAAAAATTAAAATGAGTGGGGAGTTTGAAGGACAGTCTTTGCAAGAGGCATGCTCAGGGGCTGCTTTCTGCTGCCAGAGTGCTCCGGGGAGGGCCCCAGTGCAACCGAGCTGCCTCTGATTCTCCAGGCGGGTGGTGGTTCAAGCATATTGCTTGAAATAGCCACCGAAACCTGTGCCTGGTGGAGGAACAAGCCAATCTTTAGAAGGAGAGTTTTTCCAGTGTCTGAAGCCTGCTGGGTTCATCTGTTCCTGGATACTGGTCGTTGGGTGACTGGTTTTATTCCTCCCCTGACCCATCTACTCTGTAAGAGTCCCAGGAAGAAACAAAACTACTGGTGTAGAGGCAGCCGTCTCTATCTCTGTTTACAAGTCGAGGGGGTCTTTTGTGCACAGCTACCTACCTCCCTGCAAGGGAAGGCTACTCATACAATGGGGACCTAACAGACTGCATCTGTTTTGTCTTAGTGTAAAGCATTCCTTTCTGGTGCTAACTGGGAACAATTTAGCTGGAATTTCCAATTGAAATGAGCTTTTTAACCTCTATATTGACAATTTAAGTTGTTCTCAGGCAGGGGATCTGCTGTGTATTTTACAAATAGGCCAAACTAAATCTCAGTGTTTTTACAAGTTTTTACTCAGACCAAATCTTTTTTTCTAAAGTACTGTTCTTTTACTCAAACATGGATTTTGATGCAAAACCAGAGAGGGTACCCAGTAAGAGCCCATGCTGCAAGAATTCGATTTCAATCAACTTGAAGAGGTTGAGGAGGTGGGTAAAGGAATAGTTCTGGAAAATCCTGCTTGAGGAAATTCTTTGGATGCATCTGCAGCTATGTGCAACACAGCCTACACAAAGAGCAGAACTTTCATGTTCATTTACACAAGAACAACAAGACTAAAGGTCTAGCGCTGTGTCTAACAGGGAGTCTCATGCCAGTATCAGGGCAGGATTTCTCCTACCGTTTCTCCTTCCTCTGTAGTCTTTTCCAGCACTCAATGATTGCAGACTGTCTGTCCAGAGTATTGTATCTACTAGCAATCCTTGATCCTTCTCCTAAGACATCCCCCTTTCCAACTCATCTCACCTCACCACACCCTGCAGCAGTGAGCTCCTCCATTTGCAAAGATGCTCATGTGCCCATCACCCAAGGACCCTTACCCCTCAAATCCCAGGAACCCTCAGGGCTGCATTGCAGGGATCTAACTGGAGTGGAGCAGAGGAAAACCCCCTCTGAATATTGTTTATTCCTGTCATCTCAAGAGAGACACAAACACTAAGAACACCACTTCTGCTCAGAGCCTCTCTGAAGAATCAGTGAGAAAACATTGGCCTCAGAGCTGAATTGTGGCAAATTATGGGTTGAAAATTACAGCTGCTTACTGAACTTTGCTTATGGATGTAGGTTCAAAAAACTTCTTTAAAGTTAGTCAAGTCAGTAAGCCTTTGCAGATGGGTGGTTAAGAATATAAGCCAATTTGTGACAGACAAGGAATGGACAAAACAAGAGGAAGCCACACTGGTGGCTAGGGCACTGCTGAGCTAGAATTGAACCCAGATCTCCCAAACTCCATCCCAGGCTTAAAGTGATCTGTGATGCCTCAGTCTGAGTGAAAAAGGGATATAGCAGTCTCGTAAGAATAAATATGTCAAAGGATTAGAGGTGCTTGGGGAGAGGTAACTTAGAAAAATATTATGGTCTTAGAAGAAAAGATAAAAGCTCCTGTGTGGGAGAGGAACAAAAGGAGAAAATTGACTGCAGAGGCAAGAGGAGTAAAGAGAAGGGGGAAGGGAGGTCTTCCATTAAGTGATTCATGAAACTTTGGAGGTCCTTCATGACACCAAGCCTTCAGGTGCAAATCTAATCTTCCTCCTGGAGCAGGATCTGATGACATTCTAAAGAGTCCTTGCTTGTCCAGGATTTTGTAAAGCTATTCCTCAAAACCAGAGAAACCAAATGGCTTGAAGAGCTTCCTTCTCCCTGCTCTGCAATGCTTCTCTGTTCCTTATTGATATCTTTATCGATGATCTGGTCAAAGGGATAGAGTGTTCCTTCAGCAAGTTTGTAGACAACACCAAGTTGGGTGGGAGTGTCAGTCTGCTGGAGAGTAGGAAGGCTCTACAGAGGGATCTGGACAGGCTGGAATGATGGACTGAAGCCTGTTGGATGAGGTTCAACAGGGCCAAGTACCAAGTCCTGCACTTGGGTCACAACAACCCCCTGCAGTGCTACAGGCTGGGTGCAGAGTGGATGGAGAGCTGCCTGGAGGAAAAGGACCTGGGGGTGCTGGTCAGCAGCAGCTGAGTATGAGCCAGTGTGTGCCCAAGTGGCCAAGAAGGCCAGGGGCTTCCTGGCCTGTATCAGCAATAGTGTGGCCACTGGGAACAGGATTGTCCCCCTGTACTCGGCACTGGAGAGGTCACAGCTCAAATCCTGTGTCCAGTTCTGGGTCCCTCATTTCAGAAAGACCATTGAGGGACTGGAGCAAGTCCAGAGAAGGGCAACAGAGGTGGGAGAGGGTCTGGAGCACAAGTCTGATGAGGAGCAGCTGAGGGAGCTGGGGTTTGTTAGCCTGGAGAAAGGAGGCCGAGAAGGGTTCTTTCTGCTCTCTGCAACTACCTTTAAGGAAGTTGTAGCTAGGTGGGGGTTCAGATTGGATATTAGGAACAATTTCCTTACCAAAAGGGTTGTCAGATATTGGAATGGGCTGCCCAGGAAAGTGGTGGAGTCATCATCCCTGGAGGTGTTCAAAAGGTGTGTAGATGTGGCATTTAGGGACATGGTTCAGTAGTGGGCTTGGCAGTGCTGGGTTAATGACTGGACTCGGTCATCCTAAAGGTCCTTTGCCACCTAAATGATTCTATGATTCTATGAACCTTACATTTCTTTCCTCCCTGTTTTCAGGCTGGCTTTGTTACATGAGGAACCCGACTGCTGCTCTGCCACTGCCTGCCCTGTCTTCAGTGCAGATTGTTTGCAATTGAGATTTCTGCTTAAAACCAGTAGGCCCAAAGGGTTGTAGTTCCCCCCAAGTCTTGCACTGGGACCTCGCTCCAATGAATTCGGCAGCTGTGGCAGAAAATCCCAGGCTCCTGCCTAATTCACTACCCACATGTGCAGGGAGAAAAAAAGAACCACTTCCCCTTGCCAGAAAAATTAAATAAGTCATATGCATCAATCACTCCCTAACATGCACATTTTTATTCTCGAACAGCTTCATTTAGAGTGTTTTAATATAGAACAGCCTGACAGAAACAATGCCTCCTAAATAGCAGTATGGGACTCTTTAGTCAATAGTACATACAGTAAATATTTATTATAACGTAACACAGGTTCTGTTTGTTTCTGTTTGTTTTTGCTTTTTATACTTTGCATTTGATGTGAGTGGGAGACACACCAAATATTGTAAATATTTATAAAGTATTCAGATTTGATATTATTTGCTCAGGTACAAATGGCTCCAGTTACTAGACTGTCACAAATGAGAAAACCACAAATACAGAGCAACACTGAATGAAAACACAGTGGAAACATGACATAACCACATCTACGGACTGCAGTAAACATTCCTCACAAGAAGGAACTAAATAAAGGTGCAAATACCTTTTTAAAGAGCTGTTTTGGCAGATATTTTAGAGACATCAACTTAGTGACAGGGGTTTTGTTCCACACCTTCTAAGCGTCACTAAAATATCTTAAGGCTAAACTTACGTGCAATTACCTTTTGGCTATTTTGTTTTTAAAGTAAACCTCACCCTGGAGAGTGTAGATAGATGGATAAGATGAGGTGGGGCTCTTTTTTTTAAGACATTCAGTCTTGCTTTGCAAAAATAAACATCCCTTTAGATAAGTTGCCTGAGGAGTTGTGAAATTTGTTATTTGTGTAACAGACAATCTGGAGGGGCATGGACCTGCTGTTATTCCCACTTTGGTTGTGGGGACACTACCTAGACATGTCCTATTAGTCAATACGTTATTTTTACCTTAATGACTTACTCCATCTCTGATGCCCGTAAATCTTCATTTCAGATGAAACCTCTTTAGGTTGGGGATGAATTAGAGGATCTGGTACTAAGGTCTCTTGTATAATGCTACGTTGGCCATGGCAGGAGAGACCCTTATTCCATATCCTTGGAGCCAGCCCTGCATTGTTGCCTCCTGGCCTTCCACCCTCTGCTCCACAGCACTGGTCTCCAAGCACTGACCCCAGCAAAGCTGAGGCCCGTGTCCACCCCCACACAACAGAACACAGCAGGTTCATACAGGTGTTTCTCTGCCCCACCTCAGCAGGGAGGGATTCCCTCTTCTCCCAGCCCCAGTACATCAGCACTTTTCTGGCCTTGGTTTCCCAATCCATCACAATTATTTTTGCCCACAGTTTTCGTCAACCACTATTCAGAGGCATTTTTCTGAGGTGGGTTGGTTTGAGTCATAACCAAGGATCTGAACTGAAGTTTCTGATTAATTTGTGTTTTATCTTGAGCTATTTCCCCAATACTAGTTTCTCTCTTATACCTGATACAATCAGTAATTTTTTTGTCACAGATCACACTTGGTATATCATTTATTTCCATTGAATAATTGCTCTGAATAAAGCCTGATGGAGTAAATACTGGAGACAAAGACAGAAAACATCTGGAATATGTTTTTCTCTCCAGCCAATTCATCATTTCAAAATGTACTGTAGGCTGAACCTGGTAGCCCAAACAAGACCAGGTACTGATAATTTTTTCCTTCATTTTTGTTATCATTCCTTATTATAATAAAGTTCTCTTTTTCCCCTCATTGGATCCTCTTCTCTTGTTTTAGAGTTTTCTCCATGATGTAGTAACAGCAATGTATTATTGGCATGGCCTGTAGTTCAAGGTCCTTGGCATTTCTTTTTTCAAATGTATTCCTCACAAAGTCCAAAAAAGAAGTTAATAAAAGCATTAAAACCACCTGTGAATGGACATTTAAATGCTACATTTAAATTAATGATAACTAATCTACACCTTCCCAAAATCCTGACTGACATGCAGGTTTGCTTTTTCCCTTTCCAAACTATGGGCTAAGCACTAAAAATAAAGTGAAATAGCACTCAGGTGCTAAACAGATTATGACTCACAGCTGGAGGCAAAGAAATTGCAACTCTATCCCAATTACACTAATTTAATTGGGTGTCAGAAAAATCCTGGGTTCCCAACAGTAGTAGCCAAGGCATGGTTGTAGATACGTAACAGGTATGGGACCCATCTCTATGTTTTGGGATTTTTTTATTTTTTTTTTAAAGGGTCTTCTAATGCTGGGAGAAATGCCTGCCCACACATGAGTTCTTCCACTTGAAATTAGTATGTAACAATAATGTTTCTGTAAGCAGCAAAGCAATGCCTTCATGTGGGAGGTGAACTCACAGCTGTCTGATACTGCTGTTGCTGCTACTGCTGTCGGCAGAGGCTCTGTTCTAGAGGAGAGGGGGTCAGGATAAACCCAGTTTACCCCCTCCATCCTCCAAGTCTCTGATGCTGAAACCAACCCCTGCTATGAAAAACAATGGCTTTTTGCCAGGGTTTGCCTTGGGCAGATGTACATTGATGCTTTCTTTTACTGTTCAGAAAATGAGAATGGCAACATGAGGTAGGGTCCCAGCACCCAAAGCTGGCGTGCTTGCACATGCTGGGGAGCTCATGTGTCGATCCCCAGCCCATCCCACAGAGTCTGCAGTGGGTGGTGAGTCTTGTTAAAACCCCAAAGGGCCTGTGAGGACCTTTAAATCTGCTCAGCATGGAGGAGCTCTGGGGTGGTGTGGTCAGAACTGGCAGCATGTAACCCCGCTTGCCTGGGGAGCCAGGGAGCAGAGAGCTGAAGGCAGGATGCACCCTCCTGCTGGGTGGAAGAAAAGGGAATTACTTCCTCCCTGGGAATACCCTCCTGAGGCTTTTTCCTTCCTCTTTGGTAAAGATGAAAGAAACACGGTCCACCTCCTGTGCTGAAGAGTTCCCATTCCTCTCCAGCCTTCCTCTGCCTCTCCTTCCCTCGGCCTCCTGAAATCAAAGAGCCACTGGCAAGAGGAGTCAATAAGTAAAGAGCAAAGGCTGTGGTGAAGAGGACTGTGCTTTTGGAGAGCACCTGGACCAAAGCTGTTGGAGAGATCAGCCAGGAGCTGTGACAGCAGCCCACGAGCAACCACCTTCTGATGCAACACCCCTCCTTGCTGACCACCTCCCCATCATGAGACATGACCTGGGGAACCCACACTAGTGTCACCGGCCTTGGACTTGAGCGGGCAGTGTGTTTAAGGGATTTCCTCTCAAAATATAATAAGCAAAGGTTGCTCTGGCCACACACACAATGAGTTTAGCACCAGGGGAGTGTATTTCTCTTTGCCTTTGGTTCCCGCAGTTCGAGGCTCCTCATCGCCTGCAACAGCATGGCTGTGCCACTGCCTTGTAGCTGCAGTGTCCTTTTAAACAGTCTCTTCTCTGTGATCTGCACATCCAAGGGAAGCCTTGTCTTACCAGTCGAAGTTGCAGCCTTGTGGTGTGACAATTTCTATTGTGCCAGATGCTTCTCCTTCAGCTTGGGATTGGGCTGCTGTGAAAGGGAGCAGTCTGAAACACATTAATTCTTTTAGAATATAAATAGCAGCAATCAAACTTTCCGTATGGCCGTCTAAGGGGAATAAACAGCTTCGGGCCAAATATTTTTAAAACCCTGAAAACAAGAATTACTTTAAAATAATAATAATAATAATAATAAAAACCCCATGATACAGCTAACGCAGAGATTCTGTTAACAAATTATTTGTAAAGGGCCTGTCAATATAGAAGCAGAATTATAGAAATGAAAGCTCTTGGAGACAGACCTATGAATCCATCTCTCCCCGGAGCTGCGGGAGTGGCGGGGCCGGGCGGCGGCGGCCCCGAGCCGGGGGGACGGAAGGTGGCAGTGCAGCACAACGAGAGCCGAATGTGTCTGCCTAGATAAAGTACCGAACTTATCATTTGTTTATCATTCCCGAGGTCTAGGCTAACAAGTTTAACCATATAAAGAAAATACCTCTTTTATTTTTTTGTCTCTTTTGTTGTTGTTTTGTTGTGGTATTTTTTGTTTTGGTTTGGTTTGGTTTTGGGGGTTTTTTTGGGGTTTTTGTTTGTTTGTTTGTTTTTAATGCATAGATCAAGCTAAAATTAAGGGCAAAGCAGGCAAATCATTTAAGAAAGCAAGAGTGAGAAATACAAATAGAGATGTGGTCTGGTTTACGCATGCATATGAAACCTAAACAAATGGGGAACCTTTTGTCGAGACAAGCAAAAAACCTAAGAATTACAGCGTATTGTCACAGTCACTTCTCTACTCATATAGTATTTTTTCTGAACACCTATCATAAAAAAAGATTTTAAAAAGAGGAGTAAAGATTTCCCATAGGCTAAATTCATATTGATATATTGCTTTCAGTTATGTAGTTATTTTCAAACCTTATTCTATGTTTTCCTCCAAATACTATGTTACAGCATCCTTATCTTTACTTTCACAAATAAGGGACAGTAGACATTCAGAGTAACGAAGAAAAACACTCTTGACTCCGTTTACTTCCCACTGAGAGGCAATTGAATACACGACCCACCAGAAAGAAAACGATTTTTCATTAGTTTTTAAATTCCCAAAACTGAAATAACTCCAGTATTCAAAAAAATCCTTATCCTTTACCAAAAACAGAACAAATGAAATCCAGCTTTTGCTTTTTGCTTCATTTACAGCATTCAAAATTCATAAAAACTGCTTTAAAAAAATATCTGAGGGACATTAACTTTCTAAACTTAAAACCATATATATATGTATGTGTATATATATATATATATATATGTAGTAATTATCTTCCCACATTTTCCATAGTTTGATTTGTGAGATATCATGAGGATAATAATTTAGGGTCTGATCTCACTAGTCTTTCCTCAGAGAAATACTCTTCTTCAACATATTTTTTTCCTGGGCCTGAGGTATTTACCAGGCTGAGTATTCCAGGAACAGAGTCACTGGGGTCAGAGTCAGCGTCCCTTGAGCACTTAGCCCACTGTCTTGGGGGTGTCTGAATCCAGCCCAGCATTACAAGCTGGCTTCTGTACTCCCTGCTCAGATAAGGCTCCGTCAGAGACATTTCAGTTTCCTTTACAGCACCCATGGCCTGAGAAAAGGGAATAGAACTACTCCTGTCATTGGGGCAAATGCTGGAGTGAATGTTCCTGGCTTCCCTGACCTGCCTCAGGAGCCTCCGCACTGAGTCACCCAGGAGCTGGATCCTAGTTCCTAAAAAAATACACAGCACAGCTTAGCATTAAAGATACCTACTCCCCCCCTCCGAACATTTAAAAATAAAAAGGGAAAGTATTAAACATAGCTTTTAAAGGAAATTATAAGCTTACATAAAAAAATGCTTCACGGAGAGGGGGAAAAAAGAGAAAGGTCTTAAGTATGAATGTTTCTCTGAAGCTTAAAATAAAAAGCTTCTGCTTTAGAAATTGTACCCTTTTAGTTGAAGATGTTGTTTGTTTTATGCTTTTTTACAGTTTTGTGGAAATATACAGGCTGCAGAAGGAAGGAGAAAACATCAAGAAATATCATGAGTGTGTAAGGTGGAGGGGGGGAAGGGAAGACTGACAATAAAATAGATCCCCCACTAAATGCATATTCTTCTATTTATGTATTTGATAATGAGACAGAAATGCCCCTGGCACTCTGTAAACAACAGCTCCATAACCAGGAGGGAAGGGCAGAATAATGCATAGCTACATTTCAGATCATAAACTATTTCAAGCATTATTAACATGCCAGCCTTTTAGATTATTGGGGATTTCCATTTTGTTTTAAGGTAATGTTTACCATTCTTAGCAATTTTGCTGCCTTACCTATTTGTTGCTTTTGCAGATTTACGGAAGATTACTCCTTGAGAAGCTCCTCTCTTACCAGAAGTTCCCTAGAAGAAAACTGATAGTTGATTTAACTCTAATACCCATAAAAAACTTTTAGCTTTGTATCAATAAAGTAATATGTTTACATAAAAATATTTTACTCTATAAAGCTAAATTTAAGGGTTATTCACCATGATGAGTTGGCAGTGCAATCCAGAACTCCCCATAAGTTTCAGAAAAGGAAATAGGAAAAGTTCACATCCATAATAAAAATAGATTTTTTAATTTGCTTTTAAAGATGCTTTTTACATTTCAAAATAACATTCCCTCATGATAACAAAAAGTGTTTGTGTGTAATGTTTGCAGTGTCAGATGGTATAACTCTATCGTATGACTTAAAATTAAACAATATAATTACCACTTGGCAACCGATATTTAAAGCTGTAGTAACTATTTCTTCAGATGTTACTTAGACTGTATTTAAAAATATGAAAAAGCTGTATTTTTCCTGTACATTCATTTCAAAACTTTGAAGTTGGTGTTTCCTTCTTTCCTTTTTTTTTTTTGTTTTTTTTTAGAAGACAGAACCCAAACTATTTTTATTTAAGAAAATTGGGTTCGCGATAGCTTGAAAAACAGGCTTTTCTACAGCTGTTCAAGATTCCTGCTGCACTGAGATGGTGAGTGGAGGGCTGCAGGAAAAGGTGGAATATCTTTGGTTGGATTTTATAACAGTTTCTTCCTAGGTTCTGTTCACTGGATGTGGAGATGAGAGCCAGGGACGACAGCTCACCGTTGTGAACAAGCATTTCTTCAGTCATCGGATTCAGGGTGTTTAACAGTTTCTAAAATTAACACCAACAACTATAAAAAAACACTCACTTGTATTACATGATGCATATAGGTATCTGGTTTCTTTGAATGTGGCTCATTACCAAAATTTACCACAGCTTTATCTTAGTTCTCTGTTTATTCCATTAATTAACCAGGTCATCATTATCCATTAGTTACAACTAATTTTTCCAGGATTATGGATACGTTGAATTTTAACATATTTATTTTTAGAACGCCATCACATCTATGGAAGAAAGATAAGCAGGATATGGGATTTCTCCATGTAACTGCAATCCTTTTCTGAAGCTCAGACTACAGAAAACAAAGGCATCATATTTCCATGAATCTAGTACAGCCAAACTAGGAATCAGAAAGGTATTAACTTCAAAATATCTGCATGAATTTTGAAAGTATTTTTCAGCTGGATGTGTGGATATGCCTGTTCTTCTGTTTTATTGGTTACTTTTATGTTTATTTAAGTCATCAGGGGTTTTTCTCTCTCTTTAATTAAATATAATTTTTCTCATTCATTTCTGTGCAGTTTAATTTTGTTAAAATAAAATAATACAAATTCTTCACTGTGGGTGAGAGACAGAACTTTTTCTCCCCCCATTTCTGAAGCCATTTCAATCTATAAATCATATCAGTAAGCAGAGCAAAAGCAAGCAGAGAGATAGTCCCCGGCAGCAAAGGCAGCGCTCCGACCCTGCCTCCCTCCCCAGTGCGCCCGCAGACTCCAGCCCCAGCACAACTCCCCAAGCTAAAACCACATTACTCCTAATGCCCATCTCACATGGTAATTTGGGATAGACAAGCTGCTAAAAACATCTCATTAGGGGCTGAGAGGGAAACAATTTTTGTATGGGGTACAAAAAAAAGACAATAAAGGAACATTCTTACAATTCTTCTAGATGCTTGAAGACAGACACGTTTTTGTTTTATTTTGTTAAGCCTTTCTGCAATGTTCAGAATTTTCCAGCCCAAGCAAATGATTTTATTTCTATTTTATATTTTTACTGCCTCATTGTGCCTATAAGTGTTGAGTTTCAGGGATTTCATTAAAACAAAAATATCAGCCAGAGACATCAGCACTATGGTAGTTTTGCAAATAGTGGATTATAACCTTCTGATGTAGATATTAAAATCAGGCAAGTTAAATTATGTCAAACAATACCACTTGCATGCTAACTTACCTAATGGGAAAGACTTAGTCCACTCACACTCGGCTCAAGAAACTTCTCATGGTAACTGCAGTGAGGAATAACCAACACTGAGTAATTTATATAACTGATATCTCTTCTCCCTACTAATAGTTAGCACATGTATGCCAAGCTCGTATGAAGCATTGTTATCTTGTAAAACACCGTGTCGCTATCAGCTTTTCAGTGAGTGTGTGAATCATAAGGCTGTGTTAGCATGAATGCATTTAATTGTGTGAAGAGGGTATTTCCCAGCATTTGCTTAAACCTTCAAGAAACAACCATTTGCTTGTCAATTGTTGCTCAAGATTGTGCTAAGGAACAAACAGCGAGCAGGGGCAGAGGAGAGGAGCATTGCAGGGAAAGGGTCTGGGGGTGGGTTCAATGGTAAAACTCAAGAAAAATGCAGACAGAGTTTTCTTTTGGTTTAACTTCTCATTCCCCACAGTGCTCTACTCATTTTACGTTTCTGATCTGAGGCCAGAGGCCAGTGAAGCCTTTGAGCCATGGGTGGGCAGAAGGTGTTCCTCCTGGTCAACCAACACAACATTTCAGCCTGGCTGGGTTGTGAAGCCAGAGTACTCTGTTGGAGCCAAAAGAGATGGACTTTGTGCCAACAGGCCCCCCTGGGTCACTACAGGGTGTCCATGGCACCCAGCCCTACAAGATGGGCACCTACGAGCAGCTTTGCTCCTGGGACTTTCATAGCTCACGCAGCATTCAGGGCCCTTACTCCTCTGCTCATCCCCAGAGCTGTGACAAGGACAACACACAGTCCCCATGTCACTCCCAGCAGGACTTGTCCCTCCACAGGGACACTGTGCTGATGGGTCAGGACAGAGCAAAGCCCATGCCAAACCCAGAGCGCATTCTCCCTCCCCTTGATCCAGGGAAGGGAGGGAAAGGGGATGAGTGGTGTCGAGCCAGGAAGAGAAACCTGGGCTCCCACAGCCACTGTCTCGCATGCGCCAAGTGAGGGAAGCTTTTCCCCTTTTCATTACATGAGTTTCTTAATAAAAATTGAAAGAGCTTTTTTTTCAGAAAATGAACCCCAGGGGCCCAATCAGTGAAATACATTAACCTTTCAACTGTCAGCCCCCCTCCCTTGAAATTAAGCAATACCAGCCCTTGAAACAGCTAAATTACCTTCTTATTTTTTAATTGTGTAATGATGGTCCAACAAAAAAGGAGCAACTCAGGGCTAGTAAATATTCAATGAAGAAATTTATTGTAGTTCTTATAAAGGGAATACCCACAGCTTTCTTCACGTGGACTTAAATCAGGCAGAAACTGGAGCGATAGGCATAAAATGAAATAATAGATGCACCATTTCTAGTGGGATTTACATCACCATTTGGTCTAATTATTCCTGATATTTCACCCATCATATTAGAAGCTTCTTCAGGGAAAGAAATAACAGTTTGTCTCCTTGAGAACAAAGAACAAAGTGTCTCTTTGCTCTCAAGAAACTCAGCTATCATTATGAAGAGAAAGAATCTGTCCATTATGAAGAAATCCCACTAGAAATCTTGAATATCTTACCAAATAACTCCTGAGCACACTAAAAACACCAGTAAATGAAAGAAGTGGAAACTATGGGACCTTGGAAAATAAATAAATAAAGGAGGCATTACAGATGCTCCACAACTCAGTTTTTTTCTCGCAGAATCATATTAATCAAAAAACCAAACTGTGCCTGGCATGTAAAGTTAATCTAAGCAAGATAGCCACCACTCCTTTACATTCCTTGTTCAGAAGGCACACTTTCAGCTCTGTCTGTGGTTCTGGATTAAGTGGTGGGAATGCATTTACATACATTTGCACGGTGAGTAATTCACCGTGAATGATTATGTATGGGACCCACTTCCAGAACATATGAAGTTTTTGAGATTGGATTTCATGATGACTGGATGGTAAGCCTTAGGAGAAATTTAATACGGATCCAGGACCATGCACAGCTTTCAAGAATGTAATTTCTTAGGACATACGTAAGAGCTCTTTGTTCTGGATCTTGTACTGCTGTATCTAGCAAAAAGCATTTTAAATGAGCACATGGAGCCATGGGGTTCAGGTGCACTAATTTGACAGCTTCCTAAACAGCATCTTGCTGGGTCAACTTGTGAACTGGGAATATCCCCAGGTCTGAGGGAAAGAGCAAGCATCCTGCCGTGATCCTGCACCTCTATAGGCAGTTGCACTTTGAAAAATGAAAGAAAATAAAACCTCAGCATGCAGAGATAAGAGGGCTGAAAATATCGGCTTTGGGAAGAAAATATTTTGCCTTTTTCCTAAAATAAAGGAACTTCTCCAAGTCTTTCCAAAGGTCTTTTCCAGTCCCTAAACACCGACATACACTGTTCAGTCACTGCCAAAGGGGATGTTGGATTTGACCTTGTATGTAGATGTTCTTTAAATACATTCAGCTTTATTGCTTGTGAAAATCATTGGTCCTTGAAAGTAGAGTTCTTAAGTTTAGCAGCAGTGGCACGATTTATACTGGTACATGGTGCTGAACATCTGGGAAACTCCATCAGTTAATCAGGGATGAAGTATGCAACAGCAGATCTCTGGTTCAGTGTGTGGGAGTGGGGTTCTGCCCCAGTAAGGGTTTTCATGGCAACATACTGTTATGTCATGTTATGAAGAATTAAATACTCCCTCGGATAGTTTGCACAGTTTCTGTTGAAATCAGTAACAAATCTGCTCTGATCTGTGAGAGAAAATAACATGGAGTTTGGATGTGGACTTTCTGTGGTTACTGTGGTCCTATAAAGCATCTGTAAAGGATTGAGTATCTCAAGGAACTATCTGCCTTTGCCTTCTATTGAAAACAATTGCAAGTGGGATGCATGCCCTGAGTTGTGATGTTAGTGAAAGCTGAGCATAGTCCCAGATTGCAAAATCAGGCCAGAATGATGAAAACATTTGTATATGTGCTACTCTTTTATTTTCTTTGGAATGCTCTAAGTAACCTCTGACCTTTTCTTTCCCCATCTAAAGCTGCTCTTTGTTTGAATGGAAACAGAATGTGAAAATGATGACAAAGAGATTTTTGAAACAAATACAATAGCAAAAAAACAAAGGCAAATGAACTTTCACTGAAATCTGGTACCCTATCAAACTCTTATAAGGGTATGAAAGAAGTGAGTTTCGGGATTATGAGAGGATTTTATACAATAAAAATGATAGGCTGAGAAATACTACTGCACTTGCATGGAGGTAAAGGAGCCATGCCAGTCTGTGGTGGGCACACACAGGCCCGCTGCCTGTTTTGCTCAGGTGGCAATGGAGCACCACCGGGCTAAGCTGTGTCTCTGGGAACTGGTGTCATTGCCACCAGGAAACTCTTATTGGATTGATAAATGTGATTGTGAATTATCAACAGGCCAAAGGAGTTGCTGCGTTAAGAACACTATTGTGGTTTAACTCAGCCAGCAGCTCAGCCCCATACAGCCGCTCACTCACTTCCCTCTGAGTGGGATGGGGCAGAGAATCAGAAAAGTAAGAAAACTTGTGGGGTTGAGATAAAGACAGTTTCACAGAGAAAGGAAAAGCTGTACACACAAGCAAAGCAAAACAAGGAATTTGTTTACTATTTCCCACGGACAGGCATTCAGCCATCCTCGGGAAGGCAGGGCTCCATCACAGTTACTTGGGAAGATGAATACTGTCACTCCTAATATCCCACCTTCTTTCTTCTTCCCCTAGCTTTACATATAGAGCATGACACCATATGGCCTGGAATATCCCTGTGGTCACTTGGGGTCAGCTGTTTCAGATTTGTCTCCATCAGCTTGTTGAGCACTCCCAGCCTGCTCGCTAGTGGGGTGAGGAGCAAAAAAGACCTTGGATCTGCGTAGGTACTGCTCAGCAGTAAAAAATATTTGTTATCAATGCTGTTTCAATCCAAGATGCTATCAATCCAAGATGCAGCCCCATGCCAGCTACTGTGAAGAAAATTAACACTACCTCATTTAAACCCATTGTTTCCTGGAATCTCTTTAAAGCTCAACCTACCGTGCACACATCAAGAAGTGTAAAAACAAAATTCATTCCAATTCAGTTAAGACAGCTTTAGAAGGACAGTTGAAGTGATCATGACTGGTTTGAGGTAAGAACACCATCCTATGAGAAGCAAGAGATTGGTGGCATTTTCCTGAGGGAAATGCACAGAGGAGCACTGTCTAGAGTGTTGGGTATGGAGAAAACCATGGGATTTCCTTTGCTGGGTGCACTGCTCCACTGGCATTCACAGTTCACCAGTTGTCAAGCACAAACTCAATACTTGCAGGCGTGAAAATTCTTACCAGGACTTTCCACACAAGGAAATACAATGTCATAATTTCTTCAGTTCATAGTTTCTGCTCCAAAGCCAGCTTCTTCCAGTGCTATCTTGACCCTCCCTATCACTTCCTTGCACCCTCCCCTCCCCAGTCTGCCTCTTTTTAAAGGAATGGAGCCAATACCTTTGCTTTCTCATTCTTCTTCTAGGAAGATTCCCTTGCCACAAAGTGTTTTTAAAAAACACCTGGATCAAGAGGATCCTTCCAGCTCACACCCCTCCCTTGAGCACAAAATGTGTTTAGTCAGACACATCATTGAAGTATTAGTAACTCCCTTGCTGGGTGATACAGCTTCTTGCAGGCAAGGCATAGGACATGTTAAGGTCTTTGTCAGCTGATGGCTGATGGGTTTCTGCACCTGGTGAATATGATCAGAGCTCATTGATGTGTGTCTGAATCACCATAAATTCGAACACCCTTGGTATTCTGTTTCAAAAGCCTTAGGTGCTAGCTGAGCCTGTCTGTAGCTAATACCCCAGTTATTCTGACACGAGTTTTTTCCATGGAATGGGTTGTTGGGTGAGTCTTGCTTCTCTCGTATTTAACTCATTTAAGAGATTCTACTTTCTTACTTCCAGGACCTATTAGAAAAAAAATCAGGGGATGATGTTCCACAGATCAGTGTAGACTACTGCCAAACTTCTGTCCCCAAATACATAGTTGTTGCTCTCAACAGGAAGAATACAGTGTCTTTTAAATGTGTTTTTTGAAAATTGAACTACTGTGTGCAACATTATTACTAAGAACTCTTAATTATGTTGTTGGAGAGAGTTCACATATGCATATCTGTGTCAGCACTGACTCTCATTTCCTCTATTTTAAAAAATATAGTATTTAAGAGTGAATAAGGAATCTAATTCTGTAGTTGTATATTCAGAATTCAACATACACTTAAAAAATCTATCCCAAATTCCAGATACTCTGGTAAATTTTAAAAATGCACTCTGTTTTAAAACAAAAACTCTGCAGCATTCAAGACCAGAAAAGGTGGAACTAAATAGCCAGTTTCTTGGACCCCAATTACTTTTCATGAACCACAGATAGTTGGGTTCAAAGGCATTAGATGTGGAGGAGTGTTTTTCAAACTAGATGTGACTGTCATAATCAAAATGAGCAGCAACAAATTTTACTCCAAAATTATTGACAATCACTAAGTTAGGGCATGTGTGAACCAACTCTTCCGGAAACAAAAGAGTACAACACTACTCTGAGTATGTTAGCTTCAGCCAAGAAAGGGAGGTGCAGATTCAGACTGATTCATTTAAGTAACATGCTTCTGTTTCTTAGATTTAAAAAGCCAGTGAAGCTTGGTAAAAGCTAAAAGATTTCCTTCAGTAGGAAGTTTGTTGCTTTCTAGACAGGATGCAAGAATCTGGGATTCAAATCAACAGTGCTAAGAATTCCCTGTGCTTCAGGAACTAGGAATTTTGGCATCCTGAGATTTAAGTACAAAGGTTAAAGGTGTTTAATATAGATGCCAAAATATAGGCTGAATTTCCAGGAAAACTGGCTATATTGTGGAAAGCTGAGCACTTTGGGTAGTTTTCCATCATGAATCACAGACAGCTCCGAGATCTTCCTGTAGTTGGGTGAGCTTGTCTAGTCACAGTATAGACCAAACAGCCACATGAGACAGCATCTTTTCCATACTGCCCTGCAATCTGATAGTGCCACGCCTGGAAGCACAGCTGGTGTGATGTTCCAATGGTTACAGCAGCAATTCCCCATTGCTGCCTTACTCATGGTGGTAAAACAGTAAGTCATAACAACTGAGCCATGTAAGAACTCACATCTCCATTGTTTTAGTAATGGGTACCTTCTGTATTTTCTACCTGAATTATATCATTTTAGTGTGAAAGATAGCAATGCCTTAACAGTCTACCGCTTTCTAGGAAATTAATAATTCACCGTATTATTGAAAGCAGAGGAAGACTTTACTTCATCAGAACATTAGACCCTAAGTAGGACTTCAGTCACTACATCTTCAATTTTGCAGAAAGTGGCAAAAGCACCTTAAATATTTAAATTGTAATGTTATGTTAATCTACATCTCCTCCCATTAATGGGAATGGTAACAAAACAGAAGCCAGCAGTAAGTACTGCTGAAACTCCCAGGTGAAACCATAGAATTTTGGTTTTGTGCATCAGTCAAAGGTTGCCTCCAGTATAAATTCCTCCAGCTCTAAGGAGACAGTCACATAGTACTGAAGCAGAGCGAATATACCCTTTCAGAATTACCACACTTACTTAATGGAAACTCAACAGGGTGTAACTTTAACCAAGATACATACAAAGAACTGGGAGGGGAAATGACCATATTAATAATATAATAACAATGTATTTCACATAGAAATATCATACTTAGGTAGGATGAGAAGCAGGGTAAGTACAGCTCTAGAATGGATACTTCGATAACAAGTGTTCCGTGAGGTGAGATATAGCCTGGCAAGACAGATGAGAATCAGACTTTATATCTAAAATCCTGAGATGTTGTGGTCAGTGTTACTGGCTTGATTCATCCTTTCTCCTGGCCCTTAAAATACTTCTGAGTGGTTAGCCAGAGAACTGGCAACAGCTCCTCAGGCCAAGCACGCAAGGAAAAACAGCATAACTAAGAAATGCCTGTTATTTTTTTGGAATGCCATGCTTAACTACTGTTGTACCATGAGCTCAAAATACAGCTTCTTCTGAAATATAGAGAGCTGAAACAGTGCCAGATGCAAAAGTACCTTTTTTAGAAGTACCCCTAAAACAAACATTTCCCTTTAGAAGAGGGAAGACAAAGGACATTCATATTCAAATATGTCTGTCAACACACAGATGAGTGGAAATTATTCTAAGCTGCATGGGTACTCATGATTACAATGCAAGAAGATTAAGCCACAAACTTTCCCTTTGATTGCAACCTATGCAAGCCAGGTGACTGCTGCTGGCAAAGGTGGCACACTGAAATATGGTACTCCATTACCATCTTTCAAGGCTTTTCATTTGCTAGTGTCTCAATCAGATTTGAGAGGTGATCCTCCTCAAAGGGCTGCAAACTTCCTAGTACCACAATCCCAAGGCATAACTGCCTCTCTTTATAGGGTCCTCTGCAATCCCCTACAGCTCTATCCAGGCAAGCTGTGGCTAAGTTTCCTCATTTTCATAGTTAATGACTTCTGGGGAGGAAGAAGTAGTGAAGACTTTGAGAGTTCCTAATGGCTGGACTTTCTCCACTCAGAACAGAGTAGGGAGCCTGGGAGTGTGTTTACTTTGAAAATAGTTATTTTAGGGAAAACAGGGTAGGAAGAAGAGTGTTTCCACTGACATTGGTCTGTAGCACATATCCCATTCAGAGATCCTTAATGACAAGGTCCTGCAGGCTTTCCCAATTTCAGGTACTCAGATATCCAGTTCCACCACTGTATTGCTGCAGGCCATTGAAGAGGGACATCCAGCAAATGATGCAAACCTGTCTGTAATTTTGGAACATTTGATAGTATTTTATGTGTCTGCAGCTACTTGTACACTTAAGTGTCATACAATAAATACCTTGAAAAGTTCATGGAAGGAGTGATCAATTGAATCCCATCTGAGTTGCCTCTTGGTCTCTCTGTTTCCCTGATTCCTTTGTTAACGCTTGTTGCATTTGTATACAGACAACTCAGAAACTTTCCTAGGTGACCTTTGAATCTCTGCCTTTCTTCCTTTGTTCCATTTCCTGAGTTTTTCACTTAATGTTCTCTCAGCACATTTTTCTTTTTCTGTGGATCTTGCGTTGTCTGTATCATCACTAAAAATTTTTCCTCTGTTGTTCAAGTATTTACTTCAACAGCCTCTTCCTCTCTCGTGGTCTCTGTCTCTGATAAACAGTAATCCTGGCCTCAACCTTCAGCCCATTTCTTTAAACGTTTCAGTTTCTAAATGGGGTTGTTTTGGGTTTTATTTCTGTTCAAATTAATTCCATCCTACCTCTTACTAACATGCTCCAAAATAAGCCCTAGATGTCCAATAAAAGTAAAAACCTCCTACACTAGGTCCTACTCCAAACATGATGAAATCAATGGAAAGACTCCATTGGTGTCCACAGACGGGGTCCGATTTATGCAACCTTCTGATTCTTTCTTGTGCAGTGTTGCTATTTATAAACCCTGAACTTCACATTACAAAATATTTGGGACTCTCTTCTCACTACCTTGGAGAATTAACAAAAGGAAAAAAGGGAGGGGAATTTTTTAGGATCAAAATTAAAATCTGAACTAAAAATAGAACGGGATTGTTAAACAAGAATTTAACTTTGGATGTAAATGGTTTTGTCTTGGAGAACAGACTAGGTTTGGAAGGCTTCTGCCGCTGGGTACTTTCTCCTCCAAATTTAATGGCATTATTCATTTACGTTTAACTTATCTAACAAATTTGGAAGCATTCCTAGTGACTTCTGAAAGGGATACAATTTCTGCAGTATCTGAGCACTCCTAACATATGTTGAATATCCTGATGTCCTAAACTAAAAGGACCCAAATCACTGATTGGTTTTAAATCTTTACACCAATGCATTTTGTTCTTTAGTTCAAAGTTAGTGATGATGTTATGAAAGTGAAAAATATTCTCACGATTAAAGTTTACAAAACAGCTTCATAAATGTTTGAGAAAGTAAAAAAAATTCATTCTGGGGTGACAAAGTCACTTGACACTTCATTGCAGCCCAGCAGTTCTGGTTGACCTTTGGAGAGGCTTTGATTCATGCTCATCATTTTGGTCTTTGTAGAAAGTAAAACTCAAAAATCGATGAAACACAGAAGTTAGAGAACATGAAGCTCTCCTAAGATAGCCCAGAGAAAACTTATGCCTGCTAACTACCCAATAGAGGCAGTGAGTTTTCTCATAGTAGTAGTGAAACATTCTTAATATCAAAAGAGAAAAAGAATGTGGCATCTGAGTTACTGTGGAAATTTTACTTGCAAAGCAGAAGTCTAGAGAGTCAAAGGAAATGTCTTATTCTTGCAGTGTGGCCTCTCTGCCACCATCTATTCTGTTAACTACTTTGTTAGTGACACCTGTATTATTACGTGATAAGAACTGAATTCTTCAACTTTAATGAAGGCCCTGGAATAAATTCCCATTTGGAGAGAAGAGGTGTTTCAGCATATGGTATCTTAACCTCCTCAAGAGGTTAGGTAGAGAGCTTTCTATATTTTGTTCATCTAAAGTGTAGAACTAAATAACAAAAAAGGGGTTTGTATTTCTTGACAAAGACCAAATTCCTTCTTTTTATGACAGTCTGAGCACATTTCAGTGTCTGATTCCAGCTAAAGTGGAAGTTGAATCGAGTCTATATGGTTATATTGATTTTAAGGTCTGATTAGCAAGATACTTCAACCTGGGTTTAATTTTCTGTCTGTGAACAGTCATTGAACTCCGCGGGAAAACTCATGGTCACAATCTGATGTGTATTCCTGAGCATTTTTTAAAGGCAAAGTAAAGGACAAACACCTGAACCAGTTTTGAAGCATAGGCTCAGACACAGTGGGCGGTATTGCTGTTACACACCAAACAACATAAGAACGGGTCTTCCACTGGAAGAGGTGTGAACAGGTTCACTGAAGTCAAAGCATCAGTTTTATGAGATTTGCACACCTGTCCTGTCCTTATCCCAAGGTTACTAAGAGAAGCTGGACAAAAAAATTCAAAAAATAATTTCATCCTCCAAAATCTGCTGGTACCGTTCTCATTTTTTAAAGCTTGATTTGGGAGAAAAATATTAGCTGTCCAAAAGCCCTGCTTTGTCATATTTTGTTTGAGGGTTAGCAAGATGACCTCCAAAGGTTCCTACCAATCTCAACCATTCTGTTTTCTTTCTCTTACTGCTTTTGTAACTTTTAAAAGAGGTTTCTCTGTCAGGTACACAAGTAAAACAAAAATACAAAGGAAAATGGGAGATGATGGGGAAACTATAACCATTACCATAGAAATGATAGTATAAATCTGTACTAGTTGGTAGTAAGCAAGAAAAGAAAGCAGAAGAAAAGTGGTGAAAATCAAAATACCAAGTGCTTGAAATGTTCTGACTCTCAAAAAACAAAAGGAACATTATTTCTGTTGCATTTCACTTGAGACTGTTTTGGGAAAAAAATAAAAATAAAAGACTAGAAATATTAAAAACCTGATCTTAAGAATTGTTTTCATAAAGAACCCAGTTTTTGTCAAGAAAATTGTAAAATATTCTCTGACATATCTAATATCAGTATCTGCATTTTCTCTCATTTTTCTAGTCGGGAGCAGAAACAAAACCAAACAAAACAGAACAAATGTTAAAATCTGTAATCTTTCTGACAACCTCTGACAGCTTGAAAGAGAAATGTGATAACCCTCTCACTACTGAATACCTCATTTTGGTAAGGAAGCTTAAAACTGAGCTTGAAGATCCTCATCTTATGAACTGGATTCAGCATCATCCCTATAGAATGATGACTATCGAAATCACACTCAATGACCAACTAACAAAATATGCACACAACTGAGCCAAGAACAGGGAAAGGAAGGAGCTTGGAAAAGGGAGTGGAAGAATGGGGAATATTTTGTTGCATCTCTCTCTCTCCGTCTCTTTGTCTGCTTTGTCCCTTAAGGTTCAGCTACGTGGGCCGTATTGTGTGAACTCGTCTTTGATATCAATGGGGACGTCTACTTAAAAATTGATGTCATGATATGGCCCCAGGTATTTAAATTAACGAGATGTTAAACACTCTGTAGTTTTATCTGTAATTAGATGACATCGATGTAACTTGATCCCAAGAGTGATTTGTAATATTCCAGATTGTCCACTTAAGGCTTGGGGCCTGATCCACTCTCTGCTCATACCTATATTAGTAGTAGCTTTGTCATTTTTGGAAGCTAGGTCTCTGGATCACCCCCACACAGCTTTCATTTCTTTTTGTATCTGTTTATCAATGCCTGTATGCAGATGTCTGATCTCTCCTTTCCATTATCTCAAGATATTTTGGTTTTACATCAGTGAATGCCCTTGTTTTGGGGGTAATTTCAATTAATTTTTAACTGCTTTTTTCTCTGTAGCTTTATTTTTCCTTTTTTTTCTAGCTAATTGTCAGGTTTTGTTCAATATTTACAAGTTTTGCATTGAGTGGGATTTCTTATGCTAATCCTCTTCATCTAATATGCTTACTAAAGATGGTTGAAAAAAGTTGGTAGTTTTTTAGAAAAAAAAAATCTTTAACATTCCAAGCCCTTTCAGGCAATTTTTTACTCCAAAGCCTCCACTGTTATCTTGCTTCTGCCCGATGGAAGACATTTTCAGTCTCAGTACATACCCGCATGACTGCAGTACTTAAACACATCCTGGTCAGTGCTGTCTCTGCCTAACAACATCCTTGGCAGCACTTCAAGGGCTGCAGTTCCAGAAGAATCCATGGCACAGTCAAATAAAGGTCAGAGTTGGAGTCAGGCATGGGAACCCTCTTTGAAACTTCATCCCTGTATGAACTAGATCCTCTGGAGGAGATAGTAAGGCAAAAAGTCAGTTAGTGCTGTTCTCATCACCCTATTCTGAATTTCTCCACATTTGTGTCAGGCTACTACCATTAATCCCTCGGCACTGAGAGTGGAACTGATGGGGCTGGGGGGCCAAGAGTTTCCTGACTGGGTGTAAGGGTCCTTCAGAGCACATAAAAGGTATATAAAAATTTTAGTATTAAGAAGCTTAAATTCTGTAAATGCTATGAGTAAATAAAAGCCAACTAGGAGGGACAGAGAAACAAAAGGCAGGAATTTGAATGGTGTGCTGGGGTACCCAGAGCATTGCCAGGATTTCTCCCTCTGGGAACTTCATCACATTCAGCTCAGCCCCACTTAAACATCCTGAGGGAAGGACTTTCTGCAGCTTCTTTGAGGAGGTTGTTCCAGGGCTCACTGTTCTTTCACAGCCAAATCCAGAAGCTCCTGAGATTCCACTTGTGTCTCCCTGCTGCTCTGTATTGCTCCATTTCTCTGCAGCAGACTCCCTTGGGCTTGCTGGAAAGGACTCCCCTCCCTCCAGCGCACAGTGCTGCTGCGTGGGGAGCAGGGCTGCCCCGTCACTTGCCCTGTCTGTACATATTTCAGTCTTTTAATCTTTCTCCTCAAGCCAGTCCTAGCAGCCCCTTCATCATGCTCACAGCCATCCCTGACTCCTCCAATTTGCCTGCAGTAATGAGGTGCCCAGTGCCAAGCACAGTGCTCCAGGTCCAGCCTACATGTGCTCCGCATGGAGGGACCACTGTCTTGCTGACACATCCTGTCTTTTCTGTTCCTTTTTTTTTCCCCTTCAGTGATCATCATTCAAAATTAAAATAACATGGAAAGGCAAAGCAGCCGAAATCAAAATCTAATGCATAATTAGATACAGCATGAGACAACAAACACGTCTTTGCTATCTGCCTCTGTATTGTAAACAATGATTACTTTACATGTTCAATGTGCCATGAAAGAAGAAAGAGCCTCTTGTGATGTTTTGTGAGAGCTTTGACTACATTTGCCCACTTTTCAAACAACAAAAAAATAAACTCACACTAACAAGGTGTATGTTTTCAGTCCTAAAATATGGGGTCACCCTCTGTTAAGGGGTCCATTCAATGATGAAATGAGATCAAAATGGTTAAGGCCACTGAAAGAAAGCAAGAAGGATTTGTCTGAAGTTCTGGTATACTGGCTATTATTTCAACCAAATAAGGATGCCTGGCTTTATTCTTCATGCTCCCTTGCCCCTTTTGAAAAACTGAAAAGGGAAAGGAAATGGCTAAGTTGTATCATGCATTACCTTGATGAGTGCTTATAACTCTTGATTCAGAGTTAATCATTAACCCAGGTTTTTGTGGTGATTGTTCTAGCTATGAAGTTTCTACATGAATTTGTGCAGCACATCATCACAAAAAAGAAAAAGCCAAATGCAAAAATCAAGTGAAGTGATTAGAGAGGGTGGATGTGCATGTGTGTAGAGAATTATATATCCCACTGCTTTTGTTTTAAAACACACATGAATATTTGTACATCTATGTCAAAACTGCTGACCCTTAAATTAGAAGTGCTTTCTTGCTCAAAACCAGATTGCTTTGATATATTATTTTTTAATATATTTATTCATTTATTCTGTCCAGCCTCTGATATTCCTACTTATTCTTAATAGTATTCTCAAACTGGGCAAAATGCTGTTCTCTTAATCTCTTGTGTATTTAAAAAAATATTTTTTGCTCATTTTGACAAACAGTGAAAAGGCTGAAAACTTCTGTAAAGCAAAAAAATTATATCACTTCAGGGCTGTGGAAACCTGTTTGTGTTTTGATCATTCTGAGACGTTTCATTTTAGTACTGGGATTGTTATTTTTGTATGCTAATTAACGTACATTTCAAACAATCTTGTTTTGAACTGAAAATCTGGAATTTTTTTGTTTTGAAACTTATGTTCCAACAATTAAAAAAACCCTATTTAATTAAAAATGTAAAAACATAAACATTTTCCATAGAAAGCCTTGATGCCAAGAAATCAGCATTTTCTGACGAAAGGCTTGTTTTGTGGGGTTTTTTTTAGAAAAAGCAATGAATATCTCTAGCGATAAAAATGTGATGTGGAAAAAGGGTGATCTTTAGCTATTCTTGATGTAGCATAACTTAATCTGTCACCCATAAAACACAAAAAGATTTTATGTGAGACAAAAATATGATTAAATGGTAGAGTATTACAATCTGACCCTTGGAGTGCAATAAAAGCTACACTTGAAAAATCTACTTTATATAAATGTAAGGGTGTGAGTGTGTGCACGTGTGTCTGTCTCTCTGCACCTCACATATATTATCTCTTGATCCATCCATCCATCCATCCATGCACCCATTCATCCACTCACACATGATCTTTACTTGAGCACAAATAGTTCTACTTCCTTTTGGAAGGATTTGCTCATCGTATTTGTTTAAGGTAATAATGAACTGTTATTGACTTGTTTGTACTCCATCCATGCACACAGATATTAATTTATTAATTAATCCTCCTGAAAAGTCACACCTCTTCTTTCTAGATTAGTTGTCTTCATTTTCTATTATTTAACATCAATCCCTCTAAACCATCACATCTTGTTTTACTAACACAGATCCTGAATCAAACATCTATTTCTTAAGGGTTTTCCAGCAAGTATATTTCATCTGTGCACTAAACTCTTGTGGCTAGATTTAGGTCTTGAATGATTATTATTCAGAAACAGCAAACTATTCAGAAACAAGAGCATGACTTTTTTTAGGTTTATTAAAATTGCATTAAGAGATTTAGTTTTCCTCTAAACCCAGTACTTAGAATGGCTGGAATTATAATGCTTTTATATAAACTGCATTTCTGCAACCATTGGCTGGGGTAATAAATAATTTATTCACAATTTCTTTAAATATTATTTTGTTTGGTTTAAGCCCAAGGTTAGGCATATATATTTTAAAGCACTGGCTTCCTCTGCCTTTTTCTATATATACACAAAATACTTAGAAGGTCATTATTGTAAAGATAGATGAAAAAAGTCTTGATTTTTCACCTCTGCCAGCTCATATGTTGTGGCCACTCTAGTAGCTACAAAAATTTATTTTGTGCTGTAGATTTTTCGTAAGAAATGAAAAACTGATAGCTTAGTTGATCATTCTACTTATTTTGTGCATCTCCTTTCCCAAAATAAACGAATTGATTCAAACAAACACAGTAATGGGCTGAGTACAACATGCCCACTGTGAATAAAACACCCGGAGACGTGGTAATAGCTCATGTTTGTTTGTTTCTGTTAATTGTGAGAGAAGCCACACACAGGGGACCAGGTAGAGCAGTAGGAGATGGTGGCATGGGAGTCAGCCTTGGGTTGCCACCTCCCTGACAATGTTCTCTGGTACTTGCATGTCCGTCCTCACTGTCTCTCGTGCTCCCCCAGGCAGGGCCAGCACTGCCCAGCTGTGGAGGCAGCAGGCACAGCCATTGCAAGAACATTTCCTGCAAGAATACTATAGCTTCTTAAAAAAAAAAACAAAACAACCAGATTTCCTCAGACACTAATCCTGCTCCTGGACTGTGGGCTTTCTTCCTTGCGCAAATGTGAGGATGTGTGCACGCGCACACACACACACACACACACACTTACCACCCTGCTCTAACCCCTCGGCACTCCCCGCATCCTTTCAACTACCTCTGCTATCCTCTGCCCCCATCTGAATAGCACACTCGATTAAGAGGAATTGATGGATCAAGGCAAAATGCCCAGCAGCTATAATTTTCCCATCCCACCCTAGGCAAAATTTTTCCTATGTGAATGAAGCTGGGAAAAAGGGAGGGGAAAAAAAAAAAAAGATTTTGACAACAGCCCCCAAAGATAACTCGAAGAAGCTGGTACATCCATTTGATTAAACCTCACAGACAGCACCAGCTCCAGGGTTTTCCTAGATCTGAATCCCCTAGCACTTCCCATCGGATTTAAAGCCCTCATCCCTCAACATGTCTTTGCACCGAATGTAACAGCAGTGAGAAAAAGAAACAACCAAGCCATCCCTTGAAACAGTTTCTAATCCCTCTTGCTTCTTTCTGCCTCCGCCTGAGAAAATGCCTTTTCCTCGTGGGGCCTTGAGATTGAGCTCAGCCCCAGCCAGAGGAGACAGGTTTCTGGGGTGGGTGAGAGGACCATGGCTGCCCCCAGCTTTTCCGCAGTCCCATCAGCAGCCCCACTCCCGCTGTGCAGAGTGGCACTCTCCCGCTGCTTTCACATGTCACAAACAATTGCTCTCATTGCTCATCATATTGAAGTTGTCAGGGCTCTCTGACGCCGATAATTTGTTTGAGTTGATCATACTTCAGTAAATCAACAGGTCACGACCCCTGACCCATCAGCCTGGTGGCTGGCGAAGAGCCACCTACAAATCTTACAGCAGGGACAACAGAGAGGCTGTGAACTGCTCAAGTGCTCGTGTCTATCAGCTGCCACCAGAGAAGCCAGTCCCCTCTGCCCTACACCACTGGAGATGTGCTTTAGCGTGAGCACAACCCCCTCTGCAAATCCATCTTAATTTCTTTGCATCTGTTTGTGTGTACACATGTATGTGTGCATGTGAGCATTTTTTTTTAGTCTTTATTTTCACTGCAGTCACTTGTAACGAACTTTAGCCTCCTCCATATGTTTTAAATAGAGGATCCCAGCATTGGAGATAAGAGGAACACTACTGATGTCCTACTTCAGCACCAATGAATTGCTCTCATCCTAGATGCATGCAATGGTTAAGCTTCCATGGCAGATTTATGGGCTTCTTTTATAAAACTTTATTGACTCACATGTTCTCAAGTGGTGGCTCTGAGTCTTTCTTTTCACTTAGGTACAGTATGTATGTTCAAGATGCCTTTGTTTCTTTGCTTCCCTATTTTTTTAATGTATAGGATTCCTGACCAATGCCTTGAAGTACAGACTGTGCAAGGGAGGGTAACACAGGCATCTTTCATTACCCTTGGTCTTCAATAACTCAGCAGCTAAACAAGCCAGAGGAGAAAAGAGACCTATGAACTCGAGCAAGAAGGATACGGCGCAGATCAGCTGGAGGGAAGTCAGGAATGAAGTGGGTTCAACTTCGAAACTGCAAAGTTGTTGAAAGTTGCATGCCCTGCAGAAAAGACACAGAATTCTGTAGTAAATGGAAGTTGCAGGCACAGCTGGCTTAAAAACTATCACTTCTTATAGGAAAAGGCAAGGAGAGTTTCTTTTTTTAGCAGATAGCCCAAACATTGTCTTTGGCTGATGCTTCTCAGGCATATGCACGCAGAGCTAATTCCTCTGCTTTCATGAGTGATGTGGGTATGGTAGAAAGAGGGTGGATGGTGTGAATTTGTAATTCCAATTACAAAGGCAACAGCTGGGTCTCCCTGCTTTGATTGCCAGGTGTTCATCTGATGCCACATGTTCATTTCTAGGCCTTTTATAAATATGCTGAACAAATGAAAATGCCTATATTCCCCTCTCCTACACTTGAATTTAAATGCAATGATGTGAAAAATAAATAACATAAGCTTAGCTGTGTGGGGAGCAAGCAGAAAGGCCAACTGATTAGCCATGCAAATAAAGGAATTGAGAGGTTTCCACTGCCCTCTACATTTTCCACAGAACTTTGCTTTTTTTACCACACTTCACTTCTCCTGCTCCCCTGCTGGCTAGTCCCCCGCTGTGGAGCAGGCAGAGCCCTGCCACATGATATGCTCCAATCTTGGGCCTGGATTCCAAGTTCAGTGATCCTCCAAAATAAGCAGAGGTGGCAATGGCAAACTCCAAGTTTCCTCAGTCATCACCAAAGATGCTATGGGCACAGAAACCATTGAGAAATGGTTTCCCACCTGAAAATGTCCATTTCCTTTTGTCACACTGTACATCTTTTGTTTGCATGCTGTCTCTTTAGAATAACCTTTCGACTAACCATAAGCATCTGCTTTTTCATCGATTTTATAATAGTGCCTAGAGATCCCCGACTGCCGTGATGATCTGTAGCGTGAGCCATGTGAGAGAGCACCTTGTTGCTGCCCAAGTGACTTCCCCATGGCAGGAGAGGAGGAGCAGAGCAAGAATGTGGAGGCAGAGAAGACAAAACAACAGTGAAATACACCCACCCTGCTCTGGAGTTGGTGTGACCCAGATGTGCTCATGATCATCAGCCACTGCACTCTGGCAAGCCCTACCAATGTGCAAGAGGGAACACGAGCAGTCCTGTGCAATCCTTTGGGTTCACATGACAGTGAAGAAGACCTTTCAACCTGTGCTTTCCCAGTTACAACCACGGCAGAAATCCAGGATATGCATACAATTCCGAGGTCATTGCTACGCAGCTATGTCTCTACCATTTGAAGCACGTTTCTATATGCATCCTGCAGGCTAACTGATGTCCCAAACATTCCCCATAATCTCCCACAGCAAATTGCTGTGTTCACACCACTCGACCCAAGAGACCTACATCTGTGACTGCCTTGCCATTGCTTGTGAGACTGTACAAAGCTCACGATCTCCAGGATGTGGTGAAGCCTACAGCTGCTGCATCCCAACATATCAACTTCTATTGCCTGAACAGGAGTGCACATCTTGACCAGATAATGGCTACAGCAGATCCAGCAGGATCTGTCTCAGCACAGCCCTCAAAGCCAGAGACTGGTCACAGAGAGAGATGCATTAGCGACATCCTACACTGACAGCAAGGCTCATCTCCTCTACCCTGGGTGAATGGGAAGTGTTTCAGACAGCAGAACACGCTGGGGTGACGAAATGTTACCATATAACATTAAAATCACAGTGAAAGGAAAAGCCTGACTCGCAGTCATCTGTGCAAAGATTATTTTACATGCAAAATAGCAGCTGAACACAATTGTTGTTCAGCTTGATTAAAACTAAACAGAGGTAGGAGAAAGACAGAGTAATCCTGCACATTAACTGGCACAGCCACTGGAAAAACACAGAGAGTGCAAACCATCTCCTTCCAGACAGAAATTAAGCATATTTGGCACTGCCACACTGTAACAGATGCTCCAAAAACTATTCACAGAATAAATATATGTGCATATGTATAGGTGTACACTTGTGTACAGAAAACTCTCTTTATAGCCCAAATTTCTTTCTTCTTCCCTGTGAAAACCTCAAGCTTTTGACCAAAATTATGGTCTGAGGCTAGAACAATTTGTATTAAACCCCCATAGTTTTAAACACTAAAGTGTTTAAACACTAAAATATTACATATTTGAATTCTCCCTTTAGCAGATATTAATTAATTTAGATTTGGATTAGATTTAGATTGAAACTTATAATTTTTTTTAATTGCTTGGCAAAGGGACTTTTTCACCAGTATTTTGCCACTTTTTTACCAGTATATCTTCATTGTTAGTTATTGCCAATGCAAAGTGGTTGAACAATTGTACCAAATGAAAATGTGTAATGGTTATTTGATAGAAGAAAAGAACAGATTTATCAATAAAACAAAACCAATTTCATCCTGTGAACAGAGGAAATTGCCTCTCTGTCAAGCCAAATATTAAAACCACAACAAAATTAGATTCAAGTAGAAAAAATGCAAGATCTGAGAGAAAAATATTCCAGTGCTAGTAATATTTAATGGAAAGAAGAAGCCAAGAGAGATAAAAGAATTCTAGGAGTGATAATAGGCAGAAAACTAGGAATGGTTGCCACAGAACATGGCACTGAATAAAAAAATGGCAAATAGATATTGTGAAGATAAATGCAAAGAAATCATTTAGCTGTGAAGAAGTTCTGATCATGACTAGCCCAATCTCAATCACATTACACATTCATTTTAGGGTGTCATGTTGGCAGGGAGACCCTGCAGACCTAGTGGAAATCAGATGAAAAGCAATGACAATAGCAACTTCAGCTTTCCATAGCTGCAGAAACCCATTTTATAAATGAAGTGTAAGGATTTACCATTTGTGTTTCATTTGGCCAAAAGGAGATGGATTACAGACAGTGAAGAAAATTCTCTCACTCCCTCCCCTAATGTTCACATCAATTTGAGCAGAGCATGTTAGGGGTATAGAGGAAAGGAGAGACTGTAATTAGGATAGTCTTCTATCTTGTGGAGAGTAGACTCTTTTGGAGTCATAGGAAATGAGTAAAGGAAAATTTTAAGCAGATTTCAGCCTGACTCATTAGGAGCTTGACTGGACCAGAACCAGTAAATCTGTTCCAGGTCATGTGCAGCCTCTCAGGAAGCTGGGAGAGATGTTGTCAGCACACAGAACAACCTGGAGCTCTTCACATGAAAACCCTGTTGTGTTGGGGTTTTTTTCAGGAAGAGAACTTTTTCCTTTTTTTATCCTTTCCCCCCTGCTTTAGTAGCTTCCACACCTCTATATATTCTTGGCATGTTCTCTTTTTCCAGCCAGTAATTGTATCTGGCCGTAGTTTGAGGACTTTGGACTTCTGCCTGACTTCTGGGAGCCATCAGACCCAGCTGGAACAACAGCTTCTGAAGTAGATGGGATCCTCTAAACTGGTATTTTGGAGCAGGAGCACAGTTTCTGCCTGTCTGTCTGTGTCTCTCTCTCTGAACAGATATGCCCAGAACCAAGAAGAGGGAGGACTAGTGCGGTATGGAGCCAGCCGTGTATCCACTATGGACTCAACTATGAGTTCTTAGCACAATTGCTAACATAGTAATTCCCTATAACAAAAAATATTATATAAAACCTTAGAAATAATGATTATGTGGACCACCATAAGTGCCAGCATCAATCCAATGTGTCCCATTGTATACGTCCTGGTCAAGAGACCCAGGGACTGCCCCATCCAGCTCACTCTTGCATTATCCATGCCTAATCCACCTGACAATCTTTCTCACTACCTTGCTTAAGGATTTGCAAAGTCAATGCCAACATGGCCTTCCCATCACAAGTCAAAGGCAAGAGTCATGGGGAACCTAGGAGGATGGACTCCCAGTGTCCTGCCTCAGCCATTAGCCAACACAATCTCTCTCCCGATAAGAGCAAACAAAATTTTGCTGCCCTTAAACCTAGACCATAAAGTCTGTAAGGGGTAACATTGAGTGGTTTTGTGGGGATACAGTTAAAGTTTTTTCTTGCTTTCTTAATCAAATATATGTGATTTTTATGCAATTTGCAGAGAACAAAGGACATATTCCATTTATATTAGCTCCTGTTAGCCTGGAGGAAAACAACCATTTTTTTTTTAAGATGAATTATTTTGAAAAGTTGGAAATCCGATTATGAGTGAAATGGCGCCAAGTGGCATTCCAGTTTGAGTGAACTATGAATCTTAGTGCTGATTTTGTACTAAATTACAAGGAAAACTGATAACTTTGAGGAAATGCAGTCTTTGTTATAGAGCTATACAATTAATTAAGGACACAATGTTTAAAATCGTTTATTCTTTTATTAGTGATTCCCTAGAGTGTCTTGATATAACATTGTTTCATCATTTCTGTAGTCTGGGTTGCAAATCCCTAGTTAGGTTATATGTTCTGTCTTCACCCCTTTGTCTCCTTTACTGCTCTTAGGAAAGCAAGAGTTTTCTGTGTTTTATTTTTTGGTAAGATATCACATGCTGTTCTCTGCACTCCACAGTGACTTTCTGGACATCAGTCTGGGTCAGGATGAACAAGAGAGTAGCTCCAGGACTGCACAGCTGAGATCAGTGAAGGGCCACCCTTAAAAGCAAGGTGGATGAACCAGGTCATCTCAGTCTCTGTCCACCTCCTACTTCTCCCTGACTGGTTAGAAAATAACGTGGATTTCATCTTACTTTCTTCCTGTCTTCACTTCTCCTTCAAACAAATGCATGAGTTCTTCCTGACAGCTGATGAAAAAAACCTGCTTCATCCCAAGTGAGCTATTTTTCCCCCCTTGAAATTTCTCCCTGTATTGAGCAGCTGACCTGGGAGGGTGTTTGATGTTCACCGGGTGGGCTGGGTAAACCTATTAGCAGGGGCAGGAGGAAGGACAGGCTTTATGTGGCTGCAGGTCAAGGCTGAGATTTGAGACTGAGGTTCAGTTCTCATCCCTCCATCAGACTTCACTCACCTTGGTGAAGGTATTTATAGCCTCTTCACTTCACGTCAGTAAAGGAAGAGGATCACCCTTCCCTTTTACTCCTGCTTCCTTTCTCGTTGGAGTGGAGATCATTTCTTGCTGTGCTCACAGTCTCTAGCACTTTAAACTGGCCCTCTTTGACCTGAGAGTTGTAAATGTTAACATTTAGCAGATGCTTATTCATAATTAAGAGCATCAGATGCCCAAACACTCTGGTGTGTCTGTGGTCAGAAAAGATCTTCTGCAATGATTGTTACCTGTTGCCTTTTCAACATCTCAGCTCAATAAGGTGGCTGCCTGTTTTAGTGAAAAATGATACTAATTCTCACTAATTTCCCCAATCCATACTTCCTAACTACAACCCTGGACAGGTGATTCCACTTCTATATTTTCCTAAGCTTATCCAAGTATTGGAGGAAAACAAGAAACCTATATTCACCGTCTTATTGTTATTACTATAATGAAAACTACCCCAAGGAGTAAATTGGATCAAGACAGAAGAGCACAACGTCCCATGTTCTTCCAGAAAAATCAGGATATCTAATGCAAGATGTGATAGTCAGGACATATTAGATACATTTTCACTGTCATTCTGAAAAACCTCTAAAAATGCAGCCAGAAAATAAAATTAGAGGCTAAGAAAAAAGAAAAATTCTTCACTTTTAGGGAGATGAAGAATGTTTTCCCTGAATCCTTAACCCTTCTGAAGTTTCCCTAGCAGATTTAATTTGATTAGCAATTACAACTCTAGATCTTAATATTATTAACCTTACGCTATTTTCAAGGAAACAGTCTTTTATTGACACTTTCTATGAGTCTTATACAAACGATGTCACCTTTATGAATCATTAGTTTCCCCACATATAAAATGGCATGAACCAAAGAATCAGGAAGCAAAATCTTAACATACCAAATGGCACTTGCTGCCTAAGTCCTGTCAGTGAGCCACTCTGCATTTGTAAGGAACCTCTCATGAAGTATTTATACTAATGATAACGAAAGTCAAACAATGGGAAAGGTGGTCCTTCTTGCTGTAGGGACTATTCCTGGGAAGCAATGTAACTCAAAAGCTTTACAGACTGAATTAGGTGTAATCCTTACGGGATCACTAGCAGCTCATAAATAACTTTTAATGAGATTTCCAGCAAGTAAAATTGCACATGGGAGGGGAAAAACAGAGAGAGTGAGGGAAAGAGAGGGGGGAAAAAATGCAAGAGATCATCTCAATAAAAAATTAAAATGTTCATGCTATCCCCCTGTTGTTTCATATGTGTACACAAAAAGGTAGCAGGGATAGTTTCAGTAAGGCATTATTAGTACCCAAAATATTTAATTAACCGATAAAAAAGGAAAAGGCTTTCTAAAGGTCACTGCAAATTCAGTGACACTGGCCACTAATCTATTGAAACTTATAGAGCTAAATCTAAGGCATGTTCCAGAGTTAAGCAGGGAAATAAATCAAGGTTTGCAAATGTCATTTAAGTTTTCACCTGTCCCAAGATTCAAAATTATTGGCTTCACAATGAAAAGCATATGTTGCGCCCCTTGCCTAGGGAATAGTAATGAAGTGAGGCAGACACTCTCCAGTTCTACACTACCATCTCTCCCCTCTTTATTTCCCATCGAGTAAAAATAATTACTGTATACTTGAGGGAGCATTTCTCTCAGTCTGCCGATAACTGCTGCCATGTTGGCTCTTCATGAGCTGCTCTTCTTCCTTGTGGGACTATGATTTGATTTATGAGAAAATAGTTGGCAAATTGCGATGTCCATCTTGATGGATGACATCATTTGGGCCATTTTGCTGATCATGTATGACTAACTTTTTTTTTTAGTGCTGTTGCAATTGATCAAGTGCTGCAGCACAGCTGAGTTAAGGAAAGGAGTGGGGTGGGGAGATGAGGGGTGAGGGGAGGAAAGAGGTGACAATTGCCTGTGCTCTGTAAGAACTGGAATGGCATTCGCAGAGCAGAATCCCCTCTTTTTTGGTTCAGCTGTAATCTAATTGAGGAGGAATATAAATTTTATAGACTGAAAATAACGCAATGTATATACAACAACGGGATTAAATGTAAATGCCTCAGCCCACCACATTAAAATTCAAGGAAAAAAGAGAATAAACCCTGAGTATCGTGTTTTATGCTGAACCCTCTATGTCTAATCCCTTTGGCACTTGAGTTATATTACCACTCATTACAGTTAACTGCTACCGTATATTACATAGGAAGGGAGGTGGATGTACGTCCTCTAGGCCAGATTTGACATCCACGGGGTTATGTGATTTACAGATGCCTGCTTCAAATTTAAGGAGATTTTGATTATGCTAGGTCCCGTTTTTTTAAGTTGAGACCTCTGCAGTCTTGGGACTAATCAGTGGTCCCTGAAAGATGACCAGGAAAACAAACCCTCTCTCAGTGAGCTGATCAGACAGCCAACCCCAATACCTGCAGGTCAGTCAGGAAGGGCTGGCAGCTGTGGTTATCTTAGACAGACCCCAACCAGGCACATCTGCAGGGAATCTTGCAGAATCTAGCATGTCCTTAAGAACCGTGGGTAGATCAGTCTGCACCTGGCTGGCACATGGCGGTGGACACCCAGGCTTGACCACCAACAGATCTGCGTGGGAAATGGAAAAAGAGAAGCTTGCCACACTTTTGGAAAGGACAGGTTTGCTTTAATGCATTTCCAGAAGTTCTCAGTAGACTTTGATTAATTTTTCAGTTATCCCAACCATGTACATGTGTGTGAAATCATTCTACGTCCTCCAAAGTTGTCTAACCTCCCCTAGTACCCAAGAGGATGTTATTGATAAAACAAAGCTGGTGGTCCAGAGACCTTACAATGGTAAGAGCCACTGCAGGATGACAAGAGACAACTGATGTTATTTGAAAGAAGAAACTTTTTCACCATTAAGACAATCAAATCGTGGGATGGGCAGAGATGCTGAGCTGTCCCCATCCTTGGAATTTTGGGGAATGCAACTGGATAAAGCCCTACTCCAACCTCATTGTTGAACCCTCTTTGAGCAAAAGGTTGGACTAGAGACATCATGGCGCTGTGTCCAACATGAGTTATCCTATGGTTCTACATGGTTTCTTTACAGAGAAGGGACTGTTTGAAGGAACTCTGCATGGACAGTGAAACAGGGAGTCAGGCAGACAGTCCCGCAGTTCTCTCAAGCCAATCTCTGCCTGATCCAAGATAACTGCTCCTCAGAGATGAATGTGCTTTAATATCTGAGAGATCTTGGTAGCAAGATGCTGACAGTTTGGCCATGCATGTTTCAGATCATTTCAACTAGTCAAAGGTTTAGGGACATTGCAGGAAACAGTGCTCAAACCAGAGACTGAAGCTGGATGTGCTTCATGCTCTGCCAAGCACACTGGAGGGCAGCTAATCTCAGGGAGGGCCTTGCCTGCAGAAAGGAGGATGAGGCCTCAAACTTCATTTTCTTGAGGGCCAGTATATCAACAGAGGCAATGCATGGAGCAGCTCTGGTCCCTTGGTGCCAGATTAAGACTTTGCACCTAAATTATAACTATTTGAAGCCAGATGCAGTCCTCTAAAAGTTCGTCAGTCAAAGAGACTTCTCCTTTATGAATGAAGGATGACAATGGTGCTAATGATTAGGAAAAAAATTAAAAGAAATATTAAATATTTTTTTCAAGAACATATCGCACAAAATTACCTCTCAGACCAAAAGATTCATAAGATGGGATGTATTAGCATTGCCTCTACACAAAAAATGTACTTTTAAATCAGTTTAGTCAACTGTTGCCTTAGCGTCTAAAGCACTCTCGTCTGTCCTAAAGGTGTATTTGTAGATTGGATTTTCCAGTATTGTTCCTTCCAAGAGAATTTTCTTAAAATGATGAACAAGCTATGAAAATCCAAGATCCTGTATGTTTTGCTCTTCCAGAGACTGCTCTGGATTTTTGGTTGACTCTAAGGCAAACATTTACCTGTAGACTTCAACAGACAGTTGATAAAATTGTTTTTGTCCTGTATAAGTGTCCTTCTGAGGATGTATCTATAAAACACACCTATTATTCAATATTTTCAGCAGATTGGGCTTGCCAAAAGGAGGTGGAAAAAATTCTGTTTTATAACTGAGGAATAAAAACTATATTCAGGAGAATCAAAATAGAGTATTTTTCTATGTCTCAGTATTTCTGTTTGCAATATATCAATAGCGATTTTCTTAAAAATTATTTTCTTTTTTTCTTTTGGCTAGATCTCCTAAATCTTTTCTAGACATATTTGGTGGGGTTGTTTTTTTTTTTATCACTGTGGAAGGGGTTTGTTTTGGGTTTGGGGTTTTGTTTTGTTTTGTTTTGTTTTTTTTTAACCTGGTTTTCACATTTTGGTGCAAGGGGCAATACATAAAAATTTACAAGGTTTAAGTTTTCTTTACATTTCCTAAACTCACAGATCTGCTTTTCTCATTAGCGAACTGCTGCTCACTGATGAACTCTCTGCACTTTTAATTCATGGTAAAACACTTTCTGCACATTTCAGTGTTTCACTATTTTATTGAATGGTCACAGCCTTTTACCAAGGCTGATTTTTATCTGTTGCTGCAATTCTTCAGCCAACTTTATCATGTTGAAATTATAATTTTCAAAGGAATTTCCTTTCTCCCCCTCTCTCTCGTAGCTGTAATCTAAAGTGCTTAACTTTATTGCTGCCTGAATCCTGCCAAAAGCACACTTTTATGGTACCAGTTATCCAGAATGTCCTGTAGAAGTGTGGGACACAGAGAGAACAGAGTGTTTCATATAAACTGCTTTCTCATTAACTGTAACAATAATCATCTTGAAATACAGTGTTTCATCTGAAGATATCTCACTCCCCCAAAAAGTCTCCAAGTTGGTAAATTAAATCTGAGAATCTCCTGGCTTGGTGGGAATGAGAAGGTTGGCTTAGGCTAGCACTGAGGTCACCCTGACGTATTTATGAAAATAGATGGGGAAAGGGTTGGAGAGGATGTGCCTTGACTCCCACCATTGCTACAATGTTGAAAAGATACAAAGCATTTCTTGTGAGATCATGCCAGTGCTATGGCACTGGCCTTGGATACAGCTTCCAGAGAGAGCCAATGGCTCAAGTTCTGAAATAACATGGTTCAGAAAAAAAGGAAAAAGTACATCATTAGCCAGTCTGTTATAGCTGCATGGGCTCTGGAGCTCACTGAGCCACTTGAGGCTACCAGCCTGTGACTACCAAAGGACCAGCTTGGGGATGCAGCCCTAACACCACCAGTCTTTTCTGGTTCTGCATTTGTGGAACACTGGGGACTTCTCCCAGTGTCTAATCTGCGTGCCTTGCTGCTTGCAGCCCAAAGGAAGGATAAAAGCATTAGGTGAGCACGGCGGGACACACATCCTGTTTGGTGAGGGAGGAACACTCTTGACATGAAAAATCCATCTTGAAAAACCAAGGTTGTGCGGGAAGAGCAGACCTTCCTCTCTCCATCCTGTGGACGACACCCTGGTGTCCATCAGCCACCCCAGCTGGTAGAACATGATGTCCACATGCTGTGCAAATTTCTGGGCATTCTGAGACCCTGCCAGAAGTGCCTCCGTGGTGCAGCCCACTCCAGCTTTCAAGAGCACAGGTCAGCTGGCCTGAACCTAGCCCAGAAATCATCCATCAGTTCCCCCATCCTTTAGCCTGTGGGAGACACTGCAAGGAGCCCTCCTACATGCTTGGTCCCAAGGGCTGCTTTCTTTCCCTAAAGCCCAGCCTGGAAATCAGACTGCCTGGACTGGAGCCAGACATCTGGCAAGTGCAAGAGCAGAGTCTTTGCCCCAGGGTGGATTTTAACTGTTGTGGGTATTTCTTCTTTAAACATTGGGTAGAAGCTCTCCACGTAAATACCTCAGGAAAAACAAAACAAAACAAAACAAAACAAAACAAAACAAAACAACAAACAAAACCAAAACATACAAGTCAACACTGCTTACATAGAGAGGAGAACTCCAGTCTGTGACGTGTGAAGGACAGCAGGATTTACCAAAACGCCTGAGCTTGGTTTTCAGAAGTGCTGTGCCTCTAGGCAGTCCCCATGCAGCCCATGCAGGCTTTTTTGTTCATTTACATCAACACTAATTTGTATCCAGGTTTCTCATATTTCTTTAAAACGTCATATTAATTCCCCAAAGCCAGTGATTGTGGTGGAGAATTTCACAGGTAACCAGTGTTCTCATAGGCATGGCTAGACTCACTCCTAGGCTCACTTGGGCCATAGAAGCACTTGTTTTTCTCATTGTCATGTGCCCTGCTGCTCTCTGTCTTTACTAGAGCCTGTTGCTTGCACCATTAAAATACTTTTTGAGGGCCAGTGGTTTCTAGGAGCACTGAAAGGAAAAGCAGTCCTTGATCTGGGCAGAATTTTGCCTCTAAGGCAGATCCTATCATGATTATGCCTCTTAAATGCCAATCCAGTAACACCATAATGACATTTCATTCCTGGGTATCACTTTTCTCTATTAGATACCCAAGCCCTGCACAAATAAAATCATAAACTCAAGCAGAGCAAAAACACCCTCATGGGACATGCACATGAACAAGGGCAGGAATCAATATGGAGAAATCATTTCTATGCCAATACAAGTCCTGGGAAGGAGGGCATCCAGAGATGCTCTTGCTCCCTGGTTCCCAGCCCAGTCTCCCACCTCTCTGCACTCTTTGTTCCTTCCAGAGATGGTCTATGCTGCTGCCTGATTGCCAGCACAGGGGCTCTCATGATGCTGGAGTCCGTAAGATCACAGTGCTGCTCCTAGGAGGCAGTGGGGATGGCGTCTGATTTTCCATAGAGAAAATTCAAAGCGGAGGGAGAGGGGGAGGGATAAAATGACCCTGCGGTTCTCATATTGTAATGGTTATTTATTTTGTTTAGAGAGCACACATCACAATGCATCTGGTTAGAAAAGAAACTTCCTTAATTATGTATAGGGCTTTGACTCCCGAAAGATATGTTATGTAAAAAAAAAAGAAAAAAGAAAACCAAGAAACAATCTACTGTTTGTTTGGATGCTCGATACATTCAATTGCAAAAGAACGGTTCCTCTCCAAGCCATCATTACCTATGTCTGTGCATTTTTATTTGAGTCTCAGCTTACTGTGGAAGCCTTCCACTTTGATTCTCAGCCTCTGTACCTTTCTTTCTCAGACTGTGGTTTTTAGGGGGGCTGCAGTGCAGTGAAAATCTAGTGCTACACAGAAACTGCCTGATTTCCCCAGGAATTTTTATGTGGGATCAATCTATGATTTCGAAGAAAGTAGAATAAATCAAATCAAATAACACTCACACTAAGCATATTGATGAGGACATGGATCAAGCACGACAGACATCCGGTTATGTAAATGATAGCCTGGAGAACACAGCTTTGTTTAAACAACTCGGGATGGCTCCTAGGGACAGACCTTAAGTCAGACTAACCCAGGATTTCCTCTTTGAATAAAGGCAAATCAGTGTAAATGAGAGCAGATTCACGTACTACAAAACCAGCATGTTATCCTCATTGGAGGAGAAGTGACAGCAAAACCAACAAAGACCCTTCAAGTTTCTCCTGGTTTTGGTGAATTTTTCATTAACATCATTAAGGCCACAGTGGGCACCCCGGCTGAAGCCACACTCCCAAGGACACTGGTGAATTGGATCATTTCAGCCAGAGGCAGCTGCAGCCACATGTTGTCTCCTAACCCACAAAAAACAGTGAGAACCACAAGCATTGTGGGGAGACCCTGCTCCCCTGTGACCGGACAGCCCAAAACTCTCTGTGAATCCAACACTTCTTATGGTGCAAAGGCAGAAGCAGAGCAACACATCACCTTCTTCCCTGTGAGAGAGACTAAGCACTGGAACAAATTACCCAGAGAGGCTGTGGAATCTCCCTCCCTGAAGATATTCAAGAACTATCTGGACACAATCCTGTGCAATTTACTCTAGGATGACCCTACCTGAGCAGCAAGATTGTACCAGGTGATCTCCAGTTGTCCCTTCCAACTTTACCCATTCTGTGATCCAGTGATTGGTCAGGAAAACCTACTGGCAACCAAAATCTTTTTGGGAGGCCAGGGACAGTCCTGTCTTAGAATGCTTCCCTGACGTAACCTAAGCACGTATTCCCCTTGTGACGGTACCTTACATTCGGCTTTTCACTGAAACACAGCACCATGGGATCTGTGGTGCTTTTTAGTTTTCAAACTCTAACTTTTTAGGAATATGGACCATATCACATTTAAAGAACTGGAGTCACAGTTCCAACTTTATTTGCCAATGGCTTTATAAACCATTATGTTCAATCCTCTTGATGCAACAGCAAATTCCATTTGCCCTGGCTCCTCGTACAAAATTATCCAGATATGTTATTCCTTGTGAGGTTTTTTCCTGCCAGAGATACTTAAAAAAAAATACAAATCAAACCAAAACAGGAACACACCTGAAAAAATCTTTGGCAAATGTTCTTGTCCTTTATTTGTTTCAAAATAAGTTATTTTTGTAGTGTTTGCCTGGTCATTTTATCAAGCAACTGAACAAGTCTGTGTTTGAAGCAAAGATGATATTTGCAGAAACAAGGAATAGTTTCTCATCCCTTAAAATGAAGGGGGAGTGGATCAAAATAAAAATGGTTTTGATTATAAAATGATAGCTTACAGTGAGCAAGCTGTATGTGGTTTTTGGCATCGCTGTTTGAGTGAGTAAGAATTGGAACCAATCCTGCAAGATGAGTAGGTCTGAAGATAAAGTAGTCTATAAAGAAACATTCCAGTTCCCTGCTCCAGATTCCATATGTTAGTTGACTTATTTGCACCTCTGAATAGGTCTGAATTTAACATTCTCTCTTAATTGTTTCTGAGTTGTTCTTTGTGGTTTTATGGGCTAATTTGCAGTGTCAATGTCAGCAGTTCTGGTTTGGAGAGTGTAAAGGCATCTAAACAAAGGGATTTTTAGTCTGAAACAAAGTGCTGGTTTGGTATGTGTGCAGAGGCAGTGCAGTACTGGAAACAGAGCCCAGAACATTACAGGTCATTATGCAGGGAAAATACCTCCTTCCTACCACTATTTTTAAGTTTTAAAAGCAGCTAAAAACTTCAGAGACATTAAAGTATGTTTTATTTGAAAAATTGGGAATAGGACTGAAAAACATTGTAGTCCATTAGATGGCATAAGTGTAACAATGGAAATTCAGGGAAACAAATTAGAAAAGAATCTTTTGTCTTGTGGATTTACTACTGCTCGTAGCTTGTGGTTTCAAAAGAGAAATGGGAGAGGGGAGGAGGAAAAGAGGGGAAAAAAATGACAATGATATTTTTCCAACATTTTAAAATTAAAATCTGAAGGAAAACTAACTCAAAAGTCCAGCTACAAACAACATTTCTCATTATGTTACTCATGGATATGTATTAAAAAAAATACATTGATTTGAGTCAATGCCCCTAGTCCAACTTTAGAAGTGCTTAAAGGTCAGGCCTGGATTCATGTTGCAGCAAATGAACCTTATCTCTGCACTGTGCCAAAAAACCAGCCACCTGAGTCCGAACAACCCTGAACTTTAAGCTGCTTAAAACCTTTAACCAGGCATGACTCTGGTGAAGTTTAGTCATTTCTAACAGTATGCTTTCATCATTTGTAGAGCCTACAGCATTAACCCTTTTGCTTGCTTGATCTTTAAATGGGTGAAGAAAGAAAAATACTCCTGAGTAACTATTCTATATCTGGAAGAATAAGGGATCATGGACTTGGCCATAGGTCTTGCTGTCTAGTGAATAAAAATAATCTACATTAAACCAAAAAGAAAATTATCCATTAGGATTATGTAAAAAAGCATTACATCTCCTTAAGCATCAAGTTACCAAGATACGTTTTTGCAAAAGAAAAAAAGGTCAGTTACAACTATTAAACTTGTATATTGTTTTATACTAAGCCCTTCCAGTGGCCTCTCTGAGGGACTGTTTAGTTTGTATTACACTCTAATAAACTCCAGGTGTGGAGGACAAACTGAATAATAAGAACCCGATGGACCAGACTAGTTAAAAATAATGTGGTACATTCCTAGTTCTCTGCATTTAATTTATTGTTAATCATTGTTATTACTTACATTTATTGGGTAGTTTTTCTAGATTTATTAGGCACTACATTTAACAGTGTTATCGCTTGTAACTGACTATCAGTGGAATAGAAAACATATTTTCTTAAAGAGTCTTACCCTAATTAGTAAGTTGTTTCCCTATTGAAATAAAACAGACCCTAAGAGAGTTCAGTTGAGACTGACTTCTTTTTTTTTTTTTTTTTTTTTTTAAGTTAGAATGAAAGTTCAGCTAGGAAACCTGTTTTTTTCAAGACCACCTGTCAGACCAGACAAGTGGAAGTATCCATGTACCCTATCCAGAGCTCTGATAGTTGAAATACTTGGCTGAGAATTAGGAATTCAAAAGCTTGAAGGTTGTCAGCTTGAAGGCCGAGCTGATCAATGGATTCTGTTGCTTACCATAGTGACATGTAGGGGAGAGCCATTAAAAAGATAAACAAAAGCTGCTTACTCAGCAATCCCATACTGTACAGGCAAGACAGCAGGGTACATGCCAGGGTACATGATGCTTCAGGGATGGAAGATGACCCCAAAGGCAGGTGATGGCAGAACTCCCAGAGAGTATTGTAGGACAATCAGGGCTGACAGCAGCTGCTTCACTTTTGAAAGCAGCTCATCTCCTGGACAGCAGAGCCCATTCCAGGTCACCTGTGACAGCCTCAGGGTGGGAGCCAGGCATGCCCTGCATGAAAATCAAGCTCTGCAGTTGGCGCACCCCTGTTGTTCATCTACCTGCTCAACCCAAACCATGGCCAACAATGCTAGCTGTCTGCCAGTTGGCTGTGGGCATCGCCTCATCAAAATAAAAGAGCATGATCATCATATGTAGAGCTGTGGTTATCTGCCTGGATGGGCAAATCAAAACTGCTCCTTTGATGGCAAGATCATTACTCACCACTGATGAAAGAAGCAGAAACCGCCTTCCAAATGCCCAGGGCTTCTCTTAAGAGTCGGATACAGTCTGAACTCACCTATGTTCTATTCAGGAGGCTCTTAATTCTATTCAATTAAGAGCAAGTTGATATTTTTAAGTACCTTGGAGATCTTGAAGGATTTTTCACACAGCACAGGTCAGTTAGGAAGCTCAGGCATAAGAGATACTTTGGCATGATCATTGTTGAAGGTAAGGCAGAGTCTGGAGGAAAACTCAGAGCTCCCAGGTTCTGCCTTCAACCACTGTAGCCAGAAGCAAAGGGTTTGGGTTTAGAGCTTTACACTGCTGCAGGCACCATTATCTTGTAGCAGAGCCTTGGGCACTCACCCACACCATGGGTTCCCAGCTGTAACAGGCTAGAGGAAAAGGATATACTACCAGGTGACACTGATGGGTTTACCTCCCATCCATCAAGACCATCAGTGTGCGAAAAACACCAAAGTCTCAAGAACCAGGGTGGGAGTGAGGACAGGGAGGTAGGCTGGGTTTTTTTGGGCATCCATACAGCTGCTCTTGCAAGGCATGAGCTCAGCTTCAGGTCTCCTGTGACTGTGGTGTCAAAGGCTGAAACCTCCCTGGTGGCTTCTCTTCCTGTGGAACCAGATATAAATCAGTGCTGGAGGAAATGCTGCTTGCAGAGAGAGATGGAGAGGGAAAGAGGGGAAGCAAGTGCCAACAGATGATTTGCTGCTCTGCTCATCCTAAATCCCTGGTATTTAACTCACAGGAAAGCAGCAGGAAGTTTTTCTATTTTAAAGGGGGAGGGAGTGTACAATAGCAGGTTAGATGAATCCTGATGACAGCTCCTCTATACTGCCAAAATGGGGAAAGTAGGGATCATCAGAGCAGTTCTTCCACTAAAATTACTTAAGTCATTGTTGCTAGAGACACTAGATTTAAGGGAAGCCATTCTCAGGTCAGCAGGGAGCAGGCAACCCCTTCTAATTTACAGAAGCCAGGGTATATGGCCATGGGTGGAAGTGGAGTACTGTTCAGAACCTTGGTTGTATCTGCCAGAGATCCAGTGCCACAAGCTCTGCCATACCACCTTTGTGGAATGTCTACTGCCAGTAGGAAATTCTCCACGAGTAGCAAATGTGTCGTCTGAGTGCTCCAGCTTTCCATTGTTCAGCAGCAGTGTGGGTAGTACACGCACTCAGGTGATGCAAAAGCCAGGTTAACCCAGAGGATTTTCCCGCTGGTATTCCTCTTCTCCCCAGCCCCATAGGATCCCTCACCATAGTCCTGCTTTTGCTCAGATTTTGTGCTACTCTGACTCTCAATAGTTTCATTTTCTGCCTGGTGCTGACCTTTTCCCCTTCCCTCTGCCCAAATGTGGTGGTTATGTGGACGTGCAGGTGAGCAGAGGGTAAAAATTGCTCAGAGGATTATTTTAAAGGAGTGCTTGTTATTGATTGTGTTACATGTATGAAAACGTGTGTTGCTTTTCCATTGATGGTATCTTAGTGCTCCATTATGCTCCATAATCATCATGTGTGTTTTTTAGTGTATATCTAGCATGCTGGTTATAAATCATTGTAAAAATCCCTCTCCAGAAATACTATTTTGCACGCTATTCCTGTTCAAAGCAGACCTCTAATCTGCCATTGTACATTTTGGTCTCCGAGTTCCACGTGTTGGAAACAGGTCCCATTCAGGCTGTGGGTTCACTTACAGCAGGGAAGTACTAAAGAATTGCATCACTTTGCATGTGCCGGTAGAATCATATCTCAGGCAGTGTCAGACAGAGTGGAGGTTAGTTCATAAATAATGATGATATATCACATCTGTATAGTTTTACACCTCCATTAAGATCCTTCAGGCAGACTTTGCTCTGGAAAAGCCCACTCTTCCTTTGTCCTATTCCTTCCTCAGGTTTTACGACATGTTGTTAGTTTGAGGCAAAATGTCTGTATTTTAATCCAAACAAAGCAACAGCTCTTTCTAATCCCCCTCACAGACGGTGTTGTGATACACTGAAAGGGTTATAAGGAAGCAATGGGACATCAGCAGTGGTGGAACCTCCAAAACCTCCTCCTAAGTCAGGGCAAACAGTAAGAAAAGTGCATTTTCCTGTAGAACAGGAGCTGTTCAGGGGCAGAGAAATGGAGAAATTGGATTCCTTCCTGAGGAAGAGACACCCCAGCAGAAGGTGCCATGAAGGAGGAGAGCCCATCAGCAGGTTTTCCATAGTCAGGCAGTCAGTGGGGTGCATACATGCAGATGAGCTGTTTTCAACAGTAGGGTAGGAATCATTGGTGTAATTGAGGGTTGTCTTCCCATCATTTGGTGTGAAAATTATTCCCAGATGTTGGAGGGTAACCTCCTAAATATACCAAAATATACTATCCCAAAACAGAAGAAGAAAACATAATGAATGGGGGTACAACCAGTCAACAAGCAGTTTTCTGCCTCTCCAGTGGTCCACTAAATTGCCCTTTATAAAATCCTAACAGGACCTCCTGAGCTGGGTACCTGGGGAGGCAGGAACAGAATAAATCCTAAGTTTACTTCTTATTCACTCTCAGATAGGAAGATAGACATGAGAATTCAACCTACTGTGAATAACTTTATCCATTCCTGATATTTCCCATAATCTACAAAAGCAGTTTCTTTGGCTGGTTGTTGTTTTGTGTAATTTTCCAAACAATACCCTTTAGCAACAAGACCTCCCTTTTTATAATGCATTTCCAGAGGGACTTGAGTCCAGATCACACACACACAAGGCAAGTTTCCAGCATTCTTATTCCTCCACTGGAAGAAATAACCAGAGCCAGCATCTCTGAACCGTTCCCAAATGGTTCTGTTCTTCTGACTTCAGTGAGAGCAACGCACTGTTTCTAATCCATTACAGGAATTTATCACAGTACGTGCCAATTTGTTTCTCTTCTTGCCTCTTCTCACTTTAAAATGACACCAGGAAAGAAACTTTACAGCAGGGCTGCTTCAATCCAAGTTTTAGCGACAGAGCACTCAACTGGATCCTAACCATGCACATTAAGTTTTAAAGACATATACTAAACAGATCAGGTTTTACTGTAGTCTAGAATTTCCTTTGTTTCCTTTTTGATGGTGATCTGTGTTGCCAACAGTTTGCAATACTAGTAAAGAAGGGGTTTCTTTTTTATTTTCTTTTTTTTTAGCAGCTTATCCTAAATAGACCATTTTGAGCATTGTAATGGGGAATATCCATGCTGTAATACAATAGGATGATCCCTTTTGGTAATTGTCCTGATACAGGAGACACAAATCTATTACTGAAGAAATCTAAAATGCATACCTGTTGGATCAAATCCTTCTCTGACAAGTTACTACCTTCTTTACGTGCTGGATTAAGGATTTTTTAAAAATCTCTGTTCTGAGTATATTTCTCTGCCTGCCTAGTCAGTAGTTAAAAATCACATCAATGAAAGAAAACACTGGGGAAAACTGCATCATTGCAAGATTCTGAAGGGCCCAATCCTACATCACTTACTTTTATGAGTCATTGTGCGAACTGAAGCTGAAAGGATAAATCAAGTGCGTGAGGATTAGTGCATGAGTAAAGATTTCAGGATCGGGACCCTAACTCTCAGCCTCATAAATTTCCTGCTGGAGATGATTCAATGTTATTCGTTCAGCTTTTAAGGAGGGCGTTGTGAGGCAGTTGTGTGCTTTTTCTTTTTAATTAGATTTCATTTATTTAGATTGGTATGGAGATGGTCAACCACAACAGGGGACAAAAACACAGAGAGTAGGACAATTCCTAGAAGCATGGGATCATGTTAAGTGCTGGACACTTCATTTTCATGACATGACCTTTGATTTCCTCAGAGATGAAATAAAAATGGACATGACTGAAGTTTATGAAGGGAGACATCTCAGTTCAAATGGGAACATTAAGACATCCCCAAACCAGCAGCCAAAAAGGGCCAGAGAATGAAGGAAAGAAAGAGATTCAGATTCAAATGCATTCCCTGGAGTAATTACTGGAGAAAATGGGGGTTAGGGGGTAGAACTGAGGGAGTGGTCTTTGAATGGGATGAAAACGATGAGCATTACAAAAAGAAAAGGAAAAAAAGGGGGGCTATGGGTAAACAGGATTGAGGAAGAGAGCATGAGTGGCAGATGTCACTGATTTCATTCCATCGTCTTAACTTACTGTTTGAAAAAACTCCTCATGTGTGACCTGAAAAGAGAGAGAAACAAAATGAAAACAGGCATCAACAAAGCACTCGCTGTATGATTTCAAAAAAATGTAAATTAATGACTGGCAGTAAGAATCTCCAAAGGAAACAACATCCCAGTTTAAGCACTGCCATCAACAAAAGCTCAACAGCATATGGTAATGTTAACTTTAATATGAAAAGATAATAACAATCTTTAAAAAGTGACTTGAGAAAAAACCTTGCTAGGTACTCATCATTTTCAACTTGCCTAAAAAGAAAAGATGTTGGAAGGTTTTATGTTTTTCTTGGTTTTTTCCCTCTTCTCCTAAACTATTCACATTGTGTAGTTAAATGAGGTTGAGATTAGTACAAATTTTAAATAAAAGTGCCTAGAATCTCTGACTAACAAGGCAGAAAACCAGATTTGTAACGGATAATTACATCTAAACTTATTTAAATGTAGGTCTATTGATTGAAGTAAGTTCTTTAGAGCAGATTCAAGGTAACATTTCCTCCTCTACCCTCTTCTAAAAGTGTTGTTGTTGTTTTAGGGTTGAAAAATGAGCATCCTCTCGTGACCCACGTGAGCCTCATCCTGTGCACTTGTAGCTGCTGGTTGCCCCCTGGCTCAGCACCCTTCCTCAAGGTCTCACCCCTCCTTCAGAGCCAGCTATCTCAGCAAACATCGGTGGTTTTATCTGTGATACTTTAAGCACACATTAAGCACACATGCACAAATCATGCTTTGCTTGTGCCATTACTGTGTGGGTTTATGCAAATTTCTGCCTTTCCAGGTACAACTGTTGCCTTTTGTCTTTGAAAACTTCTCCTCTACCCTGTGCTGTAATCTAACAGAAGGATATTACTTTATTGAGGTCACCCTATGAAGGCCTGAGAATGCTGTTGACTCACATGAAAGACCTAACTTCAATTTGGACTTCTTATATGAAAAATTACTATATATAACATTATGGTACACAGAAGCAGATGCAGCTTCACGCATTACTTCTGATCTCTGACAAATATCAGTTTCTTAATATGCCAACAATGGGCCAAAGCGACTAATTTTAGAAAGGTGAATATTTATACCAACAGCACCTCCATGCAAGTGTGGATTACATTGGTGTTTTAACCCGTGATCCCACAGTGAGAGCTTGGAGATATCATTTTACAATAAAGAGGTATTTCATGGTCAATTGGCTTTATCCAAAAATAATAGGAAGAGAATCTTGCAGGGGGAAAACCAACCTAGTTTGGCACAAAATGCTAGCACTACTGGATCTGACTAGAGAAGAGTTTAAAAGACTCTTGTGCGCTTAGCTGTACGCTGAAAGAATCACACACAAACAACAGCCACCACATGAATGCATCCATTATATCCTTTATTGAAGATTACAACAATAGTAGCACTTCATTGAAGAAAAGATGATTCCTCTATTATAGACAGGCCCCTCAGATCGCCTAGCTCAGCGTACAACTGCAAGATGTACAGTTCTCTCTGCATTTTCATGTCATTGCCAAAACACACAAAGTAGATTCTCAAATGCCTGGGGCTAAATTACAGCCCCTACGAACCACGCTGGAAGTTTGAGAGCCCAGAAAAAGTTCTGAAGGTTTTCTCTTTCTCTCTTCATGAGAGAAGCCAAAGCTCATGGGTACATTGTTTGTCATGTGAAACAAGGCTATTTTATATCATTTGGGGTTGTTTTATTAATGGTGCTGAAAAATTGTTCACTTCGTTTCACTTTTGTCTCCTTTTGAACGTAGCAGGATGAAGGTAGAGTGTTTTTAACACATCCAAGATAAGAAAGGAATAGACCCTTTTGTCTCTAGAGCTGTATGCCATCACTATTAAAAATCTTTCATCTCATCTCAGACAACAAGCAGAGAGCATGACAAAAAGTAGAAGAGTCAACAGTAAAAACTGTGTGGCAGGGGGTGTAGGCTGACAGACAGATAGAGGCACCTCTTTGCCTTGAGTTTCATCCTATAAGAGTTGGCAAGGGCAAAATCTGTTCCTCTTGGGCAGCTCTTCTCATGTTTTGTATGGGACAAATATCAGAAGCCTGCTTGCAAAAATCACCCATGAGGAGATGAGGAGAGTTGTCCTGCAGGATGAGGGGTTAAATCTGCCGATGGAGGGATCTTGTATTGCCCTGACATCATCAGTGTCCTATGAACTGGAGCTCCTGGGGCCCAGCATGATGTTGTCAACACCATCAAGGGTGAAGAGTAGCCAAAGAGGAACTTTGTGGGTCAAGGAGGGTCATCAGGAGCCAAGGGGAGACATCATAACAGGTGCTGCCTTTGGTGACTGCAAAGGAATGCTCCGGGGCTGCCACGGCAGCAAAACGGCCTGGCCACCTGCCTGTCACTGAATGTTCACCCAGGCTGGTTTTGTCCCCTGACACCTGGTGTGTGCCATCAATCACCATCTGTGGGAGATGGTGCCAAGTGTCAGGCTAAGACAACCTGACATTTCAGCATCCCCTCACTTCTCCCCATGCTGGAGCAACTCCAAGAGGAGCGCTCTGCATAATGGGATGAAATGAGCTCCTTTCCAAGCCAAGCAAAAGTACTTGTGAATCAAGGTTAAGTTCAACACATCATCCTAAAACAGCCTATAAATGAAGGTTTAATGCACTTCCCTTTGACATTCCTGAAATAAATGTTTGGATATTTCACTTTGAAAGAAAATTTAATTTGGAAATTGAATTTAGTACCCCTTATGAGGGAATGAAAAACAACAATAACAGCCGAAACGAAATTAATTTTTTTTCCCAACCTGAAATGAATTCCTCGTATGGTTTGATTTTTCTGGTTCATTTTGGGGCTACAGGAAGGATTAACGTTTCTTTCAGTTAGCCTGAAACATTGTTGTTCAAATCAGTCAATGATTCAAAAACAGAGGAGCAAATGCACCCAGACTCTCTGTGCAGGGCTCTGCTTAGAAGCCCTTTTTTTTCAGTATGTCACCTAGTGTCATCAGTCCTATTTCTCTTCAAAGATATGTCACTCATTCAGTAATTAGAAGTCCGATGTCATCACCTGTGTTTCAGGAATGTTAGTTTGCCACATGAGTATTATATATAAACCTAAAAATACCTACACTATACAACATAGATATTCTACCAGGACGTGTAAAGATAAATTTATAGACCTCCTGCCCACAACAGTAAAAAACTAAATCAGAAAAGTATCATTTTTGGCAAAAGAATTCAGAGCTGAGGCGGTAAATGGTGAATAGAAAAACTTGTGAAGTCTTGGAGGTCCCTTCAGCAACCCTGATTTATCTTTTGACCTTTTCTGTTTGTTTATCATCACATTTTGCCAAAAAAGTAATGGTTGCTGTTTCTAATATTTTTTTTAATAACCTTATTCCTCTCAGATTTCCCCGAGATGGCAGCACTAAACTCAACACAGATATTGAAAAACTGCAAGGCTGCAGCCTTGAAAATATGTGTGATCAAGAGCAGCAAGGTTTCTCCTTCTTCCCTACAAACACCTTGGTCAAAAACTGGTGTCAGCTGTATGTTAGCTTGCTTTCTAAACTGGGGGTGACACGTAAAAAATCTGCTAGGAAAACTACTGGCCTTTAACGCAGACAGTGTGCTATTCACTTCAATGGGGTGAGACTGGTCTTAAAGGTTGATCAACAGAACTGGTACAAAACAGATTTTTCAGCTCATTGAACATTTTGAACCCTTGTTCTATTTCTCCCTGTTGGCCATCAAGTAAAATTATAGTTTTAATTGACCAATTAGTCAAATACTATTGATCTTGAACTCTTTATAGCTGTGTGAATTGGAGAAAACTTACATCTTGGTCAGGTGATTTGAGTTTGTAATTAAAAATAAGAATAATTTTTAGATTTCAGAGAACCAATAACAACAGGAGAAAAAAAAAAAGCCATCATAACTTTGTAAGATGTTGGCATCGTCCCAAAATGCATTTTTCATTTAATGTTTTTTTGCCATGAAGAATTTAGACCAAAAGCTGAACAGAATTTCAAGGAGAAATGTGAGCAGCAAGAAACTATTAGCCCTAAAAGTCAGATTTTTCTCAGCGGGGTTGGTTGCTGTTCTGAACAGTGTTTAATCATCAAGTCAGTTAGAGAGGAGTATTCATGATGCTGCCAAAAACCAATGCAGATTCAGTGTGTGTATCTTGTGTGGCAAATTAATAAGCATGTTTATTGTTCAGTTTTTAAACCAACTGTTAAGACTGGTATCTTTAAAAACTAGTGCTTTTTTCCCTTTTTCTTTAAAAGTATGTGAAGTAAAAGTAAATCACTGACTTAGCTGGTTTGGTTCCAAAGTTTTAACTGGTTTCTGAGACAGAAACATGACAAAGTACTGGGGAGGGGTTTTCTGAACACAAGAGATTTTGACATCTTGGGATGGAAATCACTGAACAGTGACTTGAATTACCAGCTCCAAGCTCAAATCTTACCTGAATTCAAACTCAGAAAAGAATCTTAAGACCAATTGAGTGCTCAGCATGAGACAAATTTTGTGGAAGGTCTCTCTGCATCAGCGTTACTTTCACATTGATTGACCATAAATTTCTGGGTGATGACCATCTCTGTAAGAAGTCAAGCTGGGTTCAGAGCCTAAGCAGTCAGCTGTGCTAGCAGGACCCTATTGGGGACCATGCCCATTGGAAACCTTAAGTTTTGATAAATTTCTTAATCCCTGCGTGGGAGGGGGCATGAGAAGTTGATCTCCATGTGCTGGAAGCCATTGTGATGCGTAGGAGCTTCCTTATTACAGTTGGCATTTTCTATATAAGAACAGAGGATACAAGAGGGTGTATACTCACCTAAAGAATTTTTTGCACAGTTTACAAAAAGTTACTTCTAATTTCCTTTGCAGACTTTATCCTTTACCTGTGGGTCCCAAGAGTGACTCCGGCTCAGTAGGTTGCTGGAGAGGAAATGTGGCCCCATAGTTGGAACACCAGGCTGCAGCTGCTGGAGCCTGTGCCCCACTGTAATGGATGACTTTGGGCACTCCCTTAATCCCTTTCACAAGATGGGATGTCAGTGATAAACCCTGTCTCCTCTGCTTGGTTTTATTCTGGTCCCATTGGTCTGCAGGCAGGACCATGGTGTCCTCCAGCTGCAGGGAGCCTGTCTAGGGGAGAGGGAGTTGCCTGAGGATGCAGATCTGAGCTGACATGGGACTGTCTGTTGAGCTCTGTGAAATGTGTCTCCAAAATGTCCTCTTCAAAATCTTCTGGAAAAAGAACATGCCAGATAATTTTTACTTAACAGAAAAAAAAAAAAAAAGAAAGAAAGAAAAGAAAAAGGCTTTATGACTCAGTGCTGCATCTAGGAAAAAAGTGTTAACCCCCTTACCTCCCCCAGCTCCCCTGCAGCGCATGGTTCTGAGTCACAGTGACCCTCCCAATTACTGCAGGACTATCCCCTTCAGGAAGCATCCATCAGAACTTTGGCGCTGGTTAGTCCCCCTCTCACATTACTTGATACTTTGTTGGATAAAATCTGATAATTTTCCTCTGCCTCTTCCTACAAGCTGGCTACTGTTGGTGCAATAGCTTCTGCAGCTCCTGCCATCTGGAACAGGCTTCCCACCCTGCTGGTTTTGGCCTCCATTTCAATTCTGAGATGAAACAATATTCTCCTCCCTTGTCTATGACTCTTCATTTCTCTCTAGCCTTGCTAGTATGCATTATTTATCTTAGTAGCTGCTTGACAGTGGTCACTTGTTATTATAGGCTAAAGAAAAGACAGCAAAATGTTTCCAGTCACAATCTGGTAATTATTTTTTTCCCTAATACGTTGGCTCTCTCAAAGCAGCCTTTTTTTTTGGCTGAAAATATTATTGCATGATCTCTCCTGAAATATGATTAACATTAGTTTGAATTCTTGAGAAAGCTTAATCAAAGTCTCTTTCAACCATTTTTAATTATGTATGCATGAAAAAATATACACATTTCTGTTGTGGAAAAAATATTGTCACACATCCTCATCCCGCTATATGTTCACAAACATATCAGATGGCTCAGATGTTGGTAAAGCTGGAAAATGGGATATCAAATTAGCAGAGAGGAACTTTTATGGACTAATTGGACATATAGATCAGGGAGGGAAATAGTACTGTGTCTCTCATAAAGGAGGGAGGATTTTTTTTGTTTCTTAGCTTTTCCTCATATCACAAACCTGAGAAATGGAACATGCCCAACATGCAAGCAAAGCTAAGTTTGCACTAATGAGAAAGCAAAACTCCAAGTATTTTGGAAGGGGTTTAAGCCCTCATTCTTCCGGGGACAAAGGAGGGAGACATTTTGTGGAAGGTCTACTGCAGAGCCTTTAATATCATCCTCAGAAGTATAGTGTAACAGCCTCTGCTTGAGACACTCTTTTATCCTACTGTTTCCTTCTGCTCTTGCCATTCTTCTCCAGACACTGAACAAAGATGGGTCCTTGTCTCGTCAAAACTACGTCTCTTGGATTTGAAGGAGTGGGAAATTGGTCTTTGTGAAGCCCATCAACAGCATTCTCCACTAACAACATCGACCTGGCAATGTCCTTCTTGCTCTCCCCATTTGATAAGAATACTAGGAAAACACATCTAAAACTGAATCATCAGTGACACTCATTACCACATGGTACCATCAAGGCCAATTATTTAATAGGACTAAAAAATCCAAACTTGTGCTTCCTCATTTGCAAGCACACCAGACAGTAATACTGGATGGAACTGAGAAATGGTAGGAGGCACAAAGGCCTCAGCGGCCACGGAGCATCAGCAGCTGTTGCATTAGAACTTAGGAGTCTTAATTGTGGATGAAAACCGCTTTGTAAAAGGAGCTATGTGAACATGGAAAGAGACAACAGCAGTGCCCTGAGATGGTGAGATGACAGGTGATAATGCACTGAGACTGGTTGTCTCCCACTGGCAAGTACCAGCAGGGGTTGAGCAGCAGCAAGCAGTGTTTGAAGGAGTGGTTCTGGGGGAAAGAAGGACCTGTCTGAAAAGGGGGCAAGCGGCTCCAGGCAAACAGGAATGATTGCAGCACTAGAAGTGAGCACAGTGCATCACTGACAGAGCAGACGGCCTGGGAGGTGGCACAGAAAGCAGCATAAAGAGGCGAGTATAGGGAAGCTGAGCTGAGAAGAGCCTTGTGTTTGAAGAGAAGAAGCCTGAAGGAGAGATTCGGTACTTCAGGGCTCTTCTTGGCCTGGAAACCATGAGACCTTATTGAGTAATTGAGCTGGGAACCGCAGGGTACCACAGGAATGAACCACCGGACCCTGATGGCTTTGCTTGATTTTTCGTCTTCCATTTGCTGCTCCTGTATGTTCCTCTCTCATTTGACTGTGGTCGATTTGTGGGGTTTGTTTTTCTTTACTTCATTCCACCTTTTCTCTTTCCTTTTATGTCCTAAATTGTTATTCAGCTGTTTTGATTTAAATTATGTTTATGTACAGTTACTCACAGCTCTGACTGTTGCCTCCTCCCTCCTGTGACTGTCTCTGATGCTCGCACATTCGCTTTGGCTCCTTTACAGCAGATGCCTGGAGCAGTAAATGAAAGCAGCTCTTTTATCAGTGAGACCTTTCACCTCCAATTTTTTTATTTCTTATTAAGGCTCCAACCAGTCCTGGCTTTCTCTTCAAACGTAGTACACATAACTCAAAACAACAACAACAACCACTGCCGCCACCAGAAACCAGATAAACTGCAAAATTATCAACTCTTCTAAACCGTACCTCATCCCTCTCACTCATTTTTCAGCAGTGCAACACTGTTACTTGTAGAGGGTGTTACAGGGACCCCACTGTGGCACTCTGAACGCCACACGTGGCCTATCTAATTTAGCCTATGGCAAAACAAATCCCCAAACGTGGGATAAACCTGCTTATGTTATTACCAAATGCTGTGAGAAAATATTTTACTCAACTTTGTGAACCAGAAGCTGGGAAAAAAAGGTTCATAATTTCTTCCAGGGCACAGAAAAGTCATTGTGGTCAGCAATTCTCTGAAATGTGAACATTGAAATATGTATATAATTCAGTGTTTAAAAAAATTAAGGGAGGGGCATTTTCTTTTACTAGCTATTACAAACATCAACACTGAAAATCTGAAGATTGCTTGAAGATTTTCTAAGAAAAGTGGACAGAAGGAGTTCAGTTTTGAAATTAAAGCCTCTGTGCTTCCCAAGGGACCTGTGGTTTTTTCATAAAATGAGATGTTTTCCATAATTTTGAAAAGAGATATATCCCCCCATAAATCCACCCGCCAAAGTACCATTCCTCAGATGAACTCTGTATAACAGTATTTGAAAGGAATATGAAAAATGCCATTAGTGTTGAACATATTACTAATTCCGTGAAAGGTAGTAGTTGTTTGGTTTTTATTTTGTTTTTCTTAATCTGGAAATTAGGCTACAATGCCAAGGGGAAAAAAAAAAGAAACAAGGCCACCCATTTTAGCACAAAAATTTCTATCAAAAGAAAGTTTGAAAGACAAATATAACCAGTTTTACAGCAAAGTATACTCAACAGCCAATGGAGTATTTGATTCAGGAATCAAACTTGCATGTGCTTACTCATTGAGTTGTCTTTCTCATCCTTTCAAACCCTTGAAAAGAAGAATCCCTTGTAAGCCTATAACCAGCCTCACTAAAGTTCACCTGTGTCCTTCAAAGACCTTTGCTTCATCTTGCATGGAGATAGTTTTATCCTGTGTTTGGAGTGAGCTCTAACAGGTGTAGAGGTACAAGAACTGTATGCAGAAGCTCAAACTTGCAATAGCAAGATAAAAGAGCATCACAGCTTGGTATGTTTGGAATGCTATCAAGACATAAGTAATAAAGAAAAGACACATTCAAGGAAGCATAATAATAGAGTAAATACAGCCAGTTAACATGGATGAATTTCAAAGAGGGAAGAAAGAAAACATCATGTAAAGAACTGCATAACAATGGATCTGAAAGATATCCAAGTAAGAACGAAATATCAGTCCTGTCCCAAACATTAGAAGGTTTCTGCCTGTCATTATGGAAGATTATGCTATTATTCAATTACATAATGGATACTTATATAATTCATCCAATTGTAGACAGATACTTTAAAAATCCATTTTATCCCACAAACAAGAACATCATTTTTAGGAAAGGACCACTTAAACATTTCTTCCTGTACAGCTCATGTTTTTGACTCACTTGACTACGTGTTGTTCTGCATCCTTTCTGATCAGCACCAGAGAAAGGATGTGAAATGTTCTTTTCCCTTATATGTTCTTTGAAGTCCTAGGAGTAAGAATAAAGACTTCCCCCATGAAAAGATTCCTGTCTATCCAGGAAGCCAGATGCAGTGCATCCTCCAGAGCTCCCCATCACAAGTAACTGAGTTCTCCCCGAACACCAAATGTTTATGCAGTAAAGCATCAAGGACTGTGAATGATTCCACCACTACATAAATTGCACCCCACAAAGAAAGACACAGGTGACTTACAACCTTTCCCAGCTGACCTGTCTAACTGCAGGGAGCCAAGTCAAGAGCACGACAATTTTCTAGTGGTGGTTGGACCTAGGGCTGGGATTGACAAATCTGAGTTAATTTCTTCTTGCAGCCTTCCTGAGTGAATATTTACAGTTTATTCCAGATTTAATTCAGCCACCTGTGATCTAGCCCATATTTTGTCTTGTCTCCTTAGATCAGGGCTGTTGGGAGACTTTGCTGGGCTCCTTTTCCACAGTGTGATCCTACTCATTCTGGGATCCAGCTGTGCAGGGGATGCTGCTTCTCTGATGCTCCAGTCTGCGATCTGAGGATGGCACAGTGCAAAGGAGCGGGCATTGCTGCACAAAGGAATTATAAATTATTCCTACAGAAAGGAAGAGTCTGAGGTGGCTGAGTCATGGGCAAATTTCTGGTCTGACACAGCTGTGGTATAAATATGCTCTAAAAGCGGGCTGTGATATTACATCTGCATGGCATACTACCACTATAACCCATACACAGTTATTGTTACAGCCTCTGAAAAAGAAAAAATAGTTTCCACGTTTCCTACCCTCTTGTGTCCTGAGCCTTTGTGTCTGTGCCATGCCTTGACACGGACACTGTTTGAAAAACTGAGGATTCATTTTTTTTCCCCCAGGGAAGGATTTCCCTGTAAAACTGGTCCTTGCGTGTTCCTGCTGCACAGAGCTGGTTTCTTACCCAGCCTGTGTGCCTGTGTGCCTAAAGAACCATATATTGATGCTGTGCCTAAGGAACAAGTGCCAAACCAGATCGATTGACCTCACAGTGGTTTAAGAATTAAAATGTCCTGAAGCACAGATGGGATTCAGGGGTTAGATTTGCTTTGGGAGATGTTGGGGTGGCTTTTGAAGTACAAGAAACTGTAGGTTTCTTCCTGGTGAAAAAAGAGACCTGATGGAGTCTCAGCTAAAAGCAGAGGAAAAGCAAGGAAATAGTGTAAATAGCAAGGGTAAGAAAAGAGGTTGTAATTAGCATTTCCTGACCCATAATAATGCATTAATATTTCAAGAGTTAAAACACAACTGCAGACAGTGACTTTGGAACTGAACTTGTCATAGCAAAATTCACATCAGGTTGTGGGTTTTCAAATGCAAAAGCTCCATTGCAGAGAACCTAAGCATTAATATAAAAATAATTTTAAGAAAGAATGGGTAATTTAAAAGGCCTAAAGATTGATGCACTGAACACCTTTCCTCAGGTCTAAATACAGGAAGAATTAAAAGTTAGGAACTATTAAAAGAAAGGAAATCTGCTTGAAGTGCTCATCCACGAGGCCAAAAGAATAAAAACACCTGTTGCCAAATGGAAGCTGATGTTTAAACACTTGCCAGGCAAAGTTGTGCTGAGGAATAGAGAGATGCTTCAAAGTGGCTGCTCATGCCAAGGTCGTTCCAGTAGTCTTCACGTATGCCCAAGCATCACACATGAATAGGACAGGAACCACTAGAGAAGACAGACAGAAAGGATTCAAGAGAAAAGAAGTTGACCTCGACTCTATTAACAAGGGATAACTAAAGGTTAAACAAGGGGGAAAACATGGCATTATCAAGATATAGATTTGTCATAAAGGCTGAATTATTAATTTCAAATTTTTAAAAACATTTAAGAGACCAAACTTGCACATATGTGGCAGTAGCCCATCCACACAGACTAATGTAGGTGAAATACACTGATTATTTTGGGTAATCCTATTGCAGAAGCCACAGGACAAGATCAACTGTATTTATTGTGCCTTAGTTGTTTTCTGGCACACATCATTCATTCAAAGTCCTAAATATTGACTTGATCTCCTCAGTAGCAAACTAGAAGAACACCAGTTTTCTTCTTTTCCACTGAAAAGCAGCTAACTTTCCAAGGTCATACAAGGAGTATGTGGAAGGGAGAAGAATTGTTTTCACCTCTCCTGAATCACATGCTTGTGCTGCCATTTTCCAACTATTCTTCCTCTTTATCTGTGACCCATGTTTTCTCTTATAAGCTGTGGAAAAATAGGAGCAAAATGAAATAGCTATCTCCTCGACAGATGGTGGTTCCATTTAGTTTTACTGCTCTGAAATAATAATAATTAAAAAAAAGCATATTGGATTTTGAGGAAAGATCAATTAAAAACAGAAGAAAAGATTGGATGCATTCATCATACTCTTTTTTAAGAGATGACTGGCAGACAGCATAGGACAAAGAGGATCCTTTTGAAAAGGTTTTCTCTCAGTCCTGTGTTTCTAAATGGTAATGGTCTCTAACTATATATCAACTCTTTCCAACTCCATTCATCAAACAGAACCTCTAGAGAGACCATGTTGATCCCATAGGCTATAAAATTCCCTCAGTGCTATAATGATCTGAAGATATAAAAATTCCATGGAAATAAATCCCAATTAAATACCCATTAACAATGATGGAAAGATCACTGGGGCTATTAGAGGCAGCCCTAAGACACAGTAACCACACACACAAAATTGTCCAGCTTCTTATTTATCTGCTTTAATCACTCTAGTGCAAAGAAAAGCCTTCCAAATGCTTCAATAAGTAGTGCTAATTTATTGCAACTGAACTCAGTAGCATTTTCATAAGGCTTAAGTACTTATTATTTGTATTGTGGTGTTAACTAGCAGTTTCAATCTAGATCATTCCCTTTTTCTCAGTGTTATAAGATGTGCTTCTTCTTCCCATCCTCCAAAGCAAGAAACAATGGAAGACGTGAGACTCCAGTTTTACCCAAACAACACAAAGAGTTGGAGGAACTTGTCTTATTTTACTTGGAAGGTTGTGGCAAAATCTGGAACTGAGCACACTTTTACAGAGTTTTAACTATAGGAGACTCCTCTTTGATAGCAGGATGCTTTTAAACTCATTGCTGGTAATAAGCTTGGTTCACAAGTGTGCAATGCTGGCTGATTTCTGTCATAGTCCAGAGATTTAACACAGAACTGAGTAAGCAGATTATTCCTGAAATGCCTACTCCCATGTTGCCATTCAAACACAACTTTGTTCGTTGAGCATTCAGACATGTCTGATCCCAAATCCAGCTATGAAGCATACTCCCACTGAAAATATGATGAGAAGATGGTCTTCAACCTCATTGGCAGTCAAGCACCATTCAGGGAGCTGAGGAGAGGGCAGCACCCACATGGGCTTAATCCATTTATTTACTAATATTGCAAAGGCTGTTTCCCCCTGCACCTTAAACCTTTTTGCCGTGTATAAGTAAAATGAATTCCCACCTTCCTGTGGCAATTTACACCAAGCAAAAATCTAGTCTTTGCAACTTCTTCAAAACCACACTGCAATTATAGCTGCAGACCCACAAAAGTCCAAAGCTGGAATATTCCTGATATTGAAATAGACTGTGCCATCCTAACTGCACCATCGCCTAACAAGTGGTGCGATCTGTGTGATACACTCTAGTCCAGGTTTTGATCTCAACACAGCACACAGAGAACATCGTTGAAAGTGACATGTGATATCTTACTGAATTCAGGCTCAGGGAAATTGCCAGCACTTATCTTGCTTGACCAGAGTGCAGCCTTCAAAGCAGTAATCATAAAATCTTATTACTGTACAAAGATTGGAATTATACACTGGTATCTGTGGTTCACACTTTTTGATTGGTTTAGTCCTTACTTGACTGGGAGATACTGGTTTCTGTCACTAGGAAACTATTCCTCGGTGCTACCTTCTTTCTGCCAAGCACCTCCCTTCTCCAAAGGGATGTGCATTACACATGGCTTCTACAAATTTTGTCCTAACAAGCAGAAGTACAATTTATTTGGTTTTCCTCAAATCTGAAAGGCCACTACAGCTTCTTATCCAAGAGCCATGAAATCAAAGTAAAAAATGAATGCTTAGCAAGCAAGCACTGTTAAAATTAGGAACCACTGGCTCTGTATTTTCATCCCCTGACTGAAAACATTTACTTCCACTGCAAATAATTGACAATCAAATTCAAACTTCCTCAGGAAAGCAAGTGGTTCTGACCTGGCCCATATACTTTTCATTTCACACTAATAAATCAATATTTTTCTGTTGTTCTTTGTCTTTCCTTCTGCAGGTTACCAGTAGTCTCCTTGCCCAGTCGGTGTTGCCTTTGTCAGCTGGATTCTGGCTTTTCCTTTCTTTTTGCTAGCACCTGTTTTAAAGACTGCACAAAGTTCCAGAACACACTGTCCACCAACTGACTTCAGCAGAGACTTCTTTTTGTAATGCATCACTGTATATTCCCTGGTGCAAGTTTCTGTCCTAATGTTTACACCTGATGGGCCTTGTGCATCAGTTTTGAAGGAATAAATCACTATCTTTCCCACTTAGCCACAACTATCTTATTTCTGCAGAGCATCATGTGGCCTCCATTTCATTAAAAGGACTTCATTCACAGTCATGTAATGGGCCGGTAGAAACCTACAGCAATCAGCTCCAAGAAACAAGTGTCTTTCAATACATTTTGTCAGTTGGAAATGAGGACAAACTAAGATTACATGACCAATATGTTTCCTCACAGGTACCTCAACATCATCATGGGGCAAAGGCTCCTTCTCAAGCACCGGATTAGAAAATCAGCTTTGATCAAATTCTGTTTATTGAAAGAGACCAAATCCTTGAGCTGGCCACAAACCCTTAGCTTTTAATTCCTACTGATAATATTCTTGCACAAATATAGGGCTTTTTGGTTTTTTAGTAAGATTGATCAGCTGTATTTAAGACTTTCTAGAGCAAAGGTCTTTAATGAAATCTGTGAGAACAAAGGTACAATGCTGCTGGTAGATCTGGTATAGCAAATATATAAACTTTGCTGAGCTTCTCACTCTAAATCCTTGATATTTTTAGGTTCTAGATTCCCCAAAATGTAGTTGTTTAGGATGGATTATATCCAACAAATGTCTATCTTATGCTGATTTTTCTTGTGTAAAAGTTTAACCAAAATGACCTAGCCATTTCCCTGAATGGGTTTAGGAGAATATGCATTGTTTTATCTTTGTAGTAAGTGGCTTTCTGGAAACTTCTCCTCCAGGATGCTCTGCTGGTTCCCAGAATGTTTCCTTTAGGAACAGAGGCACTCAGGTGGGGTTACGAACTCATAACCCTGTTCCTTTTCTTACTAGTGAAAACTGTGTAAGTTTACTTTTTTTAATTGCAGGTGGAAAACAAATTTGACTCTGTTGAGGATCTTTTAGAAATTAAACTTCCAGAAGTTTACATGGAGATTCTTTAGATGCTGAAGTTTGATTCTCAACAATTCCCCTGCACCATATGTTTTTCTCCTCGTCTGAGTCCTCCCATCCTGACCAGGTAATATGGATGCTGTCCTATGGAATAAAGAAGTGTCTCCCCACCTGGGCTCTGTGGTCACATTTCCCAGACCTAGGAAATGGTTAGCACTGGAATTAATGTGGAGTACTGGAAAATCAAAGAGCAGGAAGGGATCTACAGTGCTGGGCTGAAGCAGTGGAAATGCTGGCAGGGTGGGTCTGGGAGGTCGAGTGGGGAAGGGCAGGTTCAGAAAAGCAGGTACAAATTCAAAGAAGAGCATAGAAATGAGGAAAGGAGGATGACTGGATGATTGGGATGTAGGTATGAAAACATACAGACAAAAGAGCTTGGCTAAATTAATACTGGATCTAGGAGATGTCCTTGGATCAAATCCTCTCTTGTGCACTTCAAGCCCTGTCCAGGGCCTGAAGAAACTGTGAGAACATGTGACAGCACTGCCAGCACATTGAGCCAAGTAGCACTTCAGGTAGCCCCAGTGTGAGTAGATTTAACAGGGAAAGCAAGGGGAACAGGACAAGTATAACATTCCCACCTTACATGTCCCACTCACAACACCCACCACTGCAGACTCCTTCCCTGGAGACACTCAGAGGACAGAGCAGAGTTCATTGCAGCAGTGATAGCTGTGATGCCACCTCCCACATAATCTGCAGCCACAACCAGCAGTAAAAGAGCCTGGACAAGAACTGGCACACCCCAGCTGGGTTTTCTCTGCACCCTGCAGCAGAGGGAACACACTCCCCATACAGGGGAGTGCTCCATCCCCAGCCACAGAGCAGAGATTCACTGTGCATGGGGACTGATGGAAAACACCAGAGGGGACAAAACTGCAACCGATGGGTTTGGGATCTCAGTGAGCCATGGCAGCCCTGGGCTTGACCCCAAGTCTGTTCATGTTCTTTACATGAAACAGTCACTGAGCAAATTTCTTCAGTACCCCGGCCTCATTTGATGAATAGCGAGTCGTGCAGTATTCCGTTGCAACACATAACTCCATTATTGCTAAGAGGCATGAGGTGAAATTATAGATATTCCTTGACTCCCATCCTATTACTAGTATGAGACAAAATGATACATGTGCTGATAAAAGGATTTGAAATGATGGTCTGTGTGTCAGAAGTGCCAGTACAGTCAGAATTATTTTTAAAAGATTATATTAAAGCATAAATTAAAAGGCTATACAGAAAGAAAAGTAGATGACTTCCAATAGTGTATAACATCTATCAAGGTTTAGCATACACTGTGTAGTTACCCTTAATGGGCTCAGTCTTTCTCATAGATTATTCACATATCCTGTGGGAAGTCAGGCTGGATCCTCTTTCTATCCCCTGTAAACCACGGTTGATAATATCTTTCCATTATATTCCTAAGGTGTAGCTATTTCATTTTTACACAAGGGATCCCAGAGCTATTGTGTAGTCCCTAGAAAGCTTTAAAACAATTTGTCTGTGTAGCAATTCTTCTTTATGCCTCCCAGTTGCACAAAATCTCACATTTTCTTAATTTGATCACATGAAATGTTTGGGTTTGACTACTGAAAGAAATCACAATCTTTTAAAGGGAAAAAAAAAAGAAATGTCTGGAGAGGTTACATGTCTGTGTAAAGCATGGACAAACAGTGCTTGGACAATCAATTGCTTGATTAGATACTAATTCCCTGTGGTTTATCTTAAAGGTATATAGTTCAGCCTTTTACCAAGTTCAGTCTTAAAAGCAGCGCATGTACCTGGACAAGTCAATTAAAAAAAAGTAACAATGCTAATAGAATGAAGAAGTCCAGTCTTCCTATGGAGGATTTTGCCTCACAAATACTTTTAATTTTTACATTTCTTTTTCTGCTGGGGTTTCCATGAATTACACTAATAGAGAGAGTATCTGCTGGGAGAACAGTATTTCAAATTACTGTTAACTGCCTAAAAATTGGCCGTAAATACGTTTTGGCTTTGTTATTCCTTATTATGAATCATTGCTGAAATATCCATTTCTTTATTGGATATGAAGATAAAATAGCAAAACAAATGGAAGCGCTCTAGACAGAAATGCCTGTTATCTTAGGCCTGATCAATTCGTTCACTGAGGTTGTTTCCTCCTCACCCTAACTTCCAGGAAAACCTCTTTGCTTCACCATGGGAAACTGATTTCTTCATTCACATGCTATTATTCCTGAAGATAATGGAGATATTTTAAAACATTATCTAGACCACATTCAGTGAGCCTGGGATGGCTGACAGGAGGTGTATCAATATGATGGGAGCAGATCAAAGCACTCACAAACCCATGATTCCTTGCATGGTTGGTTGCCTCTAAACTGAATGGAGCTGCTTGGGTGAGATATGGCCAAAGCTATGAGGTGCTCCTTCTGAAGCTTTCTTACCCATGAATATTGCCTGCTTCTTAGAACTTACCTCAAGTGACTAGTTTCCCATCACTGTTAATGCTGGCAGAGCTTCCCCAGCCATGGCAGCCATGGGCCCCAACCATGAAAACTCTGCCTGACTCCCTAATTTATTCACGGTGTGGGAGCCCAGCTGCCCTGCCTCTGCTGTGTGATGCTGGTGGCACTGGTGATCAGGCAGTCCTGGCAGGGATATAGTGGCATGACTTCCTGCATTTTCACAGGAGCCATCTCATATTCCCTGTCACAGACAAGTTTTCACTTGCTGGGTTTGAGCTTCTGCATCCTGGGACTGCAGAGCCAGCAAGGATGGGGCTTCCTGTCAGGTCTGAGGTCTGGAAGATTCTGTCCCACATGGCAGGTTTGATGCTGCAGAGACTTTTTTCCCTGTAATATCTAGATCCCAGAGGGACTGGTTGGGAGCACTTTAATTACAAGGGTTGCAGCACCAGCAGCCTCCAATGCAGCTGGTGGATTTGAAAAGTGTCTGACTAAGGGAGCTGCAAGGTGAAAGGCTGAATCCTGGTGTGCCAACAGGGCTTGGTACTGTGTCTTCTGTAGCTGCTCTAATTCCCTTTATCTTCTTCCAGAGAAGAGCCAAGTTTGTACTTCTGCCCTACAGAGTTTCCCAGTAAATCTAAAGACAGAGAAAGTCTTTACAGACACCTTCAGCTTTAGAGCCTACCAGAGTCTATTATTGCTCACTAAAAAACAAACTTGAGGAAGCTTTCCTAGGTAGTAGCCTAGTAACCTTCAAGGCAACAGGTATTAGTTGCAAATGCAATTATTATATTTAGCCGTATTCTGGTACCCACATCTCCATGATTTTGTATCTGTAACAAATAAGAAGGGAGAAAGAAATAAAGAAAAGTGAAACCCCATTTTTTTTCCCCTTTTAAAGCAGTGAAAGGGGCATGAACCTCTATAAATAATTCTTTAATAAAAAGAACAAAAACTCCATTGTCCTCCTTTTATACCTCTAGAGAATATATTTTCACAGAATTAGAATCATAGAATATGCCGAGTGGGAAGGGACCCATAAGGATCATCGACTGACTGAGAAGAGTCTGTTTTGAGTGAAAAACAACAAAAAATGTGGTCAAGAGCAGGAACACCTCCTATGAGAAGTAGGAACTGAAGTTGCTTTTAATACAGTGAAATCAAAAGCTCAAATCAGAACTTCAACCTGTATAACCCCAACTTAAGAAAATCCCAAACCTGAATCTTCTCCAAACCCAAACCTTATAGCAAGAGACATGATGACCCCATCTAATGCTCCTGGCTGTCAAAGCTTGTACCCAATCAGACAGGTCTTTGTTTTGTGTTGGATGCATTAGTGGGATAGTGCTAGTTCAGAACCACAAAACCTCTTTGATTAATAAAATTCACAATGGTGCTGAGGGCTGACATGGGACCTGCTCACCACTGAATTCTCATTTAAGCCCTCAGGCTTAAGTGAGAACTATTTGCCTTGTGCTGACTTTCTGCACAGGGGTGAATTTCATTCTGTGTCCATGCAACACAACCCAAGACGTAAAGAGGAATGAGAACTATCTCCCTCCATTCCCTCAACATGTCCCCAATTTCCTTTTAAAATGTCCCTGGTAATTGCTTTCAAATGCTGGCATGTAGACACACTTTGGAGGAGGCACTCCTTCAAGAAAATGTGCAAATCTCCAGGGCTGATTTTGGTTTTCGGAGGATGGAGTTTCCTAAAACAAACCCTTCAAAAAATAAGAAGTTGCTATTTCTCTAATGAATGTATCTTTCTTTTTCAGTCTGACAGAGTGAAATGTCAATCCTGAGGAACATTTGCATGTAATTAAACAGCTCATCTAGCTTTTTCTGATCGAGAGATATGGCATGCAAGCCAAGGACCAATGTACAATAAAACAGACTAAATCCTAATTAGCTTCAACTGCTTTTGGGGTTTCTTGGGGAAAATGCACTTTCAAGTCAGCTGATGGCTTCATAGTATTGTCCCACTAAAAAGCATTGCAAGGGCTAAGCACTCTAAACTCCAACTATTACAATAATTTATTCCTTTTGTTGATCTAAAGATGTGGAAGTCCTCATCTTCTCATCATAACTGACTTAATGAAAATCTCTGGTGATGAATTGATCTTTTTCAACCTACCAAGTACCTGTAGTAGACTTAAAGTGAAATAGTCTTTAATTTATCCTTAACATTTAGTCTCAATAAAACACTCAAACATCAGCTTCTGTTGGCATTCTGAATGCAGCAGTTCCAGTTTGTGGATGGATGCATTTTTCTTTGTCTCTTTACATAGCAGACAGTACCCATGGTTGATTGGGTGACATAGTTAACCCCAGAACTGACTTTACCATGGTTTAGATTATGATACTAAAGCCCTCACGTAGGTGGAGTTCTCACTGAAGTTGCATTAGGTCGAAGCTTAAGACATACTGAAGAAATACATTCAGTTTGGTGTCAGCACTTCATCAATTTGTAGAGGAAACCTGCACACAGAAGCAAAGTCAACCGCAGTGAAGTTCAGAGTTTTCGTCTCTCATTGCCACAGGATACCCACCAGACGACTCCATCGGCAAATGAACTATCAGTGAAGACGTGTGGATGTGTTCCTATAGCACAGTGTTTCCGGAAAGAAATCTACTGTTACCTGCAGAAATGTCATTTGAAATGCTATCAAACCAGACACACACAACACCAGCGAATATTCTTCGATTCTCAGAGTCTGTATTGGTTTTTCACATGGCTCGTCCATGTAATAAGAAATTTCACATTTTCCTGCTGTTCAAGAGTCCGATGCTGCCAGCAATGCTGCCAGCATCAACTCTGTTGCTCTCCACAGAGCCTTTCACAACCGTAAAGCACCTTTTTTTCTTCCCTCACAAGTTTTTTTTTTCACTGTTGGCCAAATAACGTTGATAATAATCCCTTCAAGAGAAAGAAGTTTACAGGCATAAAAATTACCTATGTGCCTTGTAAGACAACACAATCTCTAGCTCCCCGTGGTCATTTGTCATAGGAAAATAAAAGTGTTTAATGGTATTGACCAATGCTACATGCTCAATCTTCTTTGAGAGCCCAAAACTTTTGGTCATGGGTTAGGTACTAGTCAGCCATGCATGCTACAGCTATATAAAGCACAGATCTTCAGTTTAAACTTTCTGCTTTAAAAAAATGTACGTTGTTCTGGCATTTTTCAAATATGTACTACTAATTACTGTACATACATAATACTTTTTCTGACATAACCTTCATGTCATAGGAAAGCCATATGGGAGGAGAGAAATTGCACATGCGGCCTCGTATCTCTTATCAAGCATGTCTAACCTCACAGAGGTGAAGGCAAAAACCTATCCAGACCTCTTAGAAGACCTGGGTTAAAGGTGCCCAGTCCTTTCAAAAAGAGCTTCCTTGGGTCACAGCCAGATACGAAAGTGTTAAAGACAACATAAAGGAACATGGGTCTGCAAGTTCTGAGTTTGAGCTGAAGAGGAAACCACTGAGACTGCTGCCATCAGGCTGACCTGTTGTGTCTCCTGGTTTCTTTACAGTTCTCCATCTGCCTCTGTCCGTCTGGTGACCCTTGCCTTCTACTTTGATTGCAGGCTCTTGAGGCTTTTGGAGCTTCTGGGGATTTGGGGCTTTTGGACCCCATACTGCACTTGGAACCTGTTCATATCGCCTAGTCTTGAATGAGAGTCCCTCATGTGATGATATGGATGATAGTGATGGAGCAGAATTGCCATCCTTTGGGAAATCCTGGTGTTGTGATTATTTTCTCTTTTGGAACCAAAAGCAGACATTTCTCACAGAAAGGAAATTATTTAAAAAAAATAATGAACATCATTGAGATATTTAATCTGAATGACACCAAACATAGGTCTGTTAAGTATTACATGTACAAACATCACCGTAGTATTAACAGTTGTTATTATGACCTAAGAGTCTTAATAAAATTAATTAAAATGCCAGTGACATAGCAAGCATTTTTATCTTTGAAGGAAAGAAAGTTTTTTTCTTATTGTAACAAAACGTTTCAGAATTACTAAAATAGAATGATAGTGTCACAATTGTTTGTTTCAGCTTCTTATCTCTGAAAACATCATAAGAGTTGACACATTCCTGCAAAATATTTCATAGTGGTGAAGCCAGACTTGTCAGATAGGAAGATGGTCTTTCAGAAAACCGCTGCCTCAGAGAGCTTAGCTTTGGCCAAATGCTAGAACTCTGCATAATGAAGTTATGAGAGGACTTGCATTTCATAGAATCAGAGAATGGTTTGGGTTGGAAGGGACTTTAAACACCATATAGTTCCAACCCCTCTGCCACAGACAGGGACAGCTTCCACTAGACCAGGTTGCTCAAAGCCTCATCCAACCTGCCTTTGAACACTTCCAGGGATGGGGCATCCACAACTCTTTCTCTGCAACCTGTTTCACCACCCTCACATTAAAGAATTCCTTCCCAATATCTAATCTAAATGTACTGTCCTTCAGTTTGAAGCCATTCTCTCTGTCCTATCATTACATACTCTTGTAAAAAGTCTCTCTCCATTTGCAACACGCTTGGGCAGAAGCACATTTTTGAGTGAGTAAACAGTTAAACTCTCCCTTCATTAACATTCAAGATGGATCTAAGGATGGAGTGCTCTGCCCTTCAATCATTTTCTGCTAAGTACCCTAACAGAACCAGGGCAACCTGGAAAAAACTATGCACTTGTAGTCAAATACATACAACTAGAATTAGAAGCAATATCAATTCTATTGTGCCCAGACACAAACTCACTCATTTGGTTTTTTTTAATAAATGAAGATCCTTTAATAAAAACATTGTTTTTAAGGTAGTATCTGATAAATTAGGTGGTTATGACCATTACAATCTTTCATTCAGAGAGTTTAAACACCCCAGTTATTCCCTTTGCCTGGTGGAAAATTTCAAAGGAGGAAGAGAAGTTGATGGTCCTGCCCATTCCTACTTTCCTAACTCAGGCCCAGAATTTCAGAGATATTGGAGATGAATACACTGGGGAAACACCAACTCGCCTATTTCCATGAAAGCATGGAAGCCAAAAACTTTCAAAAAGAATGAAGTGGGTGTGCTGGGATCTGGGGAGTACTTTGAATTTTCCATCCTTAGAGAGGCTTCACGAAAGCACTTGGTGTCATTCACCAAGCTCTCCAGCATCTCCATGTTGCCTCAGTGCATAAGAAGTAGATAACTTTTCTTATCTTTTCATATTAAAAGAGAGAAAGAAAGAAGCAGCAAAGCCAAAACTGATTCCGGTCCAAGGACCTTTTCCATCTCCCATAAAACGTTTGCATTCTTTGGCCTTATAAATAAGTTTATGTTAACAGACTAATATCATACATAACAGCCCAGTTTGAAGCTGGCAAAAAGACGAACCACATCTGAAATGTGGCTCACCTCCAGGAGTCTGAACTAGGCTGTGAAAATATAACTGACCTGATTCCGCAGGACAGTCATGGAAGACAATGTACTGGGCACCAACTTTGCCTTGCAGGGCACTGTTGATGGAGGGCTCCATGACAGCAGGTATGTCTCCTTCAGGAAGTTGTCTCAGGCATTGAAGTGCCAAAAGAAAAGGAGGCTCTAGATGGCTGGTTCCTCAATGGCTTCCTTCAGAGCTCTGGCTCCCCATATAGATGGCAACTGCATGTCAACACATTCAGAAATTGGTCCCTCTCTACTTCTCGCAACCTCATGACAGGCAGAGCTTCCTGCCACAGAACAGTGAGCACCTACAGCCAGCCCAGACCGTGCCACACTCCCCAAAACCCAAAATCTTTAATCTCTCAGGGTTTGGAGCACCCGATATCTGAGAGAGGAGATTACTGGACTCAGCTTCTTATTTTTAATTTAATGGCTGGCAGAGCTGCTGCCCAATGCAGCTGTATGGTACAATTTTGATTGCAGAACTGAGAATCCTGCTTGAATTGCCCACTTGTTTATGTGGGCATATTCCAGTTTAGTCATCTGTCTACTAGCCTGGCTGGGGGAACACTCCAACACATGGTAGACAAGGATAACCATCCTGTGTTCCCAATACCCCCAAATTAAATTATAAATGTAAAGAATTTACTTACAGTCCCAAGGACAAGGAACCCCAAATCCTGAGTCTGCTATTCTTGGCCTTTCAGAGCGAGATAAAGGAAAGTCAAATTTTTATGAGAGTGACTTCTAAATCGAAACTGACATCTCAGAGGTGTTGCCTCAGGTCCAGCTCTGATGGATTTTGGGCACAAACATTCCCTGACAGTGAAAAAGCCTTTTCAGGTGTCTCAAGCCAGGCATCCCAAATCAGTGACCACTTTTGAAAAAAAAAACATAGGTCTGGGAACCTGTTCCCAGTCTTGTTTATATGAGTGCACAGCTACAATGGACTGCTTGTCTGTGTAATGGCCAGACTCTGAGTAAGGATTTACAGACTCAGCCTCCTAATCACAGCCAGTGGAATCCTGGCACTAATGAAATCAAGGGAAATTTCCCTTTGACTTCAGCTGGATTTCACCTTCTGTGTTCCCACCCACAAAATGTGATTAACCAGTCTGCTTTTTTTCACCGTAGTGTTGGGAGGCTGTAGTCATTAGTGGCTCCAAAGCATAATTTTATTTCTTAGGGTGGAAGCTGGTGTTGAAATCTAAAACATCCTTAATACAGCTTTTTTAATCACATTGCTTCTTGAGCATCTTGCATCTTGCAAACAAGCAAACAAAATGCCTGAAGCTCCCCAAAATAAAATAACTTCACCTTTAACACTTGAACTTGGAAGTACCATATGTCAACCTGGGAGTGCAAAGTCTGCTTTTCATGAGCTGCAAAAACTTCCTGGGGGAGATCTAGGGACCGCCAAAAGTTCTTTGGGGAACTCTCTTTTGTACTCAAACTGGGGAATTCTCAACGGGCTTATCCAGCTGCTGGAAATTCTTCCACAGACACTGATGTGCAGCTCTGTTCCAAAACAAATATCTGCGAGTCCCACACTTCATCCATCTGTTTCACATTTCAAGGAGTTAGTGTTCCACACACAAGTGTGTTAAGAGACTGAGAGAGCAAGCTGGACCAACAAAGGCTCATTAAAGAAGGCGGTGGGGGGGATGGGAAAAAGGAAAAAGCAAAAGGAAGGGAAGATAGAAAGCAAGCTATTTTCCAAATATTTTATACAGAGTCACTGGGTAGGCTTAACGTGGAGCTGGCAAGGCCAGTGAGAAATCAAAGGATCTCTCCTCTAAAACCCTCTGAAATATAAAACATTAAGTTCTAGTTCAGAACAATACAGAGACCTCAAGCAGAAGTACATTAATGTCAGGGGATAGTGCAAGTCAAATTTATCCCTGATGTCAAATCAACTGGAGAGCAGTTACACCAGGAATGAAGGAGGCTGCAGGTTCCTATCATTTGACCTGACTTCTGCTGCATTTAAAGTCATAAAACATACCTGGCGCTAAACAATAAAAACTAAAAAAACAAGTCTGGGGCATTTTTGTAGTTCCCTACGTCTGATCCAAACCCTTCAGACTGTTGGAAACCTAAGTGAACTGCTCCGCAGCTTTTGTTTTCTGTAATTGTCCCTCACACAGTGCTCTGTAGGGACTGCTGAATGCATTTCATACATTTTTTGGCAGCGGCATTCCGTGTTGTGTTAAGGGTTCATTAATCTGCTTGCCACTAGGCCCCTGTGAAAAGAGGAAATTGTTTCACACTTGCTGAAAGACAGAGAAAAGAGTTTAGAGAGGAAGGAGAAACAGATTAAATGGGAAATACAAGCAATGGAGAGACAGGTTTGGGGTAGTGCTTTGTCATGTCTCAGATCATACAAAGGCTAACATGTGAACTCGGGGAATGCGACAGACTTTTGTTCAGAGAAACTGTGCTACTGTGTCATTAATTAGCCCAAGACAGGAGATTTGGCTGCAGCTCATCTCTGCTCAGAGTATGTGAGCTGAAACAATCAAGGTCCATTTCCAGGCTAAGATGGCAACGGAAATGAAGGGGGCGTAAGAAAGATATTTGTAAAAGGAGCAAGACTTCAGTAAACTGAAGTCATGAATCAAAGACACAATCATTTCAGGGGAAATAGGCCATTGGGCTGGAGAGAAATGATTTTTATAAGAAAGGCAGGGTGGTACTGGCCCATGTCTGGTCTGCCAAGTGATACCCAGCAGCCCAAATAGGTTCACCCAATTAACTCACTCTGGACTCACAATGTTGTACCCAGGGCATTCCTATAGCCAAGGCTGAGAATTAAAACACCCTCAAGGCCTGGAGACGCATTTAGTTTCCCAGTATGCTTTCTAAACCTTCGTCTAACTCCCTGGTACACAGAACAGCTGGAAAGACCACAGTCACCAGGTTTCACACTGCTGTGGATGGCTGGAAGGAAAGACCAGAGGAAATGTTTTTTCAACCTGACTTAAACCTTGTGGTTACCTATTGATAGTGGAAAGTCCTCTGCAGAGACAAAAGCAAGAGCAAGAGCTGCTATCACCACACAGCAAACAGGTCTTGGGGAACAGTCCTCTGGGTCCTGCTGACTTGGCTGCTTTTTGTATAACCAGTCACATACATAAGGGTTGCAGGATCAGGGCCAATTCTGTGCTGAAGCAGCAGAGATCAGACATGGAGTAAGGATGACATATTGTGTTTCCACAAAAAAATAAACAAACGACCATGATTTGAGTTTACAGGGCTATCAAACATCCCCCTAAAGATGAGTGGAAATTCTGATAAATTGTTTCAGCATTGCCTCACATAAAAATGTGCCAACTGGGGTGGGCTTCAGTTTTTCTTAGTGATTATGAACTGTTCAGGCAAAACAAAATTAGCAAATAATTTAGATTGGAATAATCTATTTTATCTGAACCACAAAAATACAAGACTGGAGCTGTTGCATAAATTCTTATTGTGAACTAACTCTAATAAGGAGCTTCTTCCCTTATGAGCTGTAATAGAAACAAACAGGCTGCTCTGGTCAGATGGCAGTAAGATTTGCAACATCAGGTTTGACGTGTTTAAACATTTTTGGCTGGTTCTGAGTGCAATCACCTCTTGCAGAGAGCCACTTGGACTCTACCCGTAGCTTGGTTGCTCAAAAACAAGGTCATACATTGTTGACTAAGAAGTTCCAGTGTTTAACATTTCATCTCGCACTTACATTACAAGGTAGTTTGGTTGGTACCTCTCCTGTCTTGCCTTTTTCATTCTGCAGTGCCTTGCTTGTTTGACAGTGTTTAATTTCTGCATGAAGGTAAAGGTGGGCAGATGTACTTGTGCTTTGACATTACACATAACATTTGGCAAGCCTCGCCTCACCTCACCATTGCTTATCCCAGGAGTGGTCCTTTTCCTTTTCTTTTTTTTTTTTTTTCTCTTCTTTGTTGGTGTTTCATGGAAATTTGCAACAGGCCAAATGAACAGGAATAACCCATGACATTATGCCTCCAACCACTGAGTCACTGCTGGTAGAACTGGGATGGAGTCGTGTGCTCCTGTACCACAAAGGGGCCTATAGTTTCTCAGATACTTGATTGACTGTTAAATGAATGGCAAGCACTTCGTTCTCTGTAGTGTGTCATGATTAATTCATCTCCCTCTCATACCCCGCTGTACATGTTGTAGTGGGCTTCATTCACGAACTGAAAAAGACCTGAGTAATGCTCCCCTACTCTCAATTTTGTTTCTCCATAGAAGGTCACAAAATATACCATGGCTGCAGGTGGTCTTATGTAAACAAAGCAATCTGGCCAGAATTCAAGGCTCAGTAATATAATATTGTCAAGTGATCATTTTGTTGAAATAGTTGGATGCCTATAAAACATCTGCAAATGCTAAATTTAAAATACAAATAAAGCCCAATGTTGGAAACTCCTCAGACTTCTGGTGAAAACATTGTTTTGTAGAACACAGCTCCTCTTGTCCCACGTAAATCTAAAGCTGAATGTGGACAAACAGCTTAGTTCCTGATTGTGCCGAGAAAATGGGCTTTGCATGGGTGCAGAGCTGTTTTATTCCTGCAGAATCATAGCCCAGCTTCCCAGAGGAAAAAGTGATGGGAGAGTAATAAAAATCTGTTTGGGAACTGGGGAGAGAAGGCTCAGGGTGATATTCTTGAAGATTGTGAAACCTAAATTAAACAGAAGAATGAAATCATCTTTCTGTTACTGATTTAGCACTTGGCTGAGACATTGGACCCTGTCCTGAGAAAAGCCCATAAATGGTATCACCCCAGGAGAGAAACGGTGAAGGCATTAAGTCATGGGGATGTTCATCTGGGATAGAAGTCCCTACTGACTTTCTGATGGCCCACAAAGGGAGAGTCCCTGTCTGCTGGAGCAGAGGAAGATGAAAATGTCACTTTAGTCTGTCCCACTCTTGTTTGTCTAACTGTGTGCTGAAAAGCAAACTAAGGGACAGAGCCAAAGCTCCCTCAGCTCACCTGTTCCAGACAAATTGAGGGTTTGCAGCAGAGCAGCATCTACTGAAGGAGCAGTGGGAACTGAGGGAGAGAAAAGCCAGGAGCTAGGTGATTTAGGAGGGTACAAGAACTTCCACAGGAAAGGGCTTATAAAGGGCAGCTACCACCTCACCTTACCCCAGAGATGAAGGATAATACGGTTAAAACCTCCCTCTAGGCAGCCAGCGGGAGCCCTTAGGTTTTGGTTTAGCACTTAACAAATCTGAACCAGGGGAGGGAAGAAGAGGGGGATGGAGAAAGGATTTTATACCTATTTTTCCATGTTTGTTTTTCAGCCCTGATGACTTTTCAATTAACACCCTTACTCACATTTCCCAAGTAAGATCCTGCCTCTGGATTCTGGGGGTTAGAGGACCAAGTCGTTTTGTTACTCTCAGCATATCCGCAGCAACCTCTGCTGCTGACAAGACACCGTGCATTGTAACAGCAGGTGGTGTTGCAGGTTAGGAGTGAGCTACAACGAGGAGTTTTGCTCAGCTCTTGACTGCACAATGCCTGGCTCGAACCAGTGCTATTAGTCTCTGAGGCCCCGTCTAAGCTACAGCTTGAGCAGTGCTCGCACTTGCAGCTGTGCTGCGTTCAGAACTGTCGGCAGAGGTTTCCTGGTATGGTTTTGCTATCCAGCTTTGCAGCCTGGGATTTCTCTAACAATTGTGTGAGCCGAAATCATGCTCTTGACTGTCCCTCTGGGTAATATGTCACTTAATTGGTTAATACGCTTATAATATCACTTAAAGTCATAGCGGGCGTGGACACAAATGGCTTTGAAAAGCAGCTTCAAATGCAATTATAAGCCTTATTAGCTTTTAAAAGAAAGACAGAAAAAATGTCCCCCCTTCTGTCGCTGGCACAGGTGGGAGTGATCCTGTAGATAGGGCAAGAAAGGCCTTTGGCATTTTTAGCACAGCACCACGTCATTGTTTCATGCAGTGTGTAACAAGCATTTTCTCCACTGGGCAGCCCTGAGCAAGGTTAGGTGATGTCAGGTTTCCACTGCTGCTGGAAGCACTCTCTTTCCCATATCTCTTGTGAGGGTCATCCATGGGCTGTGAAAAGTGGGCAGTGTCTGAGGGCACCAGACCCCTTGAAGCACCAAGATGGCCATGGCTGTGATGCTGAGCCCTCCAGCAGCCTGGGGAGTGGGAACTATTTTGTATGCTGTTTCTATGCTAGCATGGGCATTTCCCCCAGCTCCCATTCGGTCTCCCTGAGGAGCAGTGGTGTTTCCCACAGGGGCAAGCAGGGCTGGGGCAGGACTCCTGCAGCTCATACATCACTCCTGCTCTCAAACAGGGCATCCCACAAGGCATAGCTCTCCTACAACAATTTTCATAAATGAATAAATAACCAAATTCTTCATTCCTAGATACCAGACAAATGACAAGGGCTTACCTGAATTTTCTGGAAGTGTAAATGTCCCTCAAGTATTAAGCAAATATTGCTCCCCAGAAGCCTACAGACCCTGCTGCCCTGCAAATGCATACAATTCACTTCTCGTGTGAGAAAAACATACACGTTAATGATATATTCAAACTGTAACAAAGCAGTTAATTCATTTGCTAATACATCTTTTCTGCTTTAGAGCCTATGAAGTAATGAACATTTAATGACCTATTCATTTTCCTAAGAACTGCTGCATGGTACGGTGGAATCAATACAAAAGATGACCATTTTCACGCATCAGATAATCTTATCTACAAGGTTAAGATAATATTATGTTAATGTTTCCTGCATTATCTTGCATACTTTCGGCTCCTTTGAGAGGTATTCGTTTGGGTTTAGCAGCTTTTGCAAGCATTTTTGCTTCCTGGATGATTTCTGTTTCATTTTAGCTTTACAGTTTTTCCCTGCACTTGGTCAGAGCCAGCAAACAGCGAAAAAACAAACAATCAGAAAAAAAAAACCACAACAACAAAAAAATCAAAAACCCAACAACAAAAAAACCCCAATAGTGCAGGCAAATGCTACATTTGACCTGCTTTAACCTCCAGTTTACTGTATAAAGCAGAACCAGAGCAGACAGTAAAGAAAGGCCAAGCTGCAGCTGAAGTATGGCTCTTAAACTGGCTTCTGAGTGCTTTCTATCAATAATAATTGAACCTAAATTAAAAACAAACAAAAACAAAACAAACCACCTTCAGATTAATATCCCTCTCAGCCTTCAGTTTGTTCAAAGCCAGGTCTGGAAGGCATGGAAGTGATGTCATCCACATGTGGGTCCTCTCATGGCAAGGAACATATACCCTTGGAAAAACTCAACCTCCAGCTCCCCCTCATGCCAACAATGGAGTCAGAGGTGCACCATGGGCTCAGGGTGGCATCTCAGGGGTGTGCTCTGCTGTATGGTTGTCCTAACATATGGCCACAGAGAAATGTGCTGGACAGAGAAATGTGTTGGGCCAGCACGTGTCTGTTACATGTTAACAAGGCTGCAATACCCTCCCTGCAGTGCCAAAAGTATCTCGAGGTGGTACTTGGTGTGCCTCATGCTGTAACTCCAAGGTGTACCCAGAGTTCTCATGTGCTTTCATGGTAGCTATGTAATATGCACATTTAAGAGTCCCTGAATACTCATTTGCCTCTCTAAACACAACCATGAGGCTTGTTATGGTCTGTTGGCTCAAAACACTTTTTTTTTTAAAAGTTCCTATGCACTGATTTTATCAGAACGCCTCAACGGCACCAACCAACACCCCTCTAATGCACTACATAAATACACTAAAATGAATTAAAATGCATTAAAATGTCTCTGAGCAGCATTGTGACAAAGCTGCACGAGAGGTTGCATGCAACAGCCAGGGTCCACACAGCCCCAAGACCTGCTGTCAACTGTGGAAACAAAGGGGGCTTGCACCACCACCATCTCCACTTCCCCTGGGCTCCAAAAGAAACTGAGCCCAGACGAAGCTCCAGCAGTCCTGCTACCAGAGCAGAGGGCCTGGTAAAAGATCACCACTTCCATCTCACTGTGTATTTCTTTGTTTATTTACTTCTTCCTACAAGTGGCACCCAGGATTATATGACCTGACAGCAGGTTTGGGAACACGGACGTGCACATGGGTGGAGCCCGGAGGAGGGGACCTGGCACATCCACGGGGCTTCTGGTCATAGGGTCTAGCAGGAGTAGCTGTCCAGGCAGCTCCCCTCCACTCTGTGCAGCTCTTTCATACAGCAACCCAGGAGAAAGTAATATTTGTAAAAACTGGAAAATAAGCTGGCAAAGTCAAAGAAACCTGGCAAGTGTAGGTGTACTGACACGGCGTGTTTCTCAATTCAGTCCTTTCTGAGCATGTGTTGCCTACCATCTTTGACCAGGTCTCTAGGTGCTACTCCTCTAAAACAAATAAACAATTTTATTATGAAATGAGCAGTGATATTGCTTTTTCAAGCTAAATTCCACATCAATGTGCCACACATTGCTGGCTTTGAAGACATGAATGCATTCCCACCGCCACCCAGTGCTGCCAGTTCTCCAGTTTTCTACTGGGTCTTGCAGTCCTGGGCATGCTTCTTTTGTCCACAAAAGCCTTTGATCCCCTGAGCCCAGCTTTTGGTCTGACTATGCCTTCAGTCTCTGAGATGCTACAGAAAACCCTAAAAATAAGGGTTGATCCAATCTGCAGCTCCAAAAGCAATGGATAAGCATAAAGATTGGCAAATGTTACTGTTTCATGCAGAAGAGAGAAAGTTTCACGCCATTGAGGAGACACAGATATTAGAGAAACTGTGGAAGGAAAAATTAGTTTGTCATTAAAATTATTTTTCTTTCTTAAATTGTGAAAGACACTGAATTTTTTTTACCTGAACACTGTGATTGCATTTCAGGGTCTTGCTGTAGTGCTTAAAAACAGTAGGCTGGAATGGTGTTACTGTCTATAGGTAAAATAAATAATAAAAATAAAAAACCAAACAAATCCAAGCAAACAAACAAAAAAAGCTGAAAAAATTTGTTGCTTTGATTTATCTTAGCACAATACCAATATTTTAACTCTGCTGAGAATCAAGTTAGTAAGTATCATCTGTAAGTACTGCAACTCCTATCTGCAGGCAGCCTAGCAGGACAGAAGATGTAATCAGACGGGCATCCCTGGGGACGCTTCATAACATAAAGGATTTTATCCTGTCTGAGTACAAATACAACTCTCAGATTATTTTCAGAGAAAAAAGGGAGAGGAGAAGGAGAGGAGAGGGAGAGGAGAGGGGAAACATTTTTGTATGCAGGGTTTTTTTTACATTGGTCCTGTAGATGAGGTGAGATGGACAACAACAGTTTTTGCAATGTACTGTAATAATAGAGATATGGAAAGTGAAGTGGGGGAGCCACTAATTGCAGACTTAACTGTCTAACTTGGGGGGAATTACTGTTCATATAAACTTGTAGGGTGTTGCCACTGACTTTCTGCGAGTTGGAATCAAGTCCTTTGTCAGTGGCTAAAACTAACCTGATTTAATCAAGCTTGCAGATCAGTAGAGTGAAGGATTCTGCTTGCTATGAAAGAGTAGAGAAGCATAAGCCATAAGCAAACCCTCAGTTGCAACAGGAGGACCTAGGAGCAGCCTGAACCACCAAAATGAGCCACAATATTTCTATTAAGACAAATATGTCTCCCTCTTCCGAGGAGGAAACCAAGTTAGAGCTGAAAAAGCCTTCCAGCAATAACCATAATTCTGTGGTGTTATTGCACAACCTCTGCTGTAAAGTAGAGAAGAACCAAAGAGAATACTGTAAAGAAGTTACTTGAAATAAGAGGAGAAACCCCTTGACAATTGGATGATTGGTTAAAATTAGTCCCACTACACAAAAGCAACTATTCTGATCAAATTAATGAGAATTAAGCTCTAACACTGAAGAATAAAAACAGATACAGAGACAGGTTGAGAACACAGTTTTTACATAGCTGCACAGATCAAAACCATCTACTATTGCTTAGAACAACAGTGACAATTACTAGGAAGGATTTTAAAGGAATAGACACTGGAGAGGCACACAGAAAGAAAAAGGGAAGATTGAAGTTCTCAACAGCAGGGATCAGGACAAAAAAAAAATGACAGAATGAACTTTTCCAGAACACACCAGGAAAACTCTGTAAGATAGGGTCTTTGCAGATAAAAGGCCTGTTAGGAAATGGAAGTTTGGATGACTAATTAAAATAGTCTCTTTCAATAACTGACGAGAGGAAATGCCTCCATTTTCCCACCTATAATAAAAGTGGACTAATCAGTTCTCTGTCAACAGAGAGGTAGCCCAGAATTAGAAATAGTTCAAAATTGCTTCTATGCTAAGTGTTGTATGGATTGTACAGGACTTATTTCTGGGGCTGCTGCTTCCACAGCTGAACCTATAAATAGATGGGACATTCCTGGAAAGGGACCTCCTGTTTCAGTTGCATACTCTTAACCTCACTTGTACAAGCAGTATCTCCTAATTGTAAATGAATGTTTTCCTTTACCCTTACTGACCTTTCTAGAATTGCCTTCTCCACTGGCTCTTCTGTAGCAAAGCACCAACTCCCTGCTTTTTTTGCCCTCCATATATTCTCTCTGCTCCTTCTTTTTTCACAGTCTGATCAGGAACTGGCCTATTGTCTTTCAAGCTTATGCAAATTGTTGTTTTTCCCCCTTACACAGTGGATTCTCATTGTTAATATGTGAGTTATATGATTACCCACAGCTGGAAATTCACTTCTGTAACCATATAGTTATTTCCTGTATTTTTAGAAATGGCTTTTTCCAGCCCCTCTTACATCTAGTCCCAGTAGTACTGGTTTTAAATAGAAACTTACATTTATCTACAAAGTACTGAGTCCTGGCATCCCTCAAGGACCTAAGAGTCATTCTCCATTTCACACACATGACAGGTCTACAGGGGTTAGTTTGTGATGGTGAGAGCTTGGCCATTGTTCTTCTGTGAAGGGGCATCACAAGCATCTTTGCTCTCTTGGGACACAAAATCAACCTGCAACCTGTAATTAGTCACTCCACTCTGTTGCTCTCTAAAGTGGACTGCAAAGTGGTTGCTTGTCAGAAGTATCTCAGATGCACTGAGTGCTGCACAAGTTAGGAAGCTCATTTGCTGTTTTTACAGCTATCAGCAGATTTTAATTCTAAGTTTACTCAGAAAGGCTCTTGCAGGTGGTCTGCCATGAGTCCGTAGGACAGAAACAGATGGATTTGTGGAAGGTGAGAAGATATTGCTGCATTTGATCTTAAAGACTAGAGAGAAACAGAGTGACGAGTGCTAAGACAAAGACAAGATCTAATGCAACAAAGGCCAAGAAAGTAGATCATAGCCTGCATTAGATGTTTGTCCCATATTAGAAATGCTGTATGACAGAAAGATGAACGTAGGACCAGTGCAAAGCTTACAACCACTGCAGGCCACTGCAACATCTCCACAGTGTGCATATACCAGCTGGAGGAGAAACCAGTGTATTATCAGGCTAATCTTTTTTAAAAATACTGCAAGTGTGAATAGTGCACAAAAACGATGTGTGATGCAATAGCCGAAAGGTTCTTTTATTCTGCACATGGGCCATTCAAGAAGAGCAGTGCATGACACAGAGTGTGCAAGAGTGGGCAGAAACACCTAGCAAGCCTGTAAGTTTTGTCCTTCCTTCATTTGCCCAAGATAGGGAGATGACAGACATCTATCAGTCATTCTTATCTCTCATTCCTGCTATTCAATTAAAATTGGCTCCATGGGAACCATAATAGGATGTGTATAAAGGCTTGGCAAAATTGTCAGTACGAACAAAAATATCTAATAGAAGGCCTTAGGGTTTTGGCAAAAGTATAGCTGAAAGGGATCAGACTGAGCAAAGAACCCATTGGTCCTATGGCCAAAAGAATAATGCTTTTTTTTAGTGCTGTTAATTTGAGATCACACCATTGTGTTGTCTCAAATCCTTAACTCCAAAGACTTCCAATAACTGCAAAGGAAAATGAAAGGTTTGAAACAAACTCCTTGATACCTACCACCTGCCACTGAAGAAACTAACCAAAACACAGAGTCTAACTTCTTCTGAACTTAAGCAAATCTAAATATTCCGAGTTACATCTAAATACTACAACCACCTTCACAAAAAACTGAGGTACCTTCAGCCCAACTGGTACGTCTCCTGAATGCATTAGCTTGGGATCAGGCACATTAAAGTCACACTTACATGGAAACCCAGTTATGCTGTTCCTGGAGCAAATATTGATTCATCTTGTGGGAGACATGTGCCTCTCTGCCCCACACCCCGAGCTCCTCTCATGCCATGGGGATGCTGCGCAGGACACCCTGTGCACAGAAGCAAATTGTTATAAAGCTGAGAGATCACACCCTGATCATCTGACTTCTACTGTGGGATCTTTTCTTTTAGGCCCCAGTTACAAAGACATATGACATGAAAAGGCTCAATTTTCCACAGAGAAATATTTTGCTGTACAAGTGTTCCTGTGAAGACATCATTTCATGACTGCCCTGGTTCAGTTTAGAGAATGCGTGCGGGGAGGAGGGGTTAAAAATACTTAAGAAGAAAGTTTCCCCAGAACTACTCCCTGTTGAGTACACAGGGGGGATAAGCTTTGACAGTTTAGTTTTAAACAAGAGATAACATCAAATAGGCCCATGGGACTGGTTCCAATTATCAACCCAAACAAAAAGAACAGCTGCACCCAAAAAGTCCTGTGCTTACAGTCATATTTCATTTTAACCACATTACAAAGAAAAAGTCTCATGATATACAAGGCTTTCGGGTTTTCTTTTTAATTCCACAACATATTTAGTAAGCCACCACATCATATGGTATAGAGATGCACAGTCAATTAAGCGGGCATTTCATTAACATCGCTTTTATACTCACATCAAAATGTCTTAGGTTAATCAAACCATAACATTAGAAGGGAATGTTACAAAAAGGAAGTAACTGACAACTCTACCTACAAAACCCATGACTTGATGTGGATATTGTTCCTGGTTGCCTGTCAAGGTAAAGTATCTTGGGATTGTATTTCCTTGGAGTTTTCACAATGATAATGAGAACAATTATATTTCTCCATCTGGAATCCATTAAATATGATTATGATTGCTGACTTTCCTATCCTTATTACTATCTGGATTAGCTAACCCCATTACAAAGACCATGCTCCCAAAGCTCACTTGCAAATATTGTTATATGATTTCCTGTCATCCAACCAGAATGTCTTTCTCCTTCTCTCTCCCATCTTTCTGTTCATGTAACATTTTACAAACTATTTTGCCCTTGTCTCAATTATAAGAACCCTAATAGGTTCAAAGTCCCAGATGACCTGCATTTGCAGGTGTTTAAGGGGGGTAAGATCAGCTGCCCTATGTGGTAATGACTCTTGTGTTGCCTCAATCAGGCAAATGGGTCTGGCCTGTAACTTGCAGGTGCTACAGGGTGGAAACTTAAACATCCTGATCCTTTATTTCATGCAAAATATATGAAGATTAAGCAAGAACTCTTAAGAAAGATGTTATTACAGAGAAGACATACATTTTGTACTAGAAATTAATAAGTGATCTTCTCAATTCAGAAAGCTGAATTATTGGCTTATGTCTTCCCAAAGTCTCTGGTTTTCATTCTGTGTTCATTTGCACTGTTTGTAAATGCAGAGCAATTCCAACAGTTTCATTGAAGTTGCTCCAAATTTATACCAGTATAATAAGGATCAGAACGTATCCTTATTATCTGGAGGGTTCCTTATTAATTTTCATTAAGGAGTCTGTTAAAAGCAAAAATGTTATTGGATAAGGGTCAATTCACACTGTTTTGATCCTGTACTGGATTTATCTCAATGTTTATGTGTCTTCAGCTGCAAAGTTTAATGCGGCTCTTTGTAAATAAAAGTATCTGTAATAGCAATATGACACACCAGAACTGCATGCTCATCTTTGCTCCTTGACACCAGTCTTTGGGTCAAAGCTGCAAGGGTTTACTGTAGGGTTCTACTTAAAGTTATTTCAGAAGAAGCTTACTTCACCTGTGCTCAAGGTTCCAAACTTTTTCCTCAGTTACCTCTTCTGCTGTACATCAGTGCTCATCTACTGATTTGAGCATTAATTTAGAGGTTCATTGATGCATTATAGCTTTCCACAGCTAGCTCAGAACTTTCAAACTGTTTGCTTTGTGCTTTGATTATGCATTCATTTTGACTTGAAAAAGGATTATATAATAACAAGCAGCATTTCAACAGAAGCCAGTTGTAGCTGTTTCTATCTGTAATGATTGTTTAATGACTATTTAAGATGTGCTGCCTGGGGTTGTCTAATCAGCCAATTTTTATTAGCTTTCAAATGAATGAATAAAGTGATACCTAATCAGTAGTAAAACATCAGTATTAAGCAAAGTAGATGTAGGAAAAAGACAAAGGTAAAAAAATTTATTAATTTCATAGAATCATGGAATGATTTGGGTTTGAAGGGACCTAAAAATTCATCTAGTTCCAGCCCCCCTGCTATAGGCAGGTACACCTTCTACTAGACCAGGTTGTTCAAAGTCCCTTCCAAACAAGCCTTAAACACTTCCAGGGATGGGACATTCATGGCTTCTCTGGGTAACCTGTTCCAGTGTCTCACTGCCCTCACAGTGAAGAATTTCGTCCTAATATCTAATCTAAGCCTACCCTCTTTCAGTTTAAAGCCATTAACCCTTGTGTGTTTCTATTATTAATTATTATTGTGGACGTCTATAAGACAGCTATGTCACAACATCCAGGAAAAATATATTTCAGAACAAATAATATTTTCCTGGCTTACATTTTCTTCACTAAACTGTGGGAAATTGTGTTTGTTACCAAACTTCTTGAAGTCAACAGAGAAAACCACCTTGGTGAGTCCACTACCTTTGGATCAGGCTCGTGGTGAAAACAGTTGTCCGCATCTTGCTACTCTTGAATCCATTTTAGCTGCTCTCTGTTTTCAGTCACTCTTACATTTTTTTTCTTACAGCACCATTGTGGAAACGATGCATTCATCAAATTTGGGAAAGTACAACTGAGAAGGGACTTTGTGAACCGTGTGTTTTGTGGAAGCATGCTATGTGATCTAGAAACAAAACGTACAAATATCTCCCATTTTTTTCTGTAAGGAGTCAGGTATATTTTAATCACTGCACTCTAATGAATTCTTTCTACTCACCAGCTGAGCACCAGCAACTGACCATGTTTATTATTAGTCCACTGCAAATAGGGGTTGTATGATGTTTGTTTAAAATTCACTGAAAGGGTGTTACACTGACTCACTAGTTCATGTTTGTGACCAGCTAAGGGCCAGTTCCCACAGCTCAGCTGACATACAGTAGTTCATTAAGCTGCAGTAACATGATCGTGTTTTAAGAATACTAATTGTCATAACTGTGGCTATCACTAATTTTCTGTGGTTGCACTGAAGTCTACCAAGTACCACCAGTGTGAAATCTACATTAAAAAGTAAAACTTTTTAATTACATTTACTTTACCACCTGAATTAAATATCCAAGTTGCTCAGTGATTCGTTTCCAAGTGCCAGCAACTCAGACTTTCTTTGCTGTTTCCATCTTGTTTCTGTCGAGATCCTTCTGTTATTTCTTCCTTGTGCTGATGATAAATTTACAAGGCCACAGCAAGTTACACAGCACAAGCACTATCCACAGCAGTAGGAGCATTGATGTTGATGGGCCAGCAGAATCAGAGTTGCAAGTAGATACCTGGCCTAACCGAAACTGCCACTGAATCATTGGTTGTCCTTCATGTTGTTTCCTACTCAAGGAAAAACTTCTTGCAGCAACACGGGCAACCTCAAATCTAGCACTCATGAGGAATTTGCAATGGGAAGGACAGCCCTGTTCTCTTCGGTGATGTGACCTTGAATCAATAAATCATTTGGGCTGGTGCTTTTTGGGTGCTGAAATGCCTGGAAGAATTATATCTTCCATGCTCATAACACTGGATATAACAAGACATGATCACACTTCACACCTTGCAATCATCATGTGAAACACATAGAAATTTTGTTCATGTCCTTATAGGCAGATCAGCTTGGTAAGGCCTCCTCTTGGGGTCATATACTGAAAGACAAACCCAAACAGCAAAAACCTATCATAAGTTTCAAGTAAAGTTTTTATGAGATGAACTATGAACTTTAAAAAGTCTGGAATCTTAAGCAGTTGCTTATTGCCTTCAGGATAGATGCAGTTAGTATAGTGCCTTGTGGGCATGCCCTTAGCTGCAATCCTCATTGATGTTCTTCTGCTACTGCTTTCAAAACTGTTAAAATTCCTTTGCTCAAGTGTTCTTAGCACTTATGTTGATAGGGAATACTTCAAAGGATACATCTTTACTTCATCAAATCTGCTGTAATTTTGTAGACAGAATCAAAGAGGTTCATTTTAAGTCTAGTCAAGTTTGCCAAGTGTCCTAAGCTCAAGAAATCAATGCCATGTTGCCATGTAATCAACCTAAATGAGAAGCCTGGAATACAACAGGGCAAACTTCTCCTTCGTGACGCTACATTTGTTTCAGCACATTTACCACTGGAAATAATTTCTTCCCATTATTCTTACTCCCATGCTTTTTCTATTTCTCCCATTCTTCTTAAAGTTTCCCTGATGTATTCAACTCCACAGCTGTATTGATAAGCAGCTGACACATCAGTCCCCAAACACAGCTCTCAATGATGTCTGTTGAAAGGACAGCATCATGTACTTGCTTCTCTTTCTCACAGAAGTCTCCTCCGGCACAAAAAACCTTACTGGGTGTTCTCCTGCCGTTATTACAACAGTAAGGCATTTAATGAGGGTCCATGCACTTGGCAAGCTTTTATGAACAAATAGCAAAAGACAAAACAGTAGCTTTGCAGCTGAAGTCCTGGACATTATCCTGCACCTACTGTGGCAACAAAACCACTTTTTTTTCCTTAACAGCTTAAATACAATTGTAAACCTCATGTCAGTGCTACTGACTCATCCCTCATGTTGTGCTTGGTGCCACACATAACTGTGTTGCTAGCTGAAGCTTTAGTTTAGATTATTATGAATTCTATAGTCATGATACAAAAGGCATTTTTTTGTTTGGTGTTTTTTTTCCATCCTGTGAAATATTTGTAGAGAGAGTGTAAACCAAAGGAAGAGATCTGAACACACTAAACAATTTCTGCAGCAAAAAATGTGTGCAAAACTTGGAAAGATACAAATATTTTTGAGCAAGGTGCTTATCCTCATCCAAGATCACATGAAGAGTGCAGAACAGAAGTTACATAGAAGGATCCTCAAGAATCTTCATTCCTATCCCAGCTGCATGAAGAGACCTTTAAAAACTATTCTTACCACTATGCAAGACCTGGCCTACTTCAGACTTTAGGACAAGGTCAGCTTGGTTTTGTTCTTTCTGAAAGTCTTCTCTCAAGTGCAGGCTTGGACAAGTTTCGCCTCAAGCGAGATTCACAGCCTTCAGAACCATTATTAAGGTCCTCATAGTACATCTTGTACCATAGAAAACAGATTGAAGATTATTGCCCTTTTGGGAAACAGGTCTCTCAGAAGCTATCCAAAATTAGTCTAGATTCAAAAATGCAAAATATGTGGCAGGACTGTTGGACAATTATCACTGAAAAGTCCTGCAGATGCAATATTAACCCTGTCTCAGAAATAGCAATTCACTCTACAGAGCATCTGCAGTTTCCAGAAGGAGAATATTCTCTTTCCTTATGAATTTAACCTCAGAAAGTTTTCCCTGATATTTGACTACAGTTTTTACTTTCAATGGTATTTTGATCAGACCACGAACACTTAAAAAAATGTGTCCTGTGTTAATGCTATATTCACCTTAAAAACACAGCTCTTAACCTTTTTGGTGTTGAAATGAAAGCCCGACCCTGGTGCAGACAATGGTCACAGTCATGTTGAATTCAACTAGATTTCCATATGAAAGAAGATACACTCCATGAAGATTTTAATTCCTGCTTTGTCTTATACTTACATCTTCTGACAAGGAACTGACCTTGTATGTGTCCTGGAATCTAAAAGAGATGACAAAGCAAAGGCAAGGCATACACAGCCCCATGCTTTGGTTCCAACACACTGCTTTTCGAGTGAAAAAAGTTTGGATGTTCTCACCAGCTTAAGGCTGTGAGTCTCTGAAGAAAGTCTCTGCTTCAAGTCTCTGCAAAAAGACAAATGAAAAAATAGGTAAAGTACGTACAGAAATACATAAACATGTATTAACTAACAAACAAGTGTTCCATGATAGCTTAAATATCACTTTGACTTGTGCTTCCAGTTGCCTGGCTCAAGGCCTTCAGTGTATAAGAAATTTGTTTACATGGAGTTCAGACTTTGTGAGGCTGGGTTTCAGAGCAGAAACTCTGTATATGTTTGCAAATTTTTATATATATATATATATATAATTAAACGTATTTGTTCTATTTAAATATAATTATGCCCCATCTTCTGCCTGAATATCAAGGGGTGGCCACTGAAGTAAATGACCACAGGTTTACTTTGACATCACTTCCAGAGGACAGCAGATGGGGTGTACATGTATGTCCTGGAATGCAGTACACCAGTGTACAAAGTATATGGGTATCTGTGGATGTCACTGAATCGCAAAAGTCAGAAAAGACCCTTAAGATCATCAAGTGCAACCATTAACCTAATATCCACCCATAAAGCATCTGTGTGCTTGTGTGGAGAACTTTTTACCTGAAAGGACACTCTCATGCCTACATATAATGTGTGTATATGTGCGCAAGCAGTCACTGACAACTAGAGGAGTGTATAAAGTGTGTGTGTATGTGCCAATTAGGTTGACAACTCCCATGCTGACAAGTCATGGCTCTGAATCCTGCAGTTCCAAAGAGGTGGTGGTGAGAAGCAGAGTGGCTGGATCCAGTGCCGTGTGGGAGACAGGCAGCCGGCAAAGAGGGAGCACTGGTGTGATTGACATGTAAGCATTGTGCTACCCTGAGAGCCTTTGTAGTGTGACTATATGGTCTCTCTTTTTTTTTTTTTTCCCTTGGCACTCCCCACAATTCTTTTAGTAGCAGCAGCACTTAAAGAGACTGTGTCATCTGGTGAAGAGGAAAGGAGGGGATCCACTAAAAGTAACAGCAACTTTTAAAAAGAAAAGTTCTCTCAATATTTTAGTTGTCTAAATATTTCACAAATTCCTTTGTGTTTCATACAAGCAGGAAGGTGAGTGAACTTATTAAATAGGTCCATTTCTAGGGTTTAGAACTCTCACTTGATATTCCCAACTAGGGATATTCCTCATTATTAACCCTTACATTAAGTTTGTGCAATTCCAGAATGCTTTCCTCCAGACAGATATTCCCTAATGACTGTTTTTAACCCTTTCTTCCTTTTTGAAATGGGAGTGCAATAAACATACAGGCTGATCCTGGTGCCAAAGCAGGCACAGTGTCTCCAACATCCCACAACTGACACAAAACTTCTTTCTCCTGGGGCATGAAGAGGAAGGGTTGCCCTTCCAAAGGGTTAAGGCATTTTTTGAATACAGATTTGTATCTTGGGCACAGAAAGCAGCACGTGGGGATGAACAAGGAAAAAAAAAGATCCTGTTTAGTTTCAGAATGTGACATTTGCCTGGGGGAAGAAAGTGCAGAGCTCATTGGAAATCCTATTGTTGAAACTCTGACCAGTCAGTTATAAAGTGTCATGATTTAATATGCCACAGTTGTTTCCATTTTCAGGGTCAATCACTTCATCTGTGTGTGTGTGTCTGTGTGTGTGTGTGTGTCTGTGTGTGGTGAGCCTGTGCATTTAAAGAAATACTTTCAGGTTTTATGTTGCTTAATATCCTTTACAGGAATTCTTTTTGTTTTCAGCAAAATGGATCTCCAGCAAGATTTCTTCCTTCACAGCACATGGAGGCACAATTTCCAACATCAAATACTCTGATCAGAGCAACAAAGTTAGAGACTGAAGTAATAATTATGATCTTGATCGGGGTTTATTCTGTTACATGATTAACCATACACAGTATTTAAAAATATCAGGTGCCTACCTGCTGAAATATCAACTGAAAACACCACCTATAAAACAGGTAGAAGAAAGGTCAACAAATCTGAGCTTGTTACAGCAACCTGCAAGTCTTACACATTTCGCTGTTTAGACATTAGTTTGCGATACCTGTTTTCTTTTATGACTCTGGGCTTTGTTACCAACTTACCATTAATAGGGTTCAGCCAATGCCGATCCTTTGACTCTTTTTCTCTCTCTGTCCTCACCTGTCAGCCTTCTCTTCATCAACTATATTTATTACAATCAAGCCCTGTCAACTGTCACAGCTTACATACAGTCTGCCAGTAAATATGTCTTTCCAGTCATTAGACATTCCTTCCAGTCACCTTGGGATTTCTACCTTGTCTATCTCACTCCAAAAAAACTTTTGTTCAGAAGTATTAGACTCCCACAGAGCAGTGTCAGCTTGGGGCCATTACTGTAGGAAGTGACAGAAAACACCAAACTGTCACTCATTAGGATCTAGTTTTTCCAGAGTTGATGTAAGTCAGATTTAGCCCCAAAACGAATCATGATTTATTTAATATATTTGCTTCTACAAGTGTCAGCTCATCAACTTAAAATGTTTCTCCTTTAACTCTATTGAGGCCTGTACAGAAAGTTTTCTTTGAAACCTAGTTTTTGCTCTAAGGCTTGATAATTAGAACAGAATCGAGAACAGTCAAGTTTCTGCTCTACAGGTGCACTTTATTGGTCATCAGTTTTATAACTATATGTACAAAGCATTTGTGTTAGAATTAAGGCTGGACACATGAGAAAATGCCACCTGGTGGGTAAGTGCTTTTCGTGCTGGCTTCCAAGCCCAAGGTGAGATTATAAGTCTATGGGTAAGTTTAAAGGCAGAAAAACAATTAGCTAGGGAAGCAAGGAAGGAAAAAGAAAAAAAAAACCTATTATTTTCTGATTATGCTACAAATTGTCTCTCCAAAGCATCTATAGTCCATCCATCCAGAGTAAAACAATACTGAGGTATATTCACAGGTGCTCCTGCAATTGCACCTACAGCTGACGAGACACATAAACTCCAAGGGCTCTCCTGCCTCCCCCAAAGTTTCTATGTCAAGCTGTTTGGTACAGGGATGCATAATACTGTCTTATCCCATGTAGAATCAGAGATTCAGTGGATCACAGAAAAATGTACAAGTAGTGGGTGGCATTGCCATTGGAATAAGTGAGAGGAAAGAAGAGAGGGACAAAGGTCCAGGATCGTTAACCCAGAAGATTTGAATTGCTTGTACCTCAGTCACCAGAGTAGAGAGACAGGTCTGTCACTGGTAGAAAATAACATAGTTCCAGTAAATTTACAGAGTACAGAATTAGAGAGCTAAGCAACACAGAGAAAATGTCAGCAGCCAGATTTTGCGTTCAAATAAGGACATCATCATTAGGGATTCACTTCTGTAGCAACTATTACAGACTACCAGGGACGGTATTAGAAAGAATGTGTTTGTACCAACTACTTGGTTTCACTATCAAAATGCAAACATCTCTGAGGTAGAAAGGGTATCTGTCAAGTCACAGGTTATACTGAACAGGAATATACACACAAGTGGTGGAGAGTAAATAAACTGTCCCATAAATCATAAGTCACTTGGGATTTTTAGTGGACACAATTATCAACTTCTCATTCTTTGTTTCCTGTCTGTGGAAGTAATAATTCCTGCCACAAATTGTCATCTGAGATTAAATACGGAGCAGAGATTATGACAGCCATCAAGGGGGTGAGCAGGGTTTATGAATCATCTACAGGATTTCCAGCAACTGTGACTGAACAGGTTTGACCCTGACAACTGTGTGAGTGGGAATAGGTTTCGCCATCAAGGATACTGAAAATTGTAGGTCATTTGAGGTTTCCACCCTAAACCCTGGGAACCATCCAATGTAACTCCTGACCACTATTACAGGGTTTCAGCAGTCTCAGGATGCCAGCACAGAGGCAGCAATGAATACTGGGACATTTAAAGCTACTCTCTTAGAACAACATGCTAGGCAAAAAAGATTTGGGAAACTGCTTTTAAATGTTGTGTGTTGCATCGAAAAGGTGATCCTTCAATATTACTCTGTTAGCAAAAAAAATCAGCTATAAATGCTACTGACAAGGTTAAGCTCATTTTCTGTCTTTTCATACAGCAGCTCCAGGAATATCCTCTCTTTAAAAAACAGATGCTTTTTAATGTTTTGGAGATACTAGGAAAAGAAGTTGGTACTTACATTGTTTAGCCTTGAAACCCCAGGTTGCAGATGATGAGTATTGTGTGACTTTTCTTCCTTTTGACCTGGTGAATGATGAGGAGCTGGTAGCTAAATACAACTCATCATAATCTGCATCTTCTTACTGAAAAGAAGCAGTGTTAATTATAAAACGAGGGAATAGAGGGTAACAGTAGAGAGGTACCATTTACCATGAGGTGAGAAAGCTTACTGCACCATGGTCCTAGTTCTGTACTCATTTTCTAGTGTTTAGAGCTGTATCAGGCTCCTAAACAAAGCAGAGGTTGGTATTTCTAACATGCTTTTAAGTTCCTCACAACCCTTGCCAACCTAATTTCTAATTTCTACTCTAAAAGTGCTTTTCCCAAGCTAGATTGCTCACAGACCCTCCTACCTGAGGGACCTCAAGGGCACACCATCTTCCAAGATACTTGCTCACTGAACAGCCTGACCTATACAATAATATGCCTATGGAGGTCTCATACCAGTTAAAAATTTTTTTTTACCTCTCCCAGGGAGGTTGAGGTGAAGCTGTTGGAAGGATCAGCCTGTTCAGAGCTCCAGAAAAACTGACCAGTGTTTCCTTCTTTCGTTGGCAGGGAACAATGATGAGTTTGTGCCAAGGGGTGCCTATACCCAGACAAGAAGGAAGACTCACAGAATCACAGAAAATTTTGGCTTGGAAGGGACCTTAAAGCCCATCTAGTTCCAATCCCACTGCCATGGACAAAGACACCTTCCACAAGACCACACTGCTGAAAGCCCCATACAACCTGGCCTTGATAGAAATTGATTAAATTTTATTATGCTCTTCTTTTGAGAAAAGGGAGAAGATATAGTCTGTGGGATGGCACTAACAAGGTGACATGGTCCAAGTCCAAAAACACCAGCCCTAGGGTCACTGAAATATTGCTGACACACAGTGTTATGAAAATATTGTATATTTTCATTAGTAAGCCTTCATTGAGAAGGCCTATCTCAAACAAATATGCCATCATTAATAAAGTTTTGCAGCTCTTTCAGAAGTGGATGCACACTTACACAATTGGAAAGTAGAGATCAGAGGATTTAAGGGACCTTTCTGCAAGGAAAGACATGCTTGTTGATGGAGTTGCCCTCACACTTCTTTCCCACATTTTACCTCTCAGATGATTTAGGAAACCAGCCTACAAAACCTTATGTCATCACAGCAGACAGACTCCAACAAAGTCAACTTCTTTTGGATCAGCCCTAGGATTTTATGTTTATACATGAGATGGAAAATAAATTGTCACAAAACAATTTGAGAAAGCATGAAGTAACTACAGATATGCCAGCCACAGTGGGAAACGAATGAAGACCCAGTAGAGTCTGAAAAAGAGAGGAGATGGCTAGCACATGGCAAATGTGTCCTCAGCGTGTTCCTCGGTGAAACCCAAAGCAAGATCTGTAACAGGAACATCCTAAGGAAGTGGGTGTCAGTAACACAGCACAACTTCCACCTGGCCTGTGGGAGCTGTAAGAGTTACCTTTTCATAGGAAGACAATAATTCCTTTCTCCCTCAGTCTTCTACAGGGAATCAGTCCAGCACCCTCTCAAAGGACAACGCGACTCAACCGAAACCAGCTGCAGACCTTGCTGGAACTCCAGTGCTGCACCATCAATCCTATTATAGCTTTGATTTTTAAGCACTTTTTTCCCTCAAATACATTCTTTCATTACATAAAAAAATCCTGAACCAACCTAAAGCCCTTCATCACTGGCCCTAAAGAGGATGTTCTAAAAATGATAGGCTAGATTCTGTCTGACAAATCATCTAAAATACTTACACCCACCTTACTGTTGTACTCAGCCTCCTTGGTATGAAATAAGACCAAAGAAATGGTTGTGTGTCGACTGCAGCAACACAATTACAGAAACTGCTACCAACAAAGAAAATAATAACTGCTGGAGCTATACATGAGGGAAGCAGTGGGGGGAAGGAGGAATGAAGAGAACCTCAAGGTTAAATGAGCAGTGGGTCAGAGCAAACACAAACAAATGTAAACAAGAGAAATCTTTCAGCATAACTGTGAAAGTAAAGGCAGACTAAATCGTATTATGCAGGTGTACAGAAAGCACTTAGCTGCATTATGCCATCTCAAGTTCTTGTTCCTATTTCCTTTTGTCAAGAGGTCTTTGATTGAAGACAAGATTGTCTTCCAAAGAAAGGACAAAATGTCATGTGAATAGCTCAAGTGATAGACTGCAGTATCTTGGATGCAGCAAGAAAAAGCAATGCTAATGGATTTGTACAGTAAATAATATGGGGCAAGAGGGAGAAACAATCAGGCCTCACACAAATACAGAGAAGCTTGCTTAAATCTCCATAATTTGCACTGATTGTCATGGGTTATTCAGCTCAATGTACTTCAGGCTGGAGGAGAAGGGCTTCCAAATTTCCGCTATAAAAGTCAGAGGGTCACACCACCTGTTTTGTACCTTAAGCCTTTTTTATTACCTTTTTTTCCCAATTTGCTAGTTCCCCAAAACTGCTTGTTGCAAAACAGCTGTCTTCAATCCTGAGGAATGGTGCACACCTAATGGATCATAGTAGTAGCCCTGCAAGCTGGGATAGAGAAGTCCAACTCTCTGACTGGTACTTGGGATCACAAAGTGTTTCCTCTGGTCCACAGATGAATGGCCCAAACCCCCTAAGGCACTTCGGTAGCCATGTGAAGTGAGTTTTGTGCTTCAAGAGACCTGTCTCACCTGAAGTTTTGCCAGCTCAACAGGAGATAAGGACCTGCAAAGCAGTCAGAGGTAAGGCTCTAAGTGAATCTCGGGAAGGGAGAGTAAAAATCACTCGCTGCAAACATTCTGCTGAATTAAACTTGTGTCACAAAAAGTTGCACAGAGAGGCAGAAAACTGAATGTACTGTGATTTTCAAGACTGGGTTTCTGTGCTGTTTCTGGAGTTGAATGCATACTTCCTGCTGTGTTAGAATCACAGAACACACAACAGCAGTTCTGCTGCATGACTGGCAGGTTGCTGACACTAAAGCTTGGCAGGTTGGAGATGCCAGAGGACAAGCAGTCAGTACAGCCATGGCTTCACCCAGCTCAGAAAAATGAGTCTTTGGGCATCACCCACAACATATCTTTGTGAAGAGCTGTGCTTTACCAAGAGATATGGAGGTGAGCTGTGACTTAGCTCACACTGACCTGACTACAACTTTGCATCTCCCTACTTACCTTCACCCTGCCAGCCCCTTTGCTCTGCTCCTGTCTGCTCACTACACACATACATACCTACTTCTCTCCTTCTGATCCTCTTCCACCAACCTTTTTCAAGGGCTTTCTACAGCTATAGCCATAGTCAGGCTCCCTGGCTACCACTCCTGCTTCCCCTGCAGGGATCCCCAGCTCCCATCTCTTACCGTCTGCGCACTCTCTCATCCAGCCTTCTCACTTCTGCTCCTTTCCATTCCTTCTGTTTAGCTCTTGGTCCAAATGCTGTTCCCTCAGAGATTTTTCCTTGTCATCATGGAATTCATCAGCATGTCTACCTTCCCATTCCTCTACCATGTCCTAGGCACCAGCAGAGAAGATGCCAAGAAAAGACAACGTATTTTTGGGAGGGGTTGCCTCAAAGCTATTAAAGTACTTGACTTTGATCACTGTGAATTTTGTGCCACAGGTTTCACAGTCTTTGTGTTCTTTTCTCTAGTTGGCGTTGGGGATTGATTTCTGTCTGCACTGTCTAAAGGCTGTCTCAGAAAAAAAAAACAGCCACCTTTCTGAATGAGGAGAAAAGGCTCACTTTATTAATTTCCATCATAACTCACTCTGAGGGAGAGGTGAGAAAAGTGGGTTGCTTTGAGACACCTTCTCCCCTTTGGGAGTAAACCCAAACTCACCACTAGTCAGGGCAGGACAGCAACCGGACTTAAGTGTTGGATTCAGCTTTCCATCCACCAGCACACAGCAAAAGGTCTTTCTGAACAGTTGAGAATATTAGGTTTCAAATACAAAAAAAAAAAAAATTTAAAAAAATGCATCCAGCTCCCTTTGGCCCTTTAGCTGAGATCAGTTGTGATATCTCTTTGAGATCTGATGTGCTGGAGCAGGGATGACAGCACTCACTGGCAGGGGCATGTGCTCTGTGATCTGACAGATCTTGCCTGCCTTTAACTCCTCTGATCCTATGATTTGGCTGCCCTGTGGGTACACTGTGCACTTACCTGAAGATGCACAAGAAGCTGCGGGATTCCATCACACTGTCAAGACACTTCACGGAATACCAGCAGCAGAAGACTTTCAGGAAATGACACCACATCATCATCCACTTCATGCTGCTGACTTTGTGGTGCTGTTTCCTGGAGCCATCTCATCCCATTCACGAACAACAGAAGGGGTAAAGGAGGTGAGACATGAACATATAAAGCACCATTATCTGGTTTTCTATCTATTGAGAGCCTCGAGTGAACACCAGGACTTCAAGTGCCTCTTCAATCACCTAGCTGACTCAGAAAGCTCGGGAGGTGGTAGTAGTAGGACACTTTGTAGACCACTAAATCAAACCAGAAAACAGGACTTGTTACTCCTTAAGATCTGTCTGAAGCACATCAAGGGGAAGAAACACACTGTTAGGGGGTACTCAGTTTGGGAGGCATATGCCAGAGGTCTCATGCAGCTGGTAAATAAAGTGTTACTTGCATTTCTCAACAAAATAAGACAGAGAGAGAAAAAGAAGTACAGAGGATAATTCCATTAATGAGAAATGTGCAGATTCAGTACATTGTTCCTGACTGCCAAGAGTTAATCAGTCACAGTTGTGAAAGATGGTGGTCACTAGACACCTAGAGTTGAACCAATGATACAAACAGGAGAGTCCAAGCAAGGAACATATGTAGTTGGCTCAAAAGAGCCAATTAATCAAAATAAATTGAAAGGAGTAAGAAAAAAGGCCGAAAAATGCAAATGAAGATTAGAGGTACTTTATAATGAATTTCTTAACCAAGATAATTATGGAATTGCTGTTAAGTTTAATTCACATACTGTTTCAATTGAAAAATTGGTATTTGCAATACTGATAAGGCACAGGATGAATGGGTGAAGAGCTGGCTACTTGGCAGATCTCCAAAATACACTTGTCAACAGAGAGTCATCACTGAATGGGATTTCTACTTAACAAAATTTTGCAATGACTAGTACAGGTCTGCAACTAGCTGATGTTTTCTTGAGTGGATTCAGTTAGTAAACATCAAAGCCTCATGCATATGAATTAGTCTCAGTAAAAATTATGTCCACATCAGAACATCTCCGCAAATTGGTTTTGGAAATTTTCCTCTCCTTGAAAACATTTCTGACCTGCTCTCTGAAAGTCTTTGCTGATTACAGCTATGGGAGAACAGAGACCATGACAGAGGGACAAAAGAGGATGCTGATGATGTGGGGCTGGCACTTGCAACACTCAAGTCTCTTGGCAAGGTGGGAAGAATTTTAAGAGAAGGTGTTTTGATACACCCTGAAGCAAAATTGCATAAATGGGAAAGCGTGACCTTCAGAACTGTCCATTTATCTCTGCTCACTATGGAAGAAACTGAAATTTGCTGACTTTTAGATACCAGGACTTCTGGTTTGGCTGAACTTAGGTGGGATGACTGTCACCCTCATGGCAAAGAAAAGAATAAGCAGGCTATAGAATACACCCCAGGCAGGCATATGCTAGACTGTGAGATCCAGTTGTCATGTTAAAAAGGGCATTAAAAAATTGGAGGAGGCTCAGAAAAGAGCCACAGAAATGATTTACTGACTGTAGATAATGTTTGACAGTGAGAAACCTAAAGATCTCACACTGTTTAATTTATCAAAAAGCAGATTAAAAGGTTACTTCATTGCAAGCATTATCTCACAGGAATGCCACATACTGCAATGCTCTTTAATCTAGCAAGAATGGCAAAAATATTTAACATTGAGGGTGATTAGCCACTAGAATGAACCACCAAGGGAAGAGGTGGAGTCTTTCTCTCCTGATGTCTTCAAATCAGGTCTGAACGCTTTTCTGGCTGATGTGCTTTAATCAAACAAAAGCTCTGTTCTAGTCAGATGTAAGTTACTGGGTTGAATGCAGGGAAAAATGGGTGAAAAAAGAATGCACTCCTGGCCTCAAAAATCTACAAATCTGTGAATGCCAAATATAATTTGAATACACTTGCAGGAATCAAAGTGTTCAAACTGTGCTCCACTTTAAGGGAAAGGAATCCCTGGAGAGTAGGTGGAGACATGCTCCCAGTGTTTATGAACAGCAACTACCTCTAAAAACTCAGTGTCTCATCCAAAACCTGACATTGTCTCCTTTCACAGCCCAGTTATGACCACTGCTTTATATATGAATAAAAGAGTCTGAGTTTCACAGGTGGTGGCCAGGCACATGTGAGTCTGAGGTCAGAGGGATTTGTCAGCACTTAGCACCTATGGATGTGAGTTTAGACAACTAATGAAAGAGGAACACTTTGGGAGTGATTTCAACAGCATCTGAAAGAGATGAAGGAAAAACTACCCCTCACTTCCCGTGGTCACTGTGCTCCTAGGCTGGACTTTTAAAATTCCAGCTTTTTGGCATCAGCTTTCTCTGTTCTCTCAGCTGCAAGATAATCACATTTCCCGGACTGGACAGCTGAAAGGATTAACATTAGAGTGCTAGTTTTCAACCTGGGGGTCTGCAGATCTCTGGGGAGCTCTGTGGTCTACTTCTAAGGTGTCTGCGAGAGGTGGCTAAGAAAAACAAGTCCATTTATTCTGTACAGCACTCCAAGAATGTGCATTTAAAAGGGACATACTCCTCTTGAAAACGCTTCATGGTTCACAAATCAAAAAAGGTGAAACGCACAAAAACAGAAAGTGAGAAACAGCCTGCAAGTGATCTGTGATTTATAGCCACTTTCCGTGTGTGGCACCTGGGGGTTGTTCAGCATCATTTGGAAGAAAGGCATGGAGCCCCCCAGGCTGCACCCCTGCCCACTCTACTCAAGGAGTCCATCCATGGGCCATGGAGGGAACGTTGCCTCCTCTCCAGCCATGACCAGAAGCAAGTGCAAACAATGGCAATAAGCAAAAAAGCCGTAGGAAGCCTCAAAAAAGGCCATAGAATGTAAAGCACCCTATCTTCTCCCAGCTCTCTGGCTGATGCCTCCCACCTCCCAGACTGGGCACCAGCTGACAGGTGTTCGATTGCCTCCTCTCTAGGGTGAGCAGTGGGGCCCACAGCGATGCTGATCGCTCTCCCAGCAGCCTCCAATGACATGTTCAGGATCACTTCTAATCTTTGTCTCTAGCCCCTGTCACTTGCACCTATTGCTGTGAGTTGGAGCTTTTTTTAATCCCCCTCCTCTTCTTCTTCCTTTTTAAAGAAAAAGCTTTGCTTGTCAAGCAAGTTTTTGTCTCCCTGAACTCTTAGACTTCCAGCCTCGACACCGACACAGAAATACTATTCAAAAGGTGAAAGTTTACAGTATCGAATAACAATGCCAGCTGCTCTCTTGGTAACAAGTTCCACTTCTGACAGAGGAGGGATGAGAGGGTGGGGAGAATAAACCAGCAGCCTGATGCCTGACGCTGTGGGACTATTTTGATACCTGAGAGCTGCAGTCTAAAGGTGTCTGTGTCTCCAGGTGGCCTGAGAAACAGCTTTGCATTGTGAGAGGGACTGGGAAACTGTGTCTGGGCATGGAGCATCTGCCTGGCCTCGGGGAAGAGCATCCACCTTCCTCATGCCTCTTCTGTCTGAATTGTTACTGGGAATACAAATCCTCTGTAGCTTGCTCAGGCTACAATCAAATAAAAAGAATGTAAGAGAATAGAGCGCAATAAGGAGAAAGGATTCAAACATCATCATTTGGGCTTCACTGCTCCTCTAACAATAACTTTTGTCTTGAGCATCAGACTGTGAGGTTCATTTGCAGTTGGAGGAAGGCTTTTCTACTATGCATGCTTTTTAAAGCATTCTGGACTATTTCTTTTAAAATGCTGGGGGGGGTTATTTTTTTAATCATTGCTGAAAAGCTCCTAAAATCAGACTATCAATACACATTTACAAGAGACATTCATCTCACTTTTAATCTCGGAATTCTAGTTCTTCTTTAATCTTAATACTCCAGCTTTGTATTTACATACAGAGTTTAAGCAAATAGTCAAGATATCAAAAAACACAGGAACTCTAAGAACTGAAGTGGTAAATAAGAAACATATATCATAACACCTAGGCATGACACTGGGTATTTTGAAATACCATTCTGCTAAAGGAGATTTCACAGCACTGTTTCATTGACATCTGGCTCCAAAATCTTTCATCATTTTGACACTATCAACTACATAATGAAACAGGCCTTTTTTTGTTTGTTTGTTTTGTTTAGATACATAATTTATGATTTTATCAATAAAGGGTGTTTTTTTTAACAAGCCATAGCTGCAGCAAGCTTTGTGCTGGCTTTTTTAAAGCATCAATGGCACTAAAATGTATATATATAGTACAATCACGGACCAGCCTTTCATGTTTATTGTATATGTATACAAATTTACTGTATTGATGTCTTTAAAAAATCAGAAGTAAACATTTCTTGGGATACAAATGTATCGACACAACATAAATTATATATCTGAACCAAATGGAAGATGTCACTTTCTTAAGGTAGCTCACAGGAGTAGGAAAATTAAAGAGTTCAGTGCCAGAAATTAGTGGATTTGTGGATATATGTGTGTGCAAGGAATGGCCACATGTTCTGTGCTTGTCATGGGCATGATGAGCAGAGGAAAAGCTTGGTTATACCCCCCCCCCCCCCCCCCCCCCCCGCCTCAGCCATCACCATTCTGCCCCATCCATTACCTTCCATTGGTCCCTGACTGGGGACACTGGCAGCACCACAGGATGTGACACTGCCCAGGGCTGTCCCCCTCATGCTCCTCCTCCACCTGCTAAGGGAAGGAAGAGTTAAACCACGGTAATTCTCCCCCCTCTCGCCTCTACTTCCTATTGCTGCTTGAATTGCTGGAGCTTTGTACATCTGGTTCAATTCATTCCCAACAATTCAGGTTCTCGTTTTCCCCCTCCCTTGGGGACACTTTTCCTGAGTCTTGCTGTGGAGCCTGACCCCAGTGCCAGCAGGATAGAGCCCCAGGAAGTCCCAACAGCCTCATCCTGACTGTGAATACCCAGCTGGGTTTTAAATGCATTGCATCAGAGAGCAGTAGGTCACCACATTAATCAGGAACTCTGAAATCCTCCGAGACACCTTGTTGGGAACAGTTACCGGGTTCTGGCTAGTCTTAAACATAATTTAAAAGACTGGGGTTATTTTAAGGCTTTTCCTTTCCTTCAGCCCTATGTCTATGTAAATGCTCTCCTTTACTTCTCACTGCCGACTGCTTCTAACAGACATATTATTGTGCTTCTCTGGCCTACTTTGTTGCAGACAAAGTTTTGACTATCCGAGTTCTTTTTTATTCCATTTTACATTTTTAATGTTATGTTGTAAAACGTCCTTCCTCTTGAGCAGTAATAAAAACCTTTTTTTTTTTTCCCCCCTCCCCTCTTCAGATTTCTTTTATAACACATTCAGCATTTTCTGGGACATAATTAAAACATCAAACAGTTTTCCTGCTGGTTATGCTAAAATCTGAATGCTTGAGTCTGCTGGCATTATTGAAAATTAAAATGTACTATTCTTGAGTGTATTTAGGATGCCCTTAAATAACTATCAAAAATTATTTTGTTCTGCTTTACATACAGACTGGCACCATAATGCTAAAATACCTGCATTAAATAATGCCTCTAATTGGTAGCATGAGGAAACTTTTTAAAAGTATTAAACATGTATTTTTGCTCACTATTTTTCCTAGGCTAATGTGTCTAATTTTCCCATACAACTTTATCCCCAAGGAAAAATATAGATGGAAAGACCATTACCAATACATGAAGTTCAGTGGTTCTCTCTCTTTAGATGTAATTGCTACCAAGAAGGCTGGCAGCAGGGTAATTTTAGTTCAAATGAGTACATAGCCTGAAAAAGGATAAATCAACCTTTGTAGGTCTGAAATTAGATCCCAGTGTGGGATTGTTCTAGCTAAGTGTACATCAGGTTCATAAAATATATTTGCCAGAATGAAAAGCCCCTAAAATCCAAGGGCAGCAGTGAGCATGGGGCTGGAGGGGGGAAGACCTCCTTCTTCCTGCCTTTGCTAGTAATGGCCTTAAATTACCTCCCTAATCAGGCAGTGAGGGCTCAATCCTGCTCCCATTCAAGGCAGTGGAAAGTCTCCTGCAGTACCCAAAATCCCTTTCTCAGGATGATTAGTACATTTAGTCCACATTCACAAAGGAGCTGAGAAGGGAAGAACTGATTTCATTAGGAAGCTAGAAAGGAACACATATGCCAGAATTAGGTACGTAAATACCACTGCGGCTCTGGGTCCAGGGTCCCAGTATCCCTCACAGGTTAGATAGCTGGGATAACAAAACATACATGTCACTTTAAAACAAGTAGCCTTGCAGTGGAATTTATTCTCAATAAAGTTTTTGTTTATTGCAGAGATCTCTCCTTTCTGTGGCTGCCTTGGATATGGTGAACAATTTAAAAAAGGAGTTTGGCTGGCGCACGACACAGAATTTAGGTCACACCTCTGCTTTGCACTATGTGATGCTTCTTATACATTTTTTGAGCCCCAATGCACACCTGTGTTGGATCAAATGTTAAGAGATGTATTCCCTATGTGTGTGTATGTGTAGGGGGAGGCAGTCAGACGAGAAGCTGTGAGCCTGAGTCCCCTGCTCCTGCCACAGTTCTGGGAGTGCAGTACTTCCCACCTTGGGGCAAAGTCCTAGGCAAAAACTAAGACAAAAGATTTTATTGGAAGTGTAGGATAGCAGTCTCTGTATCCCAGGTCTGTCCTTCAGTGTGAAATGTGAGATCACACTCATTCTTAAACTTGACCTGCCCGTTTTTTTGCTAAGGGCTCTTTTTTTGGTCAATAAAGTGACTTCAGCTTTATAACTGTAAATTTTCAGCAAGACAGGGTTCTGGTTTTTTTCACACTAAAGAGCATTTTATTAAAAGCATACATGTCCCAGACAGCATCACTTATTCACCATGACTTGGAGAGCCAGGATGCCTGGGAGGCAGCAGGGCCTCTGCTGCTTGCAATGCCTTGCTGCTTCAGAGAAGATCTCTTGCCCTATGGTCCACGCCTCCTCATCAAAGAATGAGTGTTGAATGGGAAATGTCATAGAGGATCAAATTTTAAAAAATCTCTGCCGTTCAGTTGCCTCTAGAAAGAACCTGAATTTTACAGAAACAAATAGAACTGTAGATAAATGTTCCAGGGTATGATGCAATTTCTCAGACAACCTCTGAAAGACATTCTGTGGACTGCATTTCAAGTGCCTTTCTCCTTGAGTTATTTGAATCTAAAAATCTGGGTGCTGCGTGTCAGACTCCGTAGGATATGTACAATTCACTTATGTTGAGGTTCAATATTTCAATTTGTCATAGATGCTTAGGCAAATTCTAACCAATTCCCAAAAAGTCAATTGATAAAAGCATTCTTAGAAAAGTAGGCAGTTGACTGAAAATCAAAGGATTAATGTGTCTCCTTTACCGAAAAGCAGCCTAACAATTACAGCCACTTCTGATTTTGAGGAAGAGGATTTATCTTGGACTTTGCCCCTCTGGCTCTCAGCCTCCCAATAACCATGGACAAAACATTTTCTTAAAGGTTAAAGAGACTCTCTATAACCTCATATGTTCAATGTGTCTGCTCCTTGACCTCAGCTCTCAACATTGTCCAAAGAGTTACTAGAGAGACAGAAATAATAATAAACACCCCCCAAAAGCAGAAGATTGCTGAACAGACTTCTTAAGTCAAAGCATCCTGTCTCACTACAGTATACTGAAGTAAAAACATATCCAGGAGTTGTCCCTGGAGTCTCAAATCATTCTCTCATCACACTGGGTTCAAAGACAATGTGAGTTGTGTAGCGTAGCTGAAAGTATCTGCATAAAGCAATTCCTCTATGATGTTGTTTTGTTTCTGGCTTGCTTTTACCTGGGCTATCTGAAGATATTGTTTGAGGCTAAGGAAAAAAAATGAATAATGTTTGGGCCTAGAGATCAAAAAATCAGGCATATTTCCATAGTCGTTAGTAGCCAGTATCCCATGTGAATCTCTTCTTTTCTAAAGCTGCACTGAAATGCTGCATGTATTAGGAAGGATTTCTTTTTATTTTCATTTTATTTTTCTAAGAGTTTGTTCTTCTTGGTTTTTGAAGATGCTGAAAGCTTTTTGATGTCACAAAACCAATCATAAGAGGGAAAACACAAATTTAAATGTGAGATAAAAGTGGCTTTGCATGCATGCATAACAAGAAATCCATTGAACAAAACAAATTACTTACCACTTCCACAATAGCTCTCTGCCTCCGAGGGATGGGCTGGTTCACAATGAGGAGGTGACGGTGATAAAGTCACTGTGATACTGTGATCAGAAAAGCTACAGTAAGAAAAAAAGTATATAGGGGAAAGCAAACTACAAAGAAGGGAGGGTGGAAAAAATGGATCACCATTCCCCTGGGACTGTAAGTGACTTTCAGTATTCCCCAAAAAGTTTCACTTCAAACATTATGAGACCGAAGAGGTTTCTTTCTGCGTACCCGTTCAGGGAGCTGATGAAGGAAGGCAGAGGAAGGAGGATGGCTGAATTTTTCATTCAAATAACTTTGCTCCCATTTGGATGTGCCTCATCTGGAATCCCTGTTGATGGTAATGAGCTGTGAATTTTCCTGATTTGGAGGGCAAAAGTTGGATCTGAGTTTGTTTTTAAGAGGTTTGTTTTGGTTTGATTTTGTCTTCCATTTACAACTCTCTCTTTCTTTTGCCATTTTAAAGCCATGAAAGATGAGCAGTAAGGGTTGGGGAAAGGCCAGGAGAGAGAGAAAAAGAGACCCAGTTATAAATTTCCCTTACTATTTTGTGTTTCAATGTTTATGAACTGTTTCAGACTGGTTAGCAAAAACTACTTTTCCCTCCAGACTTGCACTGCCAGCCCTGGACAGAGGTAGGTCATACTGAACATAATCCTCTCATCTGTTTTTGAACACTTATTCTGTTTTCCAGGGGAAAGTGCTGATTTTTAGGAGATGAAAGTCTGACGATGCCACAAAGGATACTCTATCTACCACAAAAGAAGAATATTAAATGTGCTTGATTTGTAGGACAGAAGTTATATCTTCATTTGACCAGCTGCTGTATCAAAAAAAAAAAAAAAAGTGAAGAATTTCCTGAGTACAAATCCTTATCTATGCAGATTTTATGCACTTCTTGTGCCCAGGGTTGTTGTAACTGAAGCGCTTCCCGCCTCCCAGCCAGTCCCACTCCATGTCTCACCTTTGGGATGTACCAACTTGTGCAAGGGTTCTCCATGCCCCGTTTCTACTGGAGTTCAAAACCAGGGGTAGAAAAGCCCACAAAGCACTCTGAAGTAATTTCCTTTCCAACAGACATGGAACTTGGTCAGAGTGTCTGGAAATATTTAGCTTTTTTTTGAGTTGAGATTTTTAGTTTTGTTTTTTCCTTTTATTCTCTTCTTCTATCACTTCCTGTATTTCCTTGGTCACCAAAAAAGCACAAGGTAGAAGAGAAAGAAAAGAGAAGATGATCAAACAGAAAAATAAATAAAAGGTTGACTTGATTTTTGAGCGATGAACAAAAAACTGAAACACCTCCCTGCAGAGTTATTTGGGACTTTTTTTTTAAATGATTGAGATTTTTTTGGTCACAGTATTTTGAAATATGAGTTTATTTCTTTCTTTGTATGCATTCTTTCACTCTTCAATATCCTTTTTACATGGACAGGCAATTCTCCTGACTGTTATCGAGCCATTGGTCATGTCAAGTTCCTCTTTTGCTGTTCCATCACAGTAAATCCTTTGGTCACATTTTGAGAGTCCACAACATTCAGCATTCATATCTATCAAATCTCAGCTACCTGTGAAAAAGGCTGTAGTGAAAGGGTTTGCTCAGGAATCCTCTGCTATCAGTAAAAACTTATCCATGGCTTTCAGTAATGTTTTGGGGTCAGGTCTGACCCAATTTGGTGTACCACTGATGAATTCTTCCTCAAGCATGCTTACTGTAAGGCCATGCTTGGCATACGCTCACTGATTTATTTTATAGGAGTTATCCCTTGTTCTTGATATTAAAATAATCATTCTAAAGCATGTTTATTATAACACCAACTGAAAATTTTAAATTTGAACTAAATTTTACTTCAGAGATTCACACTGTATTTTTTGAGTTCTCATTTTACTCTCAGTCTGGAAAATGCAACTCAAGGTATACTTTGTCAGGAGGAAAATATATCTCAAGTACATAGAGATGACACAGAATGGGTAACAGTGTTGGAAGAAGCCTGAAGGAGACTTAAGAAACCTTCGGCTACTTCAACTAAGCATCTCTCTGAAGAGCTGTTGCTTTTACCTGTAGTAGTATGTTGTGAGGACCTGAAGAGCATTTCCATCACTGAGAAGAGCTGCAGAGAATTATACAATAATCACCTGCAAATTTGACAAAGCAAAGTCAGGATCTTAATCCTGCAATTCACTTCCTTTGATATATTATCTGTCATATTCCCCTTCCCACACAACCTCTTTATTCTGAGAGGGAGATGACACATCACCAGTTCCCTTGACTGTTGAGACAACTATTTCTTTCCCCTTTTTTCCTCTCTGTCTCAGTCTCTTTCTTTCTCTCTCTTGTCTTTCTGTCTCCCTTTTTTCTTCTGGTTTTTCTTCCATGTTGCCATGCCTCTTTTATGGTTCCTTCAAAGGAGAAGGGAGAATCCTCTTTGCTTCAACTTGACAAAATATCTTGCAGAAGAGAGAGACAGCCTGTGAGAAAGACTTTGGCCACATGGCACATGCCAGGTGAGGGTGTCCCAGTGTGCTCCTTTAGATATGGCTGGGCTGCATTTTAAGCATAAACCCAAACTCTGCTCATTTCACTTCCAAAGAACCTGAACAGGCCTTTGGAGGCCAGAGGAGGAGAAAGCTGGCATTGATGCTGCCTGTTGTGTGGAGAGACAGGCCTGGCTGTGGACATGTCTGCATGGCTGTATTTGCCACCCAGCTGCCCTGGGGAGCAAGCTGGACATGAGATCTACATGGTACAGAAGAGCCCAGAGCTGAATGATAATATTTATACAGTCATTACTGAGGCTACTCTGTCACTAGCTCTTGTTGGCTACAGGAGGCTACAGAGGCCTAAGTTACAATTCATTTAATGTTTAAATATCTCCTCACATCTTACCACATAAAGATGACCTGTGTTTTCAAGTGTGATTCATATGGCATATCTGGCCTGTAATTTTAAATGGACTTAAAAACTTTTGTTATAGATTCTGAAGGCTACAAAACCAAGGTTTATTTATATCTCACATAATCCCTGTGAAATCCTAGGAGCAGAGTCACAATATTTGGGTTCTCGTCTAACCAAGGCTCATTGATTTTTAAGCTCATAAATTCAGAAACTTTATAGACCTCGCCAAAGACAATACAGCCAGCAGCCCAGCTCAGAGATTCCCCTGGGGAGGAGATGTGGTTGTAAACACTTGAAAATGTTTAAATCCAGTGAATGGTCTAGTTATATTTGGTAGATCTGACAGGACAAGCAGTCCTAACAATCTAAAACACTGGACAGAATGGAAGGAACAGCTAGCCAAAGATAACAAAACCTCACAGGGCCTTTTTGCATTCCTTCTGTCAGGACATGGAGCTATCATGGTCTTGGTTCTCTTAGAGATGTTCTTCAGTTCTGGTAGCTCTGATCCCAGAGAACTGAGAGATGTCTTCTGCATTGCAGGTTCACCTGATGGGAGACTCACACACTGTATGAGGAGTGAGGAAGACTTTCACAGGGAACATAAGCACGGTGATTTCATGTTGGGCCAAGCGACGCTTGGACTGCAAAGCCCTTTGTGTGGGCCTGACACCTTTGACCACCTCTAAAAGTCTCTTCATAGCCACATGGTAAAGGCAGGTCTAAATCAGGATTAGTACAGATGTGCTGAAGCAGAAAGAATAAATTACTTCCCTAGAACCTCAGGGGAAGCCTGTGATGGAAGAAAGGCTTGGTCCGGGCTCATCCACGCCCCAGGCTGGTACCCTGCCCCTGCATCGTCTCTCCTGGTAGTGACCACCACTGGGTTCCAGCCCAGCTCCAGCTCCCACAGCAGGGGGGAATTCCTACCCAGCATGGGGCAGGAATGAAGCCCTCTTAGGAGAGAAAATGGAAATCTATCTGTGCAGAAAAATGTATCAGACTTCTAAAAATACATCAATTCAAGAAGCCTCAGAATTCCTCAACAAAAAAAAAAGGTGTAGAACAAGGAGCAGATAATGTCCAAAGACATGACAAATATAAGGGGATTGTAGTTCAAAACCAGGACTCTGAGGTTTGTGAGCAACAGACATGAGTAGCTAGGAGACCAAAGAGGTTAGTGCTAGCTAGACGGGTAAGGAGAACAAGAGCGTTCAGAAAAATACCAGGGGAGATGAAGTACTAGCAAGAAGTTGAATCATTCAGTAAACTGAGAGACTGAAATCTTTTGAAATCTGCCTTTAAATAAATATACAAACACAAAGTTTGAACAACTAGAAAACACTGGAGAGAAATAAACCTGTAGAAATAAAGATAATGACAAAGAATGGGTAAGGGAATATAGAGAAAATAGGAATATAAACAAATCAGCTTTCCACATTGCACAAAACCCAGAACACTTAGGGAATTGAACAACAAACTTATTGTACCACCAACAATTATTTTTTGACAAATCGTGGGAGATTCCCAGGGCCTGGAGTAAAGCAAATATTGTTCAGATTTTTCAGAGAAGAAGTGAAACATGATCCAAATAATTACCATCTCATACGTCAGTTTTCTTTCCCTGGTAGTATAATAGCAGAAATAATTTCCTGAGACCTATGGGGCTGACTTCCTCATTACCTGCAGATGATTCAGTGTAGTCCTACACAACACTGGCACAGGGTTGACAGACAGCTATGGTCCCAGCCAGGGGAAAGAGGGACAATGCACTTGGCTGCAATGATCCAGCAGCGTGTCTGGATCCCACTGTGCAAACCTGCACAGAAAATACACAGGGTGATGCCTAACAAACTCATCTCCAAACTATAAATAATGCTAGTGCTTTCTCTGAGCTAATTGATACCGATATTTATTTACCTGATCCTAAACTCAGTGATGCTGTGGGAATAGTTTACATCTGTAAAGAATCCATGAGGAAATAATCCCAGCTCAGCCAAGTGCTGTAGAGACAACCTGCACATCTTGCTTGGATCTCACATTCCTAGAAATGCATTGGGAAGGAATTCAGAGAAAACTAAAAGATTTACAGATGGCCTAAAAAAAAAAAAATCCCACATTCTTAATATAATGAAACAACTTAAGAGACAATGAGTAAGTAGCCACGGCTGCCATCAGGCTAACACTAATAGCTGTTTGTCCAGCATCTGGGAAAGGGCTAAGGCAAAATTCTTTTCCTGAATTTCTTATTCCCATCCAAAGCCTGCTGGTTTTGACTTTGTGTAGGGTATACATATTTCATTTATAATCATTATTTGTAGATATTTTTTAGGGCCAGGAGGGACCATTAGATCATCAGTTCTGGCCTCCTGCATAACACATGCTATAGAATCTCATCCAAAAAGGTGATGAACTATTCACCTTGGCTGTGGAAGTGAATGAGGGTTGAACCTGTGACTGTCTGATTCTGTGGCTTTTGGGGGGATCACAGATGCATTTTGACATTTCTTCATATAGATTCTGCAAAGTACTATCACATGGAAAATTCCATATGATAAGCAAATCTGTTTTCAAAAAACACCAATACTTGGAGAAAGAGAAGTGGGTGGGGAAGCCCGGAGTTTAAATGAAAACATTTAGAGATCATCAGCTTTTTCCAACTTTCATATCAAGCTTTTTATTCTTGCCCTCTTCCTAGTTACTTTTGTCAAAATAACCAAACACAAGCATCAGGGAAACTAAATGATAGTTTAGTCTCCAAAAGAGTGAGAGAAAAAAAACTTACTGAAATGTGTTTCTACAGTAGACTTTATACATCCATTCAGTGTGGTCTAATGTAAGTCAGGCTTTAACAAATATTTTTGCTCAACTTGGTTCCAGGATAAAATTGTAGAAGTTACTGAAAGGTGAAAAAAACCCTCAATCTATTCAACTTAAAAAAAAAAAGAAGACATTTAAGGGGGGTCTAACAGAAGTATACAAAAATCTTAGCTGAATGGATAATATCAATGCATGTTACTACTTTTGATACTGCACAGATGACAGGATCGGGGGCATAAATGGAAGTTCAAAAAACAAATTCAGAGGAGACATAAGGAAGTGCTTTGTCACTCAAAGAATAATAAATGTTTGGAATGGCCTACTGGGCAAGGTTGTTGAGGCAAAGACAGTGGGCTCGTTCAAGAAGCAATTAGATGCTATCCTGGGGGAAACGCTGTATTACAAGAGACAAGCATCAATGTGTTGAATGGCCTTTTCTCATTCCTAACATTTTCTATGTTCTTTTTTCCAGCTTGTACTCTTAAGGGTCTGCAGCCTCGGTGTATGATATCAAAACTGAAATCAGGCCCAGCAGTGTTCTCCACTAAACTGGGCCAAGAAGCATAATAAAGATTTGGCCTTGCTATAAAAATGTGCCGCGCTGTACTGTTACCCTGCTTATTCCATGCTGGTTTCTGGGCTTCTAATAAAGGAACAGGAGTTGGGCAAAGCACCCAGGGTTCAAAGATTTTTTTCGCACCTTGTGTCGAATCCAGAGTGCACTTTCAAGAAACTGGGGCACCCTGCCCTTCAGGTGGCAACACTTCAGAGGTGGGCCAGGACAATTCCAGCACACGCAGGACTCTTTGGATCCATCACAACCTAAACTCAGTATTCAAATGTGCCTTTATTAGTAGTTATTAATATTTTTTTTGAGAATTGCTCTGTCTCTTTCAGCTTACTCATCCCTTCTAATGCTGTTTCTTCTTCCTCCAGGCACAATGCTGATCCTTTCCCTCCTCTTTTCTCCTTTGCAAACATCAAAAGGGAATAAAAGTTTGTATTTGTTCTTCAGTGCATGCGGGGGCACCCATAGGACGGATGAGTCATTAGAAGGTAAAATAACACACCCTGCATTGTGCAGAAAGGGGTGTACAATCAGCTGAAATGGTATAATTGCACCCCACCACCTCCTGGGAAAATCCCAGCCCTCTCCACACTGAGGTCCCCTCAACTGTCTCAGCACACCTCCACCCTCCTGGAGCAGCACAGAGGGACCCACAGAGGGTCCAGCTAGAGATGCCTTGTTTGGTAGGTGTCAGGTTCAGTTGCTGAGCAGCACAGAGTTCCTGGTACCCAGCTGAGCAAGCTGAAGTCCACTCAGAGGAGGGGGATAATCAAGATACATCTTGGATTAACTGTTGTATTGCATTGATCCAAGTGTGTCCGAAGAAGGGCAGTGGAGCTGGTGAAGGGTCTGGAGCACAAGTGTGATGAGGAGTGTCTGAGGGAGCTGAGGGTGTTTAGTCTACAGAAAAGGAGACTCAGGGAGATCTCATCACTACAACTACCTGAAAGGAGGTTGTAGTGAGGTAGTGGTTGGTCTCTTCTCCCAGGCAACAAGTGACAAGATGAGAGGAAATGGCCTCAAGGTGCACCAGGGAAGATTTAGGTTGGATATCAGGAAAAATCTCTGCACTAAAATGGCTGTCAAGCTTTGGAACAGGTTGCCCAAGGAAGTGGTGGAGTCACCATCCCCTGAGGTATTACTTTAAAAGATGTGTAGATGTGGCACTTGGGGACATGGTTTAGTGGTGGACCTGGCAGTGTTGGGTTAATGGTTGGACTCAATGATCTTAGAGGTCTTTTCCGAACTAAATTAATCTATGATTCACAACAATAAATGGTTCATGTAGTAATAAATTTATGGGCTATGAAGGAAGCTCTGTAGCAGGCTGCATTGAGGGACTACAGTAAACATCTCCTCCCCTAAAATTACTAGGTGTCCTACAACAAGAGGTTAAAGGCAAGCACAACCAGACAGTGAGGAAGTCCTTGAGGACATGAATTTTACTACACACACAGGACTATGTGGCTCTCATCAAGTATTTCATAGGCAACTCAGCAAGCAGGCATTTTAGGGAAATATTTAAAGAATGCAGCATTGGTAGCTGTGCGCTTTTTGCATGGGAAAGCTCCATCACATGTAAGGCTCTGCAAACAAGAATGTATTAAACTGTTTTTGGGGGTGGGGGGAGGAAAACATATGGATGTGCAAGAAATGCTCAGCTAAGAAAGCAGCTGGATGACTGGAGGAGAGGGATGGCAGTCTCTTCCTCTCCAGCCACAGTGAAGAAGGAAAAAGGAACCTTGAACAGCCACCCCCACCCAGAAGTTAAGGCAGTGCATAATTCAGGGCCATGCAAATAGAAGTTAAATTAATATGAATTGCTGAAAGGCTCACAGTCTATTCTTTCTTTCCCTAAATATTCTGCAAGTTGTTTCTTTTTTTATGTATATATATAATTACATTTTACTGGTGAAGGATTCTTATTCTTATGGTTCTAACCTTCATTTCAGTGGCTTTGTGCCCCAGCACTCCAGGGAAAATGCATATTCAGAATAGCTTTGCAAGTCCTGCTGAAGCCATTTGATGTCTGCACCACTAGCTAAATTATTTGTTAACAAACTTTGAGAGGTTTTGCCCTTCCAAAGGAACCATTTCACATGTGGTTTTTGGCTTCCTCTGCAGTGGCTCGGCAATATTATTTTATCCCAGCAAAGAGCATATTATTGTTTAATATCATTGCTATATTCCAGTATGTTCCCAAGATGATAAATGTTGGCACAGAAAAGAGGTAACTTTTTCAAACAATAAGTAATAAATTGTGGAAGGCTGAGGTAAATATTTTTCCATGTCCCCAAACAACTCTTGAGTACATTCCTGAGGAGTGTATTGACAGTAAAATGTTTGTGAACAAGAAAAGTTTTTGGATCAGGTTGTGGTTGTTGTCCAACCCATAAAATTTCAAGAAAGTTCCTAGTTCTTTCTCCCATCTGTTTCAGTGTGTACTTCTGGGTACAGCTTTAACTAAAGCATTCAAGATGTCTACTATAAAAAAATATGAATATGAATGCATTAGTTTGAGGAGACAAACTGCATTGTTCCAGGAAAATTAGAAAAAAAACAACCTGAAACAAAAAGTTTGTCAGCTAAGTCCAAATGTCTTGGCAATGAATTATTCAAACACCTGGGTTCCTTGTGCCAGTGAGATCTGCAGTGCAACAGGGCACACACTCCTACCTGGTGGCAAGCAACCCACCCAAGCAAGGACAAGAGACATCACACATGGGTTGCTGAGCATGTGCAATGAGCTGTTTGTGATCAAATCACAGATAACAAATGTCAGAGATTAACTACTGAAAATGTCTCCTCAGTATTATATTTGAAAACTGTCCCTACTAGCTACAAAGAGAAAAAGATGACCAAAATCAAACTATTATTATCTAGTGTAACGTTTACCTGCAGGTAATGCCACTGCAGTCATCCTTGTGTGCATCACCTGCAACACCACACATGTAACTGTCCATCTCTACTCCTGCACATCCCTTTGAACCCCATCCTTACAGCTTATGCCCTCAGGCTAGCACAATCACCCAGGAGGAGTGCTCACTTAACCCACCAGGAGCCAGTGGGAAAAGGACTAGTGACTAGGAGCAAAGCTGCAGGTGTTGACCCCAGTCGCATGAAAATGAGCACCTCAGTATACATAGAAAAGGCTACTTCATCAGAATTTTTTTTTTGCACTGATTTCAAAGCATTTTTACAATTTTTAAATATTGAATATGGGCATGTTCAACATCCTTCTGGGCCAATATCTGCCTGTTTAAATGGAAACTACTAATCCTCTAGCACTATTAAGACATATTCAGTATACACACTCTGTACTTGAGACATAAATAATAAATGCAATTTAAACTGAAATTTGAGCAGACTTTCCATTAAGTAACAGATCACTGTTGGATGGGCATGGTTTTTTATATCTGGCAGAGGGCTGTATCTCAGATATGTAGACATCATGTAGAGATGGGATATTTTGTACGAACATTAATAATGATGTTCCTACATTGCTCATGCTGTGGGAATGCTTCCTATTCATCTCATTATCTTCTGGTCCCACAATGGCAGCATGATGAGTGCAGAGAAATAAGTGAGAAGCCTTCTATGTCTTTGTGTGGTGGGCATAAAATGGTTGCAAACTAGATGAATGCTTAAATACATTATGTCTTTGACATTTTGCACTACCCTTCTGGAAAGACCCCATATATTTAATATCAAAAGGGCAGAGACCACTTACCACGGGAGAAAAAGAGAATGACTGCTTTGTCCTGCTATCTGTATCCCAGGGAGCAGATCACAGAGGAACAAGATGGTTTCCCTTTACACCTTGAAAGGGGCTGATGAGAACCCAGAAGCACCTTAGATAGAAGTCAGATCCGTTCACTCATATCAGTCCCACAGATCTGCTCTAAATCTCTCTTCCCAGTTGCCTCCTCCAGGGTTAAAAAGATGGCACAGCAGAGTGTGCCAGAGAGGTTGTTTTGAGTTATTGTTGTGTACATTTCAGTGGTCATTGCTGTCTTCATAACCCTCATTTCAATATAAATCACTTCTGTTTTCACATTTTCTCCTGGACTAGTTCCACATCCCAAGGACCATTACCATGAGTATCAGTTGAATTTGTCCCCCCAGCTCTTCTCTAACGACCTTTCACAACATTGGTAAAGGCCTCAGAACTCACTGAAAGTATCAAAGGGCCTATTCTCATCTTTCATGGAATCTAATAAGAATGGTGGAGCTATATATTCACAAAGCTGGCACTGCTTCTCTGCATGTCCTTTAAAAGCCGCAGGAGTCTCCATGTGGGAGAATGGGAATAACAGAACTGACTTGCCAACCATGGAGGCTACAACACAGACTCCCTTGAAAGACTTGTTGAAACCCAAAACAGTCGATACACACAAAACACTTTGCAGGAAAGCAAAAGGTACACACATTCATGGAGAGGAGAATAATGTGCCTAGAGGTATCTTGGCTGCCACTCGAGCCTGCAGCCCCAAAATACAATGACAAGACTGCAAACATGAATATTCCAAACTTCACTGATCTAATTTACATCAGGGGACAACTTCTGGTACAGACTAATCTCTGCAATAGGCCTCCTTCCTGCATTCTATTAACAGAACTATAAATGTTTAATTTGAAATATAAGATACTAATACACATCTTAAATAAAAGAAGACTGTGATAGACTGGCAGACTGCCACATTCATCTCCATTTTATACAAGGTCTCCTTCTTGTCTTCAACTGCTAGAAGACATCCTTCTGATGGAATTAATTGGCCTCTTCCTTGCCCCACACTATTTCTGGTTTAATTATCTTGCAATTTGGCCAGTAGATGATGTTCTTCCTGCCGCTGCTTTTTTGCTCTCAGTGTTCTCTGTTGGTGCAGGGTGTTGCCTGAATTCAGTTCCATTTTCCTCTTACAAGTTCCTGACCAATATTTCACGACATTCTGCACAGAGACCAATTTATATCCCAACGCAAAGTAAGCTGTTATGAAAATCCATTGGTTTCAACAGCTGATAGATCAGATTTTTACACCTGCCACGTACCTCAGTGGTCGTAAGACAGAAATGTGCCTTGGAAAATTAGGTTGCACGTGTGAGGAAGAAGAGATGACGAGACTGATTGGAAGAGAAGAAACTGAGTTTCTGTTTTCTCAGGAAATTACAGCTTGACCTCAGGTTACTGAAATATTTCCATTGACTTCATGGCTTTTCCTTTCAGACATATCAGATATGAGATCTAGCCAGTGAAGTACATTCCCTTGTAATTACTGAACCACCAAAGTGCAAAAAGTTGCAAAGAGATGAAATGCATTTTACAACTGGCCAATGGGTTTCAGTTAATTTTTGCATTTCTCCATATACCATTTAACTTCTTCATTTGGGTATTTTAATTTGTTAAGAAGAAAATTAAAAATTAAGAAAGAGGATAGAAAAGAGGAAGGAAAATGTAAGTTCAGCTTACAAGTAAGCACTCTTTTGTGCTAAACAGAAAGGGTAAAAGGGTGATACCTTGAGAAAATACGAAAGCCATTCCTGAAAAGTTCCATAGCCATGGAAGACCAAAATGTCAGATTAAAGCAAACCCAAACCCGGCTTAAATCCTTAATTTCCATCTTTTTCTGTTCCTGGGAAGCTTACAAGTTTCACTTTTTGTGACAGCTGGTACCTGATTTTTCCCATGCCATGACATATTGCCTAGTTTATATGCCCAGCCAGTGCCTTCTACATGGCCTGTCAGAGCTGCTTTAGTCTGCTTCAGGGACCCAAGTATTAGTAAAGCTGAGGAATGCTCCTAGATGAAGAGAATATTACTGTGCCACAAGCCAGGCACTGCAGCTACGCTTGAGACCAGCCACGGACACACACTGCACTCGGCAGTGGTATTTATAGGATTGTTAACTGTTGGAGAGATGTGAGGCTCACCCCCGTAACAGTATTTCCTCTGCCTTCAAAAAGCACTTCTCTGAAGTGCCCGGAGACATCCTGTCTTAGGGGTTATTCCCAGTTAAGATAAACCAAGTGAAAATGTGTGGCTGCTGTCAAAAGAAGAATAATGTTAGTGCTTACAAAAGCTCCCCTTCACATAGGAACACCGCACCGTTATGCATAACCTCTGTGTTTGATTTCTCTGTCATATTTTCTCATCCTGGAGATGGTCCCAAAGCAAACCTCTGAATGCGCAGAACATGATTAAGAATCAAAGACTAGAACACCATAACATATGTTTGGCTTCTTGCTTGCATCTTTATAGAGATCCAGCCAAAAGTCTCAGTACAAACACCCTTGAATATTTCTATGTTTTGCACAATAGGCCAAAATATTTGTGCTTAATACTATTAACCTTTCACTGACTAAAACTTTGATGCAAATCTAGTAATTGCCGTTGATTCTGCAGGGGAGACAAATATCATTTGACCCAAATACAAGCCTTGTTTGTCCCCCAGATATTCTGACTGCTCCCTCAAGTTAAAAGAACATCATTTCACACTACTGAATCCCTGATGTGGGTTCCCATAATGTTCAGGCCCTTACACAAATCTCTGGGAGTGCAGTATTTCATGGTATAGACAGACCATGCTTACTTCAAGAGGACTGTTGGTTTCCATTGGAAGCTGTTTGCTTCTGATTAAGACAAAAATGAAGGACAAATTTCTCATATTAAGCCGGTTTATTCTCAGCAATAATAAAATTGGTTATCATGTGAGATAATCACCCAGGTAAAGAGAAAGGGCCTTCAGTATGACCAAATACATACGCATGTATGTATCAAACCTAGAATGAGAGGAAAATCAAACTTACCTGCAAATACCACAGTTGGAGATGTGACATCATCAGATACCGCAGACAACATGGACTTTGCCTCCATCAGTCTTATGTATGTGACTCTTCAGATTCCACTGAAGGTTTCTGCTCTCCCAGTTTTCTTAGACACATCTCAGCAGCATGTTGACATACCACACAGTTCAAGTCAAAGAGTCAAACAAGTGTTTTTTGGCATAAATGAGGCTGTTTCTCAGGTTTAGGTATTCACTGTCTTTTCCTCCTTGAGGTTGTTTCTGACAGTCTCACTAAGTGAATTAAAGAATATTCCAGAGCTATTTTTGCACCAGCAATGGCACTGCAAAATAACAAAGATATAAAGCTATTAGAGAGCACCTAATGGAGGGCTTTGAAGATGGGGAAGGGTTTGGAGAGGAAGCCATACAAGGAGCAGCTGAGGTCACTTGGCTTATTCGACCAGGTGAAGGCTGAAGGGAGACCTCATAGCACCCTAGAGCTTCCTCAAGAGGGGAAGAGGAGGGGCAGGCACTGATCTCATTCCTCTGGTGACCAGACCAGGGATAGGACCCGAGGGAATGGCCTGAAGTTGTGTCAGGGGAGGTTTAGGTTACATATGAGGAAAAGGTTCTTCACCCAGAGGGTACATGAGCACTGGAACAGGCTCTCCAAGGAAGTGGTCACAGCACCAAACCTGACAGAGTTCAAGAAGAGTTCGAACAACACTCTCAGGTACATGAGATTCTTGAGGTGGTCCTGTGAAGGGCCAGGAGTCAGATTTCAATGATCCTTGCAGGTCCCTTCCAATTCAGAATATTCTATGATTCTGTGTAAGACTAGAAAGTACCCAAACTACTACAAAGTATCTGAAATCCATCCTGGATACCACGTATGTATGTTACAGGGGGTACCTTAGAATATTTTCCTTGTACACCCAGAATCCCAATGCTAAAAAAAAATTTATGAAAGAAAAGATGCAACAAAAAATTCAATTAAATGTTACTCCAGAAAATTTTAGCATGAAACATCTTAATCATGCTCATTAATCAAATACCAAAAAAAAAAAAATCATCTGTCTTCTAAAGTGAGAACAGAGAAAAATTAGGACAACATATATCTGAAAAAAAAGTTAGACTTTTTTTATTCCAGGAGAACTCAACTAAAAGCTCCCTCCATTCAGGCACCTGGGTTTCGTTTCATAATAGCTTCAGTCCATTGTTCCTTATTATCAGAGCTGACTATGTTCAAGCTAAGGCAGATCTTGTTCCTAAATTTATGTCTCTGTGTGTGACCACTACAATATGTGTTTTGTATGCTTTTTCCTGAAAGCCTAATATAGTGATACCTGTGACACGGCTTGGACTCCCCCTTTCATGTATATTACCAACTCGAACTGCAACCTGCTGGTAGATTTTTCTTAAACTCTAAAATGAGGGTCTAACCTTCTCTTCTTTTTCTTTTTCTTCTCTGCTACCTATAATCTTGATTTGACTCACACAAAAGTGACACAGTGGGAAATCCACTCAAGAAGACTTTGACAACTAACAATGGAAACCTACCTACACGAAAGTTGACTGGTGGCGTTTATAGTGAAAAAATGTATTCAAGTTTAAAGATGTCATCTGTGTTAACTGATCCATGTTGGTTTTGTGTGTTTTTGTCAAAAGAAATGTGCTGCGGAGTCACCTCTGTTAGGGTAAAGAAAACTATCCAGAACAACATCACCACTAAAAATAGACAGGTATATTCAGGAAAAAAAATCCCCCCTCAAACTATTTAATTTTAGGAAAATATGATTTTTAGGTTGGACCAATTCCAAAGGACTTATATGAAATAGTGAAACTCGTGCATATTTAAATGCAACTAACATATAGGCTTATTTATATTCCTGTTGCTTTTGTCTTGTCTAACACAAAAAATATTGTTATTTCATGCAATACCAAAAGTGTGCTAAATGTGCCTCAAGGATTAAATTAAAGTAAGATCACTGTACATTTTTCAGTAGTAGCTACCCATTGTTTTGGCTTCAGTGTTAGAGCTGAAGTTGAGACATTCTACATAGATTCCTGGCCTCCTGGAATGAATTCTTGCTGTAAAACCTCTTTCCTCATCAAATGGGACACGCAAGGCCATGAGTTGCCATTGGAAATCTTGGGCATTTAATCCCAGAAAAAAGAAGATATACAAGTTGGTACAAAGTTAGGAGATGCTAATACCCAAGTAAAAGGTCTTGACTGAACCTATGAGGATGTTAAAGTCATTGATATTGTACAACCAGTCCTCATGTCCTCTTCCACATTACTAGCTCTGCTCGTCAAGACCAGATATTGTTACTGGACCCAGCTGCCTTGAAGCAGTTTGTATCAGTATTATATTCACTGCTAATAGGTGTTTTTGATGAAAAGCATATCAAATATTCCACATGGGTGAAACTTGACCCAAAAATGGTCCTTTGGGTCAGGTTATGAACATGTGAAGTGAAGATAACACTACCGTGCCGTCCCCATGAAATGCAGGACAACAGGGAAACCCGGTGGCTCTTGGAAGAAACGTGAGGTGCTGAGATGCAACGGTGATGATCACTCTGTAAAGTGTGAATGGAACAGAAAGGATCTGAAGGCAGAAAGAGGCACAGAGTCAGTTGCATCACTCAGTTCATTTACCCAGGTCAGAATAGCTTGAAGAAAGAAGAGAGTTCAGAGGGGTCTGTACTGTTGTTATCTGTACTACGGGGTGTTCTCTAGCTAAACAGAAGGCTTTAATGAGTGAATATGTTTGTAGATGGCAAATTTTCCCAACCTGCGTATTGCCTACACCTGAGAGATATCTATGAATTTAAATTCACTTAAAATTTAGAGGGTGAAGGAAAGAAAAAGATAATTTCTTAAAATGAAACAATTTGAAGTAAAGCCATTTTGTTCAGTGGTTTTTCACTAATCCAAGTTCTTTGCCATCCCTCATAATGTAGAGAAATTCATAAAAGCAAGACATCTGGCTGCTTTAGCAAAATTCTTGCAGCAAACAGGGGACCAAACTACATTGTTAGTGCAACAAGGAGTATCCCAGAAAATCCAGCGAGAAGCAAATATTTTGGGATGAGTGACAGGAGAAGGAATTTTTCTCCTGCTATTGTGGCAACCCTGATTTTGCTGTGAAGGTTCTGAATGTGCTTATTACAGAGAATATGAACTGTGCCAGGCAGTGTGCCTTATGACTGCATCTCTTTTACAGCCATTTTACAGCCAGGTAAACTGAGGGACTTGGTTAATGCATATCCTAGACAGCGAGGAATGCAATTTGTGCATCTTGTTTAATTTCAGACATTAACAGGCCTTTTCTGGTGTGCTCCTTCCCCACACGGACCCTCCACCCAGACAAGGGCTATCACAGGACCACAGCTCCCATGTCGCCCACCTGAGTTCTACTACAGCTTTACTGCCAGACCAGTCTCAGCATCTGACCTACATGAGATGAAAGCTGGCTAAATTCTCCAGCAAGAAAACCCCAAAAAGTTGTGTGATTAAACAAACCAAACCAAAACCCCTTTAAATTCTGTTTTAGAGAGGATGTGTTCAACTGCAGATTGGGGTTATTGTGTCTCAGTCTGCCATCTCATACTCGGGGTATTTGACCCAGCAATACCTGCCCAGAGGATGAGACAATATTTGAAATTCCTGTTAGAAACAATTATATACTTGACTGTAAAGCATGGGTCTTTCTGCTTTTATTTGAGGGTCTTGTTTGTGCTGAAACAGACTCCATGAATTGCTAATTGGCCTCTCAGAGCCCAGGGGATGTAAGGCTGAGGCAGCTGGGCAGGCAGACACTGCTGCCATGCTCAGCACTTCTGCAGCCACCCGCTGCCCCTGCCTGGCTGCAGGGTCTTCACTGCAGCAGGACATGCCACAGTCCCCATCCCACAGCCTGCGCTCAGCACTCAGCATGCTCAACCTCCCCCGCGTCTAATGACCCTTCTGTAATGCTCCCATCCCTGTGCTCCACTGCAAAGGGCTGGAGAAGAGGTCACATGGAGATGTGGCTGATATAAGGATGTCAGTCTGTGGACAAAGTGCCCAGGTTCCCATGTTGCTGGAAAACATGGCCTGTTTCACAAGGGCAAGCAGAACAGGCACCTACCTCTGTGGACAGCTGAAAAGAGAAGCAAAAGAGCAAAGCCACAAACATGAAACTTTTCTATTCTTCAGCATTGTTAACTATTTCCTGATAAACTAGTAGCTGAAATGATGGAAGGTTTCTACAGATTTTGCTTGCTCCAGGACACTGGTGAGGGATGCAAACAAGGCGCCTGCTTTGCCTAGAAGTGAGGTCAGAGCTGACCCCACAAGCTCCTGTCTCAGATGCCCAAGACTGGTCAGAAAACAGCTCTGCTACTGGGCATCAGTCCCTGAGTTTTAGAGGGAATTCCCTGCCTGATGTGAAGGGTGGCCTGGGGTTCCCCAAGAGAGCCCAGCCCAGAGGACTGGGAGGTATCAGAGAGGTGCCTCAGAAAGCAGAAAGACATACTCATTCGTGGAAACTTCCCTGCAGGACATGCTTGTCCCCAAGGGCTTGCAGCATTTCACATTCTGTTCTTGAGGGCTTTGCCTTTCATGCAGGGCAGGGCTGGCTCTCCTGCAGGTGAGGAGGGGGAGGAGGTGGCCTGCTGGCTGCACAGAGACACCTGAAGCTCTTGGCTGAGGAACTGCTCAGGTTTTCTTGTGCTGGCAATTATCTTGGAGGTGATCCCTGCACACAGAGACACATGGACAGGTAGAAAATTTCACTCCTCCTCTACAAGCAATGTCACCTGAGCAGAAGTATATACAGCCCAGATTTTACATTTGTCCCTTTCACCCTCCTAAATACAGATCCTGCTGAAGTCAGGAAACAAGACACTGGCTGGTCCCAGCAGTGTCCCCACAGCCTCTCTGGAAGGGAAGGCTCGTTTTGAGCCTGGAAGTGGTGCGCGGAATCATCCTGTTGGAATCCTGCTCCTGCTCCCCCTCTGGGGCCATGGATGAAGCCAGGCCCACAACACTGATGTACACACACGGGAGCTGGATAACGCTTGTGGCTGCGCAGAGAATGGGAGACTTCAACTCTGCTGGTCCCAGGGAATTCAAACTGTTTGTAAAAATAATTAAGCCTCACCAATGTCCTTGCTTTAAAAATCAAAACAACAATAACAAAAAGACCAGTCAGGTTAATTACACTAGAGCAGGGAGGAATCTCTAAGATGTAAACACATTTCCATGAACATTAAAAGCAAACCCCTCTCTAAAGTATTTTTCTTTCACAAGCAAGCAAGAAAACGCATTGGATAAAACAAACTTTGCTTATTTTAGTTTCGACTCAATTACCTGTTAATGGAAAAAATCTGGCACCACTAATAATAAGGCAGGAATGAGATCACTGTTCTGGAGGCCTGGCTTGTCAGAGAAGCTTGCAACAAGAAGTGCATTTATCTGCCTTTCTATAACCCTTTTCAAGCACTCTGTCAGGGAGCCCAAACTGAAAAGCCAGTTTAGGAGGAACTTGGAACCCACTCCAGGCCCCCTCAGCCCTCTGGGAAAAGGAAAATTATTGTTGGCAAGTCTGCCTGGCTCCAGAAGTTGATCCAGTGCCCCCCACTTGCCCATGCAGCAGCAGACAGAGCTAAGAATTTTGTTATAATTAAATAACAGCGTGCTGATTGGTTGCTGGAGGTGGTCTTGAAACTGGTGTTTAAGGCAGTGGAGAACAACGGTTACTATTCATAGAAAAAGCAGAGTCTTAAAATCCATCTGTTTCGTTCCAAATTTAGGCCAAAAAAATGCTCACTCACTGTCTTTAAAAATACCACCTGCTTAGCTATTTTGTATAATGTGCCATTATATAAGTTTGAAGAAGGAGCAGGCAGGGAGGCAGTGGGGGCTGAGGAGGGGAGGGTGGAACAGATTAAAAGATATAGTTATATTCAAAAATACCCCAGCAGCATATTTAAAAGGGAACACAAAATAAGGGAGCAAAGGAGACAATTTCTGATGAAGATTAAAACCAGAGTGTTTGCTAATGCCTCGGAACATGCTACTACAAATGGGCTTGTTTGCAAATAAGGTAACAATTTTTTTCTCTTTCAGATAAAACCCCACCCTTCTTGCTTTGCACACGCAGCTCAAGTCTTCACCATGCTACAGAGCTGTGTAAACACTCAGAGCCTTTCCCACCCTGTAGAGCTTTCAAGTGGGGTCCCCACTAGGGCATTGCAAGCCTATCCAGGCACAGCCCCTGCCAGCAAGTACCTCCCGAGCCGGGCTCTGCTTCCCATGGGTGAGCTGGTGCGAGCAGCTAAGTTGAGGGAGTGAGACAAGGAGCTGGTAACACCACGGCGCCTACCTTTCCAGAGCACCTTTGCTTTGTGAGCGGCAACTTTAGCAAGGCCTGGTGTCCAGCAGATGTGTCTCCTATCTCCCCATTGTCCTTCCCCTCCCCTCGCTTCCCCACTGCAGTCTTACATAATATTACATATTGCAGCTGCAGTCCTTCCAGTTTTCCCCATACCCCTAACTCTCTCCCTTGTTTCCTCCAACATCCCAATGCTCTCCATGTCTCCTACCTAATCTTCTCGGCCTGCCAGCTGGGCAGGAGAGCGCAGATGCTGGTCCAGAAGTAGACGTGTGATAATTGGCCATCTGGATGCTGCCAGAAAGAATGGATAACAGCTGAGCTATCCTTGCCTTTTCTTCAGCAGTGGATCTGGAAAGCCTCTCTTCTCAGTGCCTGCAGAGATTTCCCTGGAACTCAGAGGGACTTTATCATCTCTGAGAGTTTGACTGCCGCTGTCAAATCTGGTTCAAAATGCCAGAGTATCCAAGAATTATCAGGGGAGGGTCAAACAGATGGACAGAGAGCATGACTTCATGTTCTCAACTGTCTTAGAGGTCCAGACTAACACTCCCCCACCCCAAATTTAAAAGCATTTCCAACCTCAGAAAAGGAATAACTCCTAGATCATGGATGAAAGTTATGCAATAATATTTTTCTTTGATCCCAGAAAAAAATCGGTCCAGGGATTGGAAGACTACACTAAATGTGTTGGTGACACTACTGACAATGACGGGTGCTTGGGATGCATTCACTTATAGCTGATCTACCTTAAAAGTCTCGAGACATTTTCCGAGGACATCTTAAAATGAATGCCAAAGTAACTACCCTTTTTTTATAATATAGCAATTGCTTTAATCTCTGAGCAAATTCAAATATTCATAGTTTTAAGGCTCAAAGAGCTTTTGATTTCCCGTCCAACAAAGATCACTGAAGACCAGACTTGGTCCTGTACTGAATTTAGTCTTTAGCTGGAGCATCTCTTTCAAAACAGCATCCAAAACCTTTACCCAGAATCTTAAGTGATAAAGTGCTCCTACGTGTATGCCAGACATAGCTGGGCAGCACTGTCACATGTTGTTTTTTAGTACTACTAGTAGTAGTAGTATTGTCATCAATAATAATAATAGTAATAATAATAATTTTGCTTTCATGATTGTTGCAATGGCTTATGCAACTATTTTACTGCAAATTCTCTTTACATCTTTTTTATGGTCTAATGAAATGAACAGGACTCTAAAGATTGCTCTTTTTTTCCTGCCTTTTCTTTCCTTTCTTTAAGCAAAGCTTAAAACCATGTGGCACTGCTTTATTGAGTCAGCAATTGCTTAAACTTCTTAAAATTCCATACACTAAGTGAAAAATGAGATTTACAAAACTAATAGAAAATAAATGTCTCCCAAACATGCAATACATTGACTTGCTTCCTTGCCTTAGCCCATAAAACCGGTTGGAAGCAATCGCTACAGTTAATTACCTATTGTACTAGGGCTCCACACTGTCCTGTACAAGGACAGAGCATGCCAGTTTGTCACCTCCCCACTCAAGAAGCTGCCCTCACTTCTGTGGATCTGGAGGTGAACACGGTGATCAGGTCATACCCATGTGGTCTGTTACCCTATTTTACACCTACAGTGTATAGGAAGGGCTATCTTTTCACCATGTTTCCAGTGTACCTGGAGTGATGGGGTCGTTTGCTGTAACTCCTGGGCACAAAGGTAGTACATATAAATAATGGGAATTTTCTCCCAGGAGCCTTGACCCAGCTCAGTTCCTCAAAGCAAGGGAAATTTGGAGGCAAATTTGAAGGCATAAACCCTGTAAGGGATGCAGCCATGGCACAACCTATAGGAAACACAAGCAGTTGCTTTCCCAGGAATATACAATTGTTTTCCACAGCAAACAAGTTCCCAGCACAAGTTATCCACCACTTGCAAGCTCTGTTCAGCGTATCTTTCGAACACATGCCTCTCTCACCACACACACAGAAGGAAAACCAATTTGTGCAGGAACGGTGCTTTTGGACTCTGCTTTCCAAAGTTTGCTAATAAAGGAGTGAGCAAAGAGCACAGTATTTTGCTGAATATATGAATCATACCTTGATGGTGTCTACTTTGAATCATGGCATTCAAAGATCTCCCTGGCACTGTGCCTTACTTTAGAAGAGAGCAGCTATCCCCAGTAGAGATGCAGCACATGTGTCTGGCTGATGGATGGCCCTGCTCTAGCAAGAGTCAAAACATTTAGGAAAAAGAAAAAAAAAATTCCCTAGAAACCTTAAGTAGCAGGAGAGTTATTTGAGCATTCCATTCAATTTGCTGGCTACCAACAGCAAAATTTGGCACCTTCCACAAAGGCTTTACAGCAATGTCCTTTTCTCCATCACAGAGCCCTGTCCCACCCACACTGCCCATGTGCCTGCCACGGGTGATGAGAGGACACGTTCTGCTGAAGTCAAGGGGAGCATAATGTTAGACCACAACAAAAACACCATCAGGTTTTAGATCAAGGGAGATAAATGGAGCCTGGTAAAAAAATTCACCGACTTAATCCTTCCAGTGGGACATAAGAAGCAAGTTATATTGCCCTTCATTAACACATTTAAAGAAACAAGCAAACAAATAAACAAAAGGCTTCTGGCGTGTAAATTAGTAATTGTTAGCAATTTAAAGCACTATATATTGTTTAAACATTATTTAGCACTTCACCCTGTGCCTCCCAGCCCCTCACAAAGCAAACTCCTTCTGCAGCCAACAAACACTTTGTAGCCAGTTTTGGTTTTATTGGACCCCACAGTAAGGGACAGCAGTGTCCCAGCAGCGGACTGGACTTACAAAAATAGCCCTGTTTCCACATCTCTGCAGAATACTTACCCTTGCTGCAGAGCCCATCAAGACAACTGAAGTGCTCTACCTGAGCAATGCACCTGCACGACACGGTACAAACCTGCTTGGAGACCTTTACATTCCATTGCCACAGGAATTACTCTGACTGAGATTTTCAAGATGACTGGGGCTATGGTGACATCCACTTGTGACAGATTCCTGGAAATTATGTTTAAATCCCCACTAAGCTTAAAAAACCCAAATGAATCAACCATGTAATAAAAATTCTTGCATGTAAATTCACTCCCATCCCACAGCATCTGCAGGTGCTGCTGCTTCAGGTGGATGCTGGATGCTCAGCACTAAGAACAGGTTGTGCTGCAAGGGCTCACTGCAATTAAAAAAAAAAAAAAAAGTGCAAAATTGGACTTAAATCTGTGTCCAGGAGATAAACCCTAAGGCCAGCATAAGGACTTTGACTAATTAGGGCTATCTGGGCTCTCCTGTGTGACCCGTGTAGCCCTGTGTTGTGGGATCACCAGGTTCAACAGAAATATATGAAAATTAAAGGTATCATCAGCCCTGATCCCCCGTCCCCCAGCCAGGCTCACTTCACACAGAAGGACAACATTCCTTTAGCCCACATGCCGTTTGTCTTTTGCCAAATTATGTGCCATTTCCTTTAAATAAAAAGGATTTTCAATCGCTGCTATTCATGCAAAAGTGTGCTGGGCAGAGAGAGGGTCAGTGCAAATGCATTTCATAGGTAGTACTATGGGAACCCGAAGGAAATGGGATTTCTCACAACTAGAACAGGCTGCAACTTGCCATGATTTTCACAGATTTTTTTCCAGGAAGTTTTCCACTCGGCCTGTAAATCTTTCTGGCCAGATAAAGTGCAGTCAACGCATAAATGAGTTGACAAGTCATCTCTGCACATACTAAGTTGCTTTTATTAATCCAGAACTGCATGCTACAGATACTGTACAGCATGAACATTTATTCATTACAAAAAATGGCTTCCAAACCATTAAAAATGAAAATCGGAATAAGAGCATAAAACGGAACAGTAACATCACAACTGTTAGGAAACATTCAAAGTATTCACAAAAAATGTTATAGTTAGCATCTTAATAAACCAGAGAAAAATCTGAGACAGTTTTACAATCGCTTCATGTCAACTACAATGGCACTGAATGAACAGATGAACAATTTTTCAGCTTTATACAGCGTTTTTTGCAACATCAACATGCCTAGTTTTTTTTTTTGTTTTAAGTTTGCTACCTACCTGTATGTAGTAAGTGTACATAAAAGTGGCAGTCTGATTTTCCTTTTATGAATAATCTAATATACAGAATTTGGCCCTTAAGGGTTTATACCTCTTCATTTTAAATGCTTTCCGGACAATCTGCTACCAAACACGTCTGTTATAGGTGACATTAAAACTACATACATATCTACCTATGTAACATCACAGCAAAACATGATGAACAAAAAAATTACAGCATTAAAAAAAATAATAAAGTTGTCGGGAGAAAGTTAAAAGTCACTGAGAATTTTGGCACATAAAAATTTTGCACACAGCCTACAGTCCTAATGTCGCAGGGGATTCAGCTGCAGTTCTGAACGGGAGACACTTGGACCTTGCTATTATTCCAAACAGCATTGCTAAAAATTCCCTTGCTAAATTTTCAAGTCTTTTTGTGTGTAATGGCTTTTAAAGCAATTTTATTTTTTACACTATTGATCCTTGAAAAAATGCATCTGCAAATGTCCATTTGGTGGCAACTGTATTTCATATAGCACAAAAAAAAAAAAATCACAAAAAGAAATCAAAAACAAAATCCCGGAAAAAATATATATATACACATTTATATATAAACTTAAAAACCTTGTACAAATGAGTTGTTATATATAAGATGCTTACACTAAAGGAAAAAAAAAAAAACCTTTATACAATGTTTCAAGGAAAAAGAAGAAAGAAAAAAACATTTAAAAAGGGACAACATACAGATACAACAAGCAATTTCTAAAGCAATAAATACTACTGGTCCAATAGCGTTGTGATACTTTTACTTGTTGAGTAGCGTCCCCTCCCCCAAAAAGAACAACACCATGGAACAAGGTATATTAACACATTTTTTAACCCTTTGTTTCTGTACATTTAAACAATAACAAGTAACATCACAATAAAGGTTGTTTCACACAAGGAAGAAAAAAAAAAGAAGTAGTAGCGGCACCGCATTCATTGTGCCCTTAAAGGTTTAAAAACCAGATGTAAAATGATTGGTTCGCAAGCTCGTATTTAATACAAATAATAAAGAACCAATGCCTCCGGCAAGGGCTGCTTCAAAATTGCTTCTTTTTTTTTTTAATTTTTAAAATCAGTCTTTAAAACTAAGCTATTGGAACTACATAACAATTATGTATATATATATATTTTTTAAACGCTACAAAGACTTTAAACAGCTGTTGATAAAAATTTTGGCAGAATCATGAGGCTTTTCTCATCTACATATTTAAAAAGGAGAAATTGAAATAAGAATGGGTCAAATATTGACCAATGAACTCGATAAAACATCAACTAATGTAGCCACATGGCACGAATTAAAAACAAAACCAAGAAACGACGACAAACAGCGGACGAGGACGAGGAGGAGAAGGAAAAAAAATAAAGAAAAGGAAAAAAAAAAACAAAACCCCAAACACCAACAGAATTCAATCCCCCCGAAGAAAACCGAAAGGGCTAACGAGGCTAAAGCTATTCTAAGGACTTGGTTACGAGGGAGAGCGGCTGGGGCTGTGTCCCTGCCAGCGAGCTGTGGGAATGCAAGGAGGACGTCGAGGGCTGTGCTAGGGATGCGGCGGCGGCCGGCGGGAGGGCGGCCGGCGGGTGGTCCAGGGCCCCGTTGGGGCAGCTGGCGGCAGGCAGGGCGCCGGGCTTGCTCGCAGCGCTCTCAGCGAGGACGAGCGAGGATGGCGGCGGCATCATCACCAGGTGTGCCAGCGGGTCGGGCTTCAATGAGAGTGAGAGGGGTTGTGTTTGTTCAGTCTGTGGTTTCGAGTCTCTGGAGGGGGAGGCGAGCATGGCAGGGGAGGACGGAGGAGAGTCTAGTAAGCTTCCATCTGAAGAGGGTGGGCTGACGCAGCTGCCTTCACCTTGTATGTAGCGAACGCACTTTTTTTTTCTCCTAGAAACAGGGAGAGAGTTATCTGTGAATAGAGGGCAGAGATGCTGATGGAGACAGTTATCTAAAGCAAAGAGCCATCCATTTGCTACTCTGGGCTCTGCACGGGTGGCACCCTGGCCCCATGTGCCATCCTGGGGGTCTGGCGGGGTGTTCTCGGCACCAAGCCCACTTGGAAACCTCCCCTTGGCTAAAAGATTTGGAAAGGATTCACCAATTGTGTCTTCATCTCCCCCCTTTTCAGGCTGCCTTGTTTCCTTATTTTAATAATCAGAAAATCAGATAAGTGGGTTTTGCAGCCCACTGTGCTAATCTGCAAACTTTCCTCCACGGAAAAAAAAAGAACAAAGAAATTTAATCCTTCTAAAATAAAAACTCTGGATAGTTGATGGTATCTCAAGATGTCCCATTACGCTGTCCAACTCAACAGGGCTATGTCTACACCTGTGTCACCTGTTGTCTCTTACGATGCCCTGCCCTTGGGAGGCAAGAACAGCTGCAAACTACCGCTCATTGCTTTCTCCTCTGTTAAGAACCACACCAAATCCAGAAATGTCAAGAGTCAGAAAGGAGGGATATATATAATAGAGAGAACGAGAGAGAGGGGAAATAAAAACAAAACGAACAAACAAAGCAAACGGAATCAAAAACAGGAAAAGAACAGGATATGATCCAAAATAACAAGAATAACTGGTTGTATGGCCTGCAGGTTGTGGCTTTAAATCGACTCAGTTTTACTTTTTGTTTTAGGGGAGAGTGGTAGATTTGGGAAGCTGCTCATCTGTATTTTGGGGAATTTTCCTCTGAGAGGCCATCCATGTAACTCCAAAGTGGGATCCAATTTCAGTAGGTGAAAAGCATGATGACAGGTACAAAGGTGAAGAGCAACATGGAGCTTATTTCACACCAGGGAATACGAGAGTCTCGCAAGAGCCGCTCACCTTCTAATAAATAAGTGACCCAACAGAGATCTTTTCTCCTCCCTCTGTCCACTTAACAATGTCAAGGAGCAATGAAAACAGATGACAGTTTCACACTATCTCTCTTGCCAAGTATATGCAAGACAATTCTAGCAGCAGGACAGAAATAATGAGGTGAACAACCACAGCATCTGGCAGAATGATGTTCAGTGGCCACCTTGACCCTAAGAATGTTGGCTCTCCAGCCCTCCTATTCACAAGCACACTTTCCATGGGAAGTGCTGAAGCACTGTAATACAGCCCAAGGCATTTGACAAAGTCTGCCTAGAGCAGCTCTGCCACAAAAACTTTGGAAGCTCAGCTAAGCTGCACAAAGCCACCAACGTGAAGGAGTAGGTTGCTCTGCCCGTCCTGTGGATACATTGCCCCAGCTCAGAAACTCCATCAGAGGAAGTGCCTGAGTGTGGCACAGCAGCTGAGGGTCGCTGGGTAACATTCCCCACTTGCACAGGTGTCCCAAATCCACTGCTGGTCGCCAGTGTTCTCCCCTATGCATGGTAACAGTGCTTGGGTTAAACCAAGCTCTGCCGTCTAGGCAATGGGGCTAGATGCTTCTTGACCACAAGGGAGATCAAACCAGCTTGATCCTGGAAGTAAAAAATATCATGTCCGACAGCCAGGAAGGGAAGAACAACCCTGGCAACCCATCTTTTACCATCTTCAGTGAGGGACCAGTGCTGTGATATCCCTTCCTCCAGAGACTCATGTTCTGCTCCACATTCCACATGGCAAGGTAAGGGGTTAGGGCTATTAGAGTTTTAACCACGTTAGCCTGCAGATCAATACATGCTAAAAAACTAAAGACAACCATGCAACTTAAATGTTAAAAACAAAGAAAGAAAGATAGAAGACAGCAAGTGAAGGCTGTAAACCATGCTTTATTAGAGCAACGTTAAAAGACAGAAAAAATTAATTTGGTGGGCTCAAAACAGAACCTGTTAATTCTTCTACAATCAACAAACACAGGTAGTCTTTGGCTCTTGACTAAAGACAGTTCTGCTGCTTTCTCCCCTCTCCTCTCCACTTTCTAGCTTCAGCTGTGCAGCTCTACCCGGGGCACAGTTCATGTCTGGACCTTCTGTACAGCTCCAGTGGCAAAGCAGAACAGTTGAAGCTTCACAAAGCTCACCAATACTACTTGTGTGGAAAGGTGCACTCTTACAATCTGGAGAGTGCAGGACTCCCTCTCCATCATCAAATTAAAATTACTTGCAAGCAGAGACTCAAGCTCTGCCTGCCTCATTGATGGGGGTCCAGAAGTCATTTAACTGAACCTACAAGGCAGTTAATTATTTAACTGGAGGCAGTTTGAATCTACTATGCCAGCATTTCAATTTTTTTTTAATATTATTTAAGTTCTGTGGCCTGAAAGAAAGAGCCTCCATGGCAAAGCCGCCTTAAACCAGGTCTACCTGACTTTTCGACTCTGCAGAGTTAACAACCTTTTTAAAACTAAACTCATTGCTCTGCTACCTGAAGTAATTTTCCTTTGACTAGTATTAAGGGAGCAGATTGCTTCCTCTGCTTCTGTTGTATATTAAACTCTTTAACAGTGTGGCCACTGAAAAGCCATTTACTTCAATTATGATGGCTCAAGGGGAGAGACATTTCTCCAGACTGTGTCAATCCCACCATGTGCTACCTGTGGTCATGTACACGTCAGGGTTAGGTGGGACAAAAGGCACAGACAGCAAAACCCCATGAAAGACTAATTTTAACAGAAGTGAACAACACCAGGCAACTCCGGTGAAGGGGAATAAGTAAAAATCTAAGGAACTACCTGTGCCTCAGTTTTGCTCTCCTAAAAGTTGTAATAAAAATACTACCCCATCCTCCCCCGGAATCACTAGTGAGGATTATTCACCTGCATGTCGCTCTGAAGACATCAGCTGCTCCATCAGTCTGGTAAATACCAACAGACCTGACCCCACTTGTGCTGCCCTTAAAACTAGCCCTGGGACAGCACCAGGAAACCTGTAATGCTGCAATTGCCATGAGTGAAAGCCACAGAGGATGATGAGTTTCTTCAGTTGTTGTGAGCAAAGATGTCTCAGTTTTTATAACAGTAGCAAACTGGACATCTTTAGCACCTAAGATGCACTACAAAAATGCTACCATGCTAGCAAATGCAATGTTATGATGGTTAGGACCAGAACTAGGAGAGAAATACCTACGACTAATACCTAGTGATAAAATGCCTCCATGCATTAAAAAAAAATGAAAAAAAACCCAAAACAAGACAACTAAAAAAGAAAAGCAGTTAACTCTGTATCAGTAAGTCTAAAGCTATTGGCTATACCACTGAAGTTGTCCCTGATGTGCTGCAAAGACTTCTGACCAAAATTTGGCGTAAGTTGAGTTTATGCTTCCCACGTAACCTAAGCACTGTATAGACCAAATAAAAAGTCCCCTTGCTGACAAAATGTAGTTTTAAAAGTATATTGTTTACTTAAGCAGCCAGGGAAAGATAAAACAACACAAACATGATGTGCCCCCAGTTCTGGTACTTGGCACACTGAGTCTGACATGCTTCAAATACTCTATCTCTAGACTACACAAATATCAGCTGACAGTGTGCAGCAAGCTAACCACAGAATAGAGCCTAACTAAACACAGCATGGGAGTCTTTGGCTAGAATGAAACTCGAGCCTCCTGACACACTGAAGTAGCTATCCAGCTCTTCTGGACTGAACCCTACTTCCTTTAAGCTTTAAGAAACTGCTGCTTTCCAAGCTTGTTTAACGTACGTACTGGTACTGATACCTAAGAGCCCACACCCCATACTAGCATGTCTCAAATGGGACTATATGCAACCTGTTGAAGTCATTTCTGGTGCCTTATCTGGTATATACTGACACACACCGCCACCCTCGATCTGTGTTTTCCTCGACACTAAGCACAAACAAGACTGCGTGCATACACAAAATACGATGGACGTCTGATCTACATTCTAAATGAGATGGAGCACATGGGACTGGTATGAGTAAGAGGGGAAAATGTGGGAGAGGAATCACTACACAAAGAGAGCAGTTTGGGTTGAAATACCTACCATCATAATATTCCAAATTCAAAGACTGCTTGTATCAGAATAAAGAAACAACAAATTTAACCAAATGCGATCATATAAGGAAAAAGGAACGAGAAAAGAACTACTCGGTATCCCTCCACCAAGAAAGAAGTACGTACTGAGTTACACATGGAATTAAACTCCAGTAGAACATGGGCTGCTGAAATTTGGGCTCTCTGATATCTTTCATCTCCTTTTAATGCTGGAAACTGTATTACTAAAGTTGCAATTAGTTTTGTTTAGAGCACAGATGTTTACAGCTCACTCATAGGGATAAAATTTAGGAAAAAACTTATTTTTGGAATCAGAAAAAAAAAAGACATCAGATTGTTTTAAAAAATGGTATATACATAAACCTTACTGAGGCACGGAAGCCTATAGGCGGCTATTTGATTCTGCAGGTAATACCAAAAAAATGAATACATTATAAGCTGTAAACACTGGCTTTTACATCTCTGATCATGAGAAAAACACTAGTGCTGCAGATCCCAGAACCTTTTTAAAAAGCCTTTGGAGGCAGCATAGACACGAATGAAAGACAAAATATAAACTATCCAGCTAAACATTATTTTTGCTGGCAATTTGGAAAAAATAACCTAAAAAAAGGCAAAAAAAAAAATTGCCAGCTCTAAGGACTTTGAGTTTTCTTGTTCCCAGTTCTACCACCAGGGAGAGGTTATTGGTAAAGAAAGAGAGAAAATGGCATTAAATTAGCAAGAAATTCAAAAGATCAAAGATTATTAGCAATTGATGCTGTGGGAAAGAGAAAGGTGGGGAGTGGGGAAAAAAGATTAAAAAAATAAAATCACACAAATGCACTAAGAGGACAGATTGCTTTTATTTCCCCAAAGGCCTAATGGGTAGTATTATACCTGCATGGTTTGCACCATAAACTCTGTCGGTCAAGCCCGAACAATGCCCGACACTTCTTTGGAGTATTTGCATCTGTTAGCATAAGGTAAACACAAAAAATACAACACAATGGTGGATAGAGCTCATTTGGTCTGCGTCATCTTAGCTACAGCTACGTTTAGCTTTCAGTCACCTCCGTTTTATTTGGTAATCTCCCCTCATACCAAGGGCAGGAAAGAAAACAGGACTTTCACAATGAGCCAGAGGAAAACCAAAAAAACCTCCGACCCAGCCACGCGCCTGTTCTGGTGTTGGTACCGCACTCAAGGGCTTTGGGAGTGACTTTCCTTGGGTGGAGGCTGGGACAGCAGAAGTGTGGCTGAGCCACAGATCAGATGGGCTTAAGGTTGATGCTGTTTTACAGTGGGTTTTTGGCTAGCAGCAGCAAAGAGGAAGGCAAAAAAAAAAAAAAAAAAACCAAAAAAAAAAAAAAAAAAAGCAAAATCCTTTCAGAGAGATGATAATTGATGGCAGTGTCCCACTCCCTTGTGTCTTCCAGATCACAACACAGAGCTACAAAGCAACAAGGCAGGAGAAAAAAAAGGGGAAAGTACCAAATAAACCAGCTGCAAATCAGCCATAGCGAGTCTGGGAAAACTATACACACCTGCAGGGGCCGCACCAGTTATTCTGTTGATCAAGGCCAAAGCGCGCTCGGCATTTCTTAGGAGCGCTCAGGTCTGAATGAGTTCAAGAAAAGCGAGCAGAAAAGGGAGAGGAAAAAAAAGAAAAGGGGAGAGAGGGGGGAGAGAGAGAGAGGAAGAGAGAAAAGGAGAGAAAAAAAGAGAAAGATAAAAATAAGGAAAAAATAAAAATAAAAAAAGGGAATAAAAATCAATGTCCTCGTTATTAATTGCAAATATTGACTTTTGATTTAAAAGTTAAAAAGAAAGTGATAATCACATTTTATTCAACTCTTGAGATTAGCTGTTGCAATTAAAGCTGCAGTATCCCTTTATAAAGGACTGTTTCTTTCCCTTTTAAGAGAGCAGGTAGAGGAATGTCATTGTGGCTGGTCTAGCAGGATGTTTCAGGCAATATTTATTTGGGCTGGGTTTTTTTATTCTCTTTTTTTTTTTTAAGAGGGGGGAAAAAAGGAAGAAAAGAAGCTGAGTATGGAAGTTAGATCCTGAACATGCTTTTTTCTTCAACTCAGATACAAAATAAGAAAAAAAAAAGAAAGAAAAAAAAAGAAAATCATATCTCCTGGGATAATGCAGCTTTTGGAATAACGTTCAATTTATTTTTTTATTAATTTGTATTTAAAAGAATGGATAAGGATAAGCAGATTGCGAAATGAGTATGTCAGTATCAGCCCAGAAAATAAAACGTAAAGCATGTAAGGTGCTGAGTTAGTACAGGCAGTGAATTGCAATGAATAGGCAGCTTGAGCAGAAAGGAAAAAAAAATCCAAAACTAAAATAATAATAAAAAAATGCGTATGCATGCTAATGTGAGAAGACTTAGTGGGAGTCATGAAAAATGCCATTAGATTAAGGAGGTTCATTACTGACTTGCTTCCATTCTTTATCAGTCTCTTTAAAGAAATACTGCATATTCAATTTGCACAGTTAGTACAACTCTTGCGTTATTTTTACTGTATTACTGTTTTAATAGCAATTGTTACAAAACCAAAAAAAAAACAAAATTAAAAAATACTATCAAACATAATAGATATAAAGATATATAGATAATAAATACTATCAAAACGTGTGGATGGTATTTTTTTCTTAATGTCATAAGTGTTTAATGTTAAAATCTATAATGGCAGGAAAAAAAATTAAAAAGCAGTTTATAAACTATTTTAAATGACTCAAAATGACGTTAGCACCTGTAATCGGAGGAAGTGAAAGGCAAGGATTTAGGAAACATTCGCTGTGTTCTGAAAAAAAAGAACAAATTATACAAAGGCTTCAAAAAAACTAAGTTAGGGCTTCTTTGAAATTGACTATGAGATTGCCTATGCAGTATTTCTAATTTCCTATATATAGAATGGCAAACCTCCTTAATTTAAAATGGGTGCGATTTACCACTGTAAGGCATGCATCAGAACACACAGGTACAGCCCAAATTAATACCAAACACACACACACACACACACACACACACACACACACACACACACACA